>NW_012150274.1:722027-772061 GCF_000956105.1 Propithecus coquereli | reverse complement strand
CAGCTCAGGCTGCCAAGAAGCTGGGACTACAGGCACACACCACCATGCCCAGCTAATTTTTAAATTTTTTGTGGAAACATGGTCTCGCTATGTTGCCCAGGCTGGTTTTAAACTCCTTGGCTCAAGTGATCCTCCCACCTCCGCCTCCCAGAGTGCTTGGGTTACAGGCCTGAGCCACGGCGCCAGGCCTCCTTTTGTGACTTCTATTATCTGGAGATTGGACCGCTCCACTGACCCTCAAATTTAATTTTTTTCCTATCATTTACCACCTGTCATTTTGCACTGAGATTTTCCTTTAATTTTATCTTCCAAACTCTTTTTTGAATTTGTTTTTGCTTTCATTTCCTTAATTTTTTTTCGTTTTTTGTTTTTTTACCTTATTTCCTTTATCTTTAAGAACTCTTTTTATTCCTGAATATTACTCTTTATAGAATCATATTGTTATAATCTGAGCACTCTGGGAGGCCGAGGTGGGAGGATCACTTGAGCTTAGGAGCCTGAGACCAGCCCGAGCAAGAGTGAGACCCTGTCTCTACTAAAAATAGTAAAATTAGCCAGGCTTGGTGGTGGCACCTGTAGTCCCAGCTACTCAGGAGGTCGAGGAAGGAGGATCGCTTGAGGTCAGGAGATTGAGACTAGCCTGAGCAAGAGCGAGACCCCGTCTCTACTAAAAATAGCAAAAGTAGCCAGGCGTGGTGACACATGCCTGTAGTCCCAGCTACTTGGGAGGCCGAGACAGGAGGATCGCTTGAGCCCAGGAACTGAAGGTTGCAGTGAGGCAGTGAGCTATGATGATGCCACTGCACTCTAGCTGGGGTGACAGAGCAAGTGAGACTGTATCAAAAAAAAAAAAAAAAAAATAAGAATCATATTCTTATTTCACAGTTGTAGTTCCTTTCCTTAGCTCTGGGAGGGAGTTCTTTTCCAGTCTCCGAAGTCTTGCACAGGCCAGAGTCTGATACTCGCTGTGTCTGCTGGCTGCCGCTCTGTGTTCTGCCCCCGGCACTTCCTCATCTTTTCCTGGCAGCTCCTGTTTCCTGGAACTTTATCCGTGGGACCTCCCTGACGCATGGGTGGAAGTTGAATTCATCAGAAAGTATCTATGATGTGGCTGCCAGTTGCCTGGAATATTACCAACAAGGGAACACCTTAATTTTCCATTTGAGATTTTTGGGACCACGCAGATGACTTTGAGGGCAAACCCAGTTGGAGGCCAACTTGTGCTCACAGATACCAGCAGACAGGGCCCTACGTTCAGCACCGAGTTTGATTCCAGGCTCTCACAGCAGGTGCCCCTTCTGGAGTGCCCCTCTGCCTCCCACCCACGGCCGTCGGAACAGAAGCACAGCCATCGGGGTGTGGGGAAGAGGCAGCGCCAGCTCCGATTCCCTCCCGGCACCGACTCCCACCTCATTTCTGACAATAGGTGACGGTACAGCTGGGTGCCCTGCGTCCAAACTCACCAGCTATATGATGTATTAATGTTTTTCTAAATGTTTTATTTAAACCTTTTTCGTTGTTTTCAGGGGCGGGGCTGTCCAGGTTATCAACTTTATCCTGCCAAAACCAAACTGGGTGCTGTATAAAAGCTATTTTTAGTCTAGTGTTTTAGTCTAGTTTCTTACACATGAGAAAACTTGTATTTCTGATTTTATGTTAATTTTACCCCTGAAAAAGGGATAACCTCTCCTGTCCCCACATACATTTATTTTCCTTATCTTGTGCCTGACTTCAGTATACCAATGAAAAACTCGGTAGAAGCGGGGAGTCCTTGTTTTGGTCCAGGTTTTAAAAGGAATGCTTATGTGTCATTATTCCATATGGGTTTTGGTAGATACCCTTTGGCAGGTAAAAGAATTTCCTTTTCCTTGGGGGCAGTGGCTCACGCCTATAATCCCAGCACTTTGGGAGGCCAAAGCAGGAGGACTGCTTGAGGCCAAGAGTTCAACACCAGGCTGGGCACCATAGTGAGACCCTGTTTTTACCAAAAAAAGAAAAAAAAAATCAGGCAAGTGTGGAGGTGTACCTGTAGTCCCAGCTACCTGGGAGGCTGAGGCAGGAGGATCACTTGAGGCCAGGAGTTCGAGGTTGCAGTGAGCTATGATCACCCCCATGACAAGCCACTGCACTCCAGCCTGGGTAACAAAACAAGGTTTCTTAAAAAAGGAAGAGAAAAAAATCCAATTTTACTCATTGTAGTCACAGACTGTGGTCTTTCTGATATATATTCTTGGGTGTTTGCTGAGATGGTCAATTTTTATGACTGTTTCCTGCTTTGAGAAGGATTAGGTACAGACCGTTTGTTTCTTTTATGAGTCTGCAGTAACCCTTCTTGTTCCTACCCATTCTTTTTTATCTTAAAGCGTGCTTTGGGTGAGTTACCATAGCTACAGCAGCTATGACTACAGCTGGAGCAGCTTTCTTATGTCAATGTTTACTTGTGTCTTGTTGCCAACTCCTTACTTTCAACCTTTCTATGTCAGTATGTGATATGTATCTTATACACCAAATAACCAAATTAAAGAAAAAAAATCAAATCTCACACTCTTTCTTTGAACTGGTGAGTTTTGTTTACATTTACTGTGATTGCTGACACAAGTGGAATTATTTATACCACTTCATTTTATCATTTTTAGTTTCTTCCCTACCCGACCCCAACCTTTTCTGCCTTCTATTCAGTTGAACAAGGGTTTCATTTAAAACTATTCTTTTTGCTTGGTATTTATTTGGAAGATTTGTAATCTATCTCTTTTCCCCCCATGGGCACCTGTCCGGTGATGCGATCTACCTTTAGTCTTTGCACGGTGACCCTCACATTTCACATTCACGTTTGCTGCGGTGGAGCCCAAGGTGAACACATTTACCTTCCTCTACGTGACGTCAGAGCTCCGAATGCCTCAGCTCTGCCCCGAGCTGTGTTTTATTCCCAGCATTCGAGTTTCTTCCTTTATATTCCCTCTCTACTGATCACCAGTGATTAATATAACCAACGCTTACTTAGATTTCACCAGATACTTACCAGTTTCTTTGCCTACTTTTGCTTTTTGAATCCTATTCCTATCTTTTGAACTCAGTTTCTACCTGTCTAAAGTATTTATTTCTGCAAGAATCTTTGCACGGGAAACTGTCAACCCTAGACAAAAATTAAGTTTAATCACACTGGCTCTTGCATAACTGCTTAATGAGACAGATTTCCAGGCTGGTGACGGTTTTCCCGCAGCCACTGATGCTGCCGTAGGCTCTGTCATCAGTTTACTGCTTGTTTCTTTGAAGGCAGTCTTTTTGCTTTGGTTGCATCTAAGATTTTTTTTCTTTTTGATGTTCTGAAAATTTCCAATGATGTGTCTAGCGGTGAATTTTGTTTTTAACTCTGGACTTGGACTTCTTGGAGTTTCATGCGTTTCATGAATTCTGGAAAATCCTCGGTCTTCACTTCTTCAAATACGGCCTCTCTGCCATTCTTGCTACCCTTCCTTCGAAAGCTGTACCAGACGTGCTGGAATTGGCTTAATCTCGGGCCTTAAGTCTCTTCCAGACACTAACTCTCTCCTCAGTGAGTTACTACACTGCTTCACTTGTCTGTTGACTGTTTAAATTTTAATGACCATATTTTTCATGTCTAGACATTTTCATTCTCTTTGGCTCTTTTTCAAACACGACTTGTCGGTTCATAGTTTTTGGGTTAATTTTTAATTTTTAACTGCCATATAATAATTATACATATTTATGGGCATAGTCTTGATATACAGGTCTTAAGGCTGCTTCTTTCTTTTACATCTTTATCAATTTTAACATGCATTTGTTTTCTATTTTCTTTCAGATTTGGGGGATGAAAAGTCTTATTTTCTCTCCCTTCAACTGAAATTTACTCTTTTTAAAAGTTATGGGGCCTGGGCCGGGCACGGTGGCTCACGTCTGTAATCCCAGCACTCTGGGAGGCCGGGGTGGGTGGATCGCTCAAGGTCAGGAGTTCGAGACCAGCCTGAGCAAGAGTGAAACCCCATCTCTACTAAAAATAGAAAGAAATCAGCTGGACAACTAAAAAAATATATAGAAAAAATTAGCCGGGCATGGTGGCGCATGCCTGTAGTCCCAGCTACTTGGGAGGCTGAGGCAGAAGGATCGCTTGAGCCCAGGAGTTTGAGGTTGCTGTGAGCTAGGCTGACGACACGGCACTCTAGCTCGGGCAACAGAGTGAGACTCTGTCTCAAAAAAAAAAAAAAAAAAAAAAACTTGATTAGAAGAAATAAAATATTTTAAAATAAAATAAGCTATTATCAGAAACAAAGTAAGTAAAATAATCTGGTTTCATCATTTTAAAAAAGAAATTAGCCTCTGCTTTTGAGTTAAAAAAAGTCATATCAATCTCAAAGCCTTAGATGTTGGCTGGACTAAGCTCAGTGAGTGATTCCCCTGGAAAACCTCTAGGATCCACCCAAGAAGGGACAAAACTAGCTCTTTACTCAAGAAGCATGTAGTAAACCAGCTGTTTCACTGAGCAGGCTGTTAAGTGCCACTGTTCTAAGCTTTTTCTTTTGGAAGACACAATGTAGAAAACACACGGCTCTACTAGAGGACCCTGAACTTCTCTTACCCTGATCCAATTTTAATTCACTCACATTCCCATATGTTTCCTGCAAGATATGGAATTATTTTCTTGTATTTTCGTACCAAAGAGCATATCATTTATTAATATGTCAGATGCACAACGTTTAAATCCCGACTGTGCCCCCTCACTCTGCCAGCATCCCCCCTGCCAGCACCCTGCAAGACACGAGCTAGCTGCCCCGTCCAGCAGGCAGTGCCGGTCAAGTCCTGCTGCTCTCCTACTCCGAGCCCTTCCAAGTTCCCCATCCCATCAGAGCAAAAGCCGAAGCCCATGCCATGGCCTGGAGGCTTCACTGCCCTCCCACCCAGCCCTTTCCACCAGGGCACCTCACCCGAAGGTCTTCACTGCAGGACTCCCTCTGCCCAGAGGGAGCTCACCTTCCTCTCTGATCCTCTGAGTGAAGTTGCAGGCCCATCCCTACCTGGGGGGACGTCCTACCAGTTTACCTGGCACTATCTATTTGCTTTCGTAGCACTTAATCCTGGAACAGATTAATAAATTTACGTCTTTATTATGCTTAGTGCTTGCTGTCCCGTCTTCTACCTCACACCAGAACATAAGCTTCACAAAGGCAGAGATTTTTGCCTGTTTTTTCCCCACTGATGGACACTTAATAAATATTTGCTAAAGGAATGAATGCTAGACCAGAAAAACCTCTAAAAAATATATGGCATATCACTGCCAGCAAAGGTTTAGGAATTTGCAAATTGTCCGGTCAAATGATTTGCTAAACAAAGCTATTTATTTCCTAAAGGAAAAGCTGTTTTACCCTGAAATCAATCTTCCAAAAAGTTTCTTAGTGAGGAGGTGTTTCCCATTCTTAAATTCTCTGAGACCTACTTGGCAAGGATTCTGGCTGTCCCAATGTCGTAAGAGTTCCATAATAACGGTTTCCTCATTCTGGAGGCTGCCCCATATTGAAACTTGTCCGCCAAACACAGCTAATACACTGTCCAATCCCAGTAGAAAGAGACCAACGCAGTAACATTTTTTCTTTGAGTTGATATGCAAATGACTTCCAAATTGGGAATATGGTCCAATGTCTCATTCAAGTTTTGATTCAAAATTTGATGGGTGTCCTGGGACTCTATGCATTATGCACATGTGGCATGAGTCACTTCTTATCGTCCTAGCAAATCTAAAAGAAAACAACTTATCTGGCCCAAGAGGGTAACTTTCTATAAGAGATAACTCAGACACTGGGAAAACATCAATAATTAACAGCAATGGTTATCTATAAAAACCCTGAATCTGTAATTATCATATTCCTGGTTTGTTCCCCTAAGTAAGATATCTGGAAAAACAAATACTGGAAACTTTCTATTCTACAAACACAGAAACTCACAAAGTTTCCTAAGTGCATATTAGTTAGGTTTGTTCCAGGTGGAAACTGGAAAAGTACGTATGGGAGAGGGAATGTGAAAACGGAGGTTTGTGAAATAGCCGCAGGGGTCTGGAGAGTCGCTGGAGGTTGTAAAATCTAACAGACGGCTGCAGATGCCCGGCATTCCTTTCCCCCCTGATAGGGACGGCACTACCCACCTCCCTTATCTCTACAGGATGAGACTGACCCAGGGGTCCCAGAAATTGGTTGTTTGAAAAAAAATTTTTTACTGCAGTGGCTGTTCTGGCCCAGGTACTCACTCCCCACTAGGAAACCCTCTGTAAAACCCAAGGCTTTCCCCTCCCTCAGTGTGGATGCTCTTTGGCCTCCGCCCATCTGCCCAAAACAAACAGCATTTTGCTGCACATGAGGCTTCATGTCTCTCTCTCTCTCTGCTCCAGACCTAACACATACTATTCAACTAAAGAGACAATATCCCTCTCAAATGTAATTTAAGAATTGATCCAACTTTCTCTCAATCTCAACCCCTTTCACTTAGGTCTAGGAGATAATAACCCTGGTCTCTAACTACTGGAGACTGGGTTTCCTTCTCTGGAGGGACGCCTTTTTGGTCACACCCAAGAGTGGGTGACTAGGGAGCCTTTTCAGAAGCAGAACAGTTTCCAGTTTCTGGCCTAATTTCCAAGGGACTAGGATTAAGTTTAAAATAGTACTGCAAGCAATCAAATTAAGTAAGGGATCCAAATGCAGATTCTAAAGACTTGAGTGAATGAGTATTTTGACTTAATGTTCTCTTCTGCAAATGTGAGAGAAATACATACAAAATTTCAAGTATGACGTATCTAAAATCAAGCTCACTTTAAAACCTGCACAAAAGTTTTCCTAATCAATAGTTCCTAATATCTCACATTATCATCAAAATACGGAGCCTGTAAGACTCCCCTTAAAGTGACCAAAGGGGTATGTGTATGTCTAAAATCTGGTAGCAATACATGCAGACAGCTGAAAGGTACATGAGTTCAAAGCATGGTCCTGTGCCGTGGCTCAAGCCTGTAATCCTAGCACTTCAGGAGGCTGACGCAGGAGGATTGCTTGAGCGAGGCCAGGAGTTCCAGACCAGTCTGAGCAAGAGCAAGACCCCCCCTCTCTACAAAAAGAATGGAAAAATTAGCCAGGATGGTGGCACGTGCCTGTAGTCCCAGCTACTGGGGAGGCAGAGGCAGGAGGATCGCTTGGGCCCAGGAGTTTGAGGTTGCTGTGAGCTATGATGACGCCACTGCACTCTAGCCCGGGTGACAAGAGTGAGACTCTGTCTCGGGGTGGGGGCGAGGGTAAGCAGGGAACAACATAAAAGCCTTTAAATATTGCCGAGAAAGAACCCTCAAAATGGAAAAACTCAAAAGAGGTCAAGAGGACAATTTACATAACTTATAACAAGGGAACGGAGCCGTTCTGGGCGCTCCCGTGTCTGTAAATAACTCCTTCCTGCAGGGAAAAGCATATCTCCTACAATCACAAGAGGCTGTGCCTTCTGGAGCTTTTCTAAATACGCCTCTTACAAACTCTTCTTTAAAAAAAAAAAAAGGCGAGAATACGTGGCGTAAGTGATATTCTCTCTCGAACTCGGCAGAAGTCAACAAAGAGAAACCCCAAGGCGCAAACCGCCAGAGCCGCTGGATCTCAGCGCTCCTCGTGCAGGTGGGCGCCTCGCTCCCCGCCAGAGGCCCCCCACCCGCCGTCGCCAGACAGCCCTCGAGCCCGCCACAGACCGAAAGGCTCTTCCCTCGGTTATGTAACAATTCCTCCTGGGCCTGCTCGCCGGGGCCGCGGGGCACCGCATGACGCACCGCAACTGCTCGGACCGAGTTTACCGTACGAGGCCGCGCGAACGGACTGCCCCAGGCAAGCGCTCCTCAGAACCGACCACGTTCGGAGGAACCCGCCCTCGGATCGGCCAGGGCCCGGCCCGTCCGCAGCACCTCCCGTCCCTACGGACCTGGCCCCGGCGCACCGGCCCCGCGCCCGCCCCGCACGCCGTCCGCCCCCAAGGCCAGCCAGGGCCCCCGGCACGCGCCGCGCCCCTCCCCGAGGACACGTCCCACTTTTCTCGGGCGCCGGGCGCCCTGCCAAACGCGCCGGGACCCGCGGGCGCAGAGGGCGGCCGCCCGCACTCACTGTTGTACTGCACCCCCTTGGCGAAGCGCCTCTGCAGCGCCTGGTTCATGGACTGCAGCCCCGCGGGGATGTTCTTGTCCCGGCCGGGGGCCTGCTCCGACCCCACCAGTTTCTTGAGGGCGGAAAACATCTTCCTGGTCAGACGTCCGAGCCCCGGCGCGGCCGGCGAGCTCAGCGGCGGCGCGGCGTGGCTCGCACCATGTCCCGGCGGCCCGGGCCTCCCCGCGGCCGGAGCCGGCGCGGCCACAGGCCGGGGTCCCGGTGGCGGGGCGCGGCCTCCAGCAGCAGCTCGGGTACTTCAGCCGCTGCAACTCCGCTCCGGGCCCCGCGGCCCCTGGCGCAGCCGCTCTCCGCCGGTCCGCGCCGCCATCTTGGTGCCGGCTGCGCGGGGCGCGCGGCTACCGGGCGGCGCGAGGGCCACGGCGGGGGCGCGCATGCGCAGATCCAGGCCCCGCGCCTGCCCCGCCGGCTCCAGCTACCACCCCGCTCCCGCCGGCGTCCGGCGACCCGAGCCGTTTCCTCCGAGCTCCCGCCGCCCTGCGAGCCCGGCAGTCCTGGAAAAATGTTTATTTGTGTAACAAAGCGGGGCGGGCGGGGCTACTTCTTCTTCTTCTTGGTCACCTTGAGCTTCCCCTCGATCAGCCGCTGGGCCTGGCTCTTGATCTCGGCGCGCGAGGGCACGTAGCTGTGGTCCACGTCGGCGAACTGGAAGGTCTCTGCGGGCGGGCGGGCGGGGTCCCGGGTGGCCGCGGCGTGCCCCTCGCGCCGGCCCGCCGCCCCCGCTGTCCCCTCGCGCCGTCCCCAGCGCGCGTCCCTGCCAGGCAGGGCGGGCCCCTCCTCGGTAACCCTAAGTGGGTTCTTGCCATTGCCTCAGGCCCCCGACATCACTAAGCCCCTCCTTCATGAAAGTTCCGCGGGCAGAACACGCCCCGCAGCCCCCACTGCCCTCCAGGGCGCCCTGGACGGAGGGGAGCCGGCACCACCTCGCCACCGCCGCGCCCCTGGGGCTGAGCGCCTGGGCCTGTACCGATCATACCTTCCTCCAAGTCCTCAAAGCTGATCCTGGTGTTGCGCTTCTCCTTCAGCGTGGAGGACTCGAGGGCGTCCCTCACCTTCGTGTTGACCTGCGCGGCAGAGCCCCGTTCAGCTGCGGCCCACCCTGAGGGGACAGGCCGTGGGGGCGACTCCGGGGCCCAGCCTACCTCCTCCGTTCTGGACATGGCCTGCACTCGGTCGGCCAGCCACGTGAGCCTCCCCTCGCAGTACGCCAGCTTGCTGTACAAATCGAGGGTGTCGGGGAGCACCACTTCTCTCTGCAGGCCGGGAGGAGGGTCTCATCTCCCCTCTGGCCCCACCGGGGACCTGCGTGCAGGCAGCTCCCCCACCCCATACCTGGCCAGAAGGCAGGACCACCCCGACCAGCCGGATGTAGAGGTTGTCGATGCCCATCTGGATGGTCAGCAGTAGTTTCTGGCTCTTGGTCAGGTTGGCGTGGGCCATCTGGAGCCTCTCCTCTTCCTCTTTCAGCATGTCCTTCATCTTCTTCTCAAGGGACTTAAAGCTGTGGGGTCAATGGGAGCACAGCAATGAGCGGCCCCTCAGGAGGCGGGTCCTGAGCTGGGTGCTGTCCTCGGGTCAGGGGCAGGGGCTCAGATGTTGGCCGTGGGTCCCCTGCTCATCTGCAGGGGTGAGCACGCTCCCAGCCCAGCCCCAGCCCATAGGGGCTGTTTGTGAGACCCTGGGGGTGGCCCAGCAGCCCTGGAAGCCCCCAGGCACCTGATGGAGCCAGGCATCTGGTGGAACTTGAGCACCGCCTCCTCCAGCTGCAGCTTCTTGGCCAGGGCCTCCAGCTGCCTCCGCCTCTCCTCACAGTCCTTCATCTGCAGCTCCAGGTCCTCCTCTGTGTTCTTCTGGGCCAGGAACCGGCTGGCGATGTCCTGGCCAGTCCAGGAGAGAGAGGCAGGTGAGGGCGGCGAGGTGGGGGCTCCACGGAACTGGCTTCCTCTGGGCCCCTCCCAGTGGCCAGAACAGATTCTCTGCACTCAGGGCTCGGTGATAATGTGAACTGCTGCCGGCACCCCGGGC
Source organism: Propithecus coquereli (assembly GCF_000956105.1). Lineage (NCBI taxonomy): Eukaryota > Metazoa > Chordata > Mammalia > Primates > Indriidae > Propithecus > Propithecus coquereli. The sequence continues at coordinate 761,847 of NW_012150274.1, read as the reverse complement.
TTGTGGGGGGTCAGCCAGGGGGTGATGTGCTTTTTTTAATTTTAGAGACAGAATCTCTGTCACCTAGGCTAGAGCCCAGTGGCATCATCATAGCTCACTGCAACCTCAAACTCCTGGGCTCAAGTGATCCTCCTGCCTCAGCCACCAGAGTAGCTGGGAATACAGGTGTGCCCGGCAGGGGTGAAGCACTTTGTGTGGGAGAGAGCATGGATAACCCCATGGAAGACATGGAGATCACTGCTGAGGGATGTTGTGTCACTTTGAGTCACTTGTCTGACAGTGAACAAGCTTGTGTCAGGGCCTAATAATAAACCCAGACGGAATTAAAATGAAAGGGGGGAGGTGGAGGCAGCTGCTTGCTGTGACTGTCAGATTGGGAAGAGGCTGGGGGTTGGAAACAGAGGCCATGTCCTCGGCATCTGGATCATCAAATTCTGGCAGGTGCCCTGCTGCACCTGGAGCGAGGCTGGGGTACGCAGCTTAGTCCCGAGAGTGTCCTCTGCCCCGAACCTGCTCTGCGGGTCCCAAGTCTCCTTCCAGGCCTAAGAGCAGCAGGGCTGGCCCTGCAGGTCCGGAGTCCGAGAGAGCTACAGCTTTCTGTGTCCATTCCAGGGACCCTGCAGACCCCAGCCCAGCCCAGCCCGCTCCTGCCATGCCCTGGGAGCGCAAGGAATGTTACCCAGAGGTGGGAGCACTGCACAGCAGTCTTGACTTTGTCCACCAAAGCAGTCACACCCGTCTGGTATTCAATGTCAGCCACAGAGGTTTCTTTTTTCCTCACTGGCAGAGAGGAAGGGGCTGTCAGCATGCAGGGACGACCAGGGGCTCTGCGAGGCCATCAGACGCCCAGCGTCTAGAAGGCCACCCAAGCAGCCGATGCCCTCCAGCTGGGAGCCTGCACCTTTATCTGCCCCCTCCCTGGTGGGGATTCCCCAGGCAGCCCCAGTGCAGAGGAGGATGAGGAGGGCGTGGCACTGTGGGGCTTAGCGATGCTCCTCAGAGGCAGCTTGGGGTCCAGGGGACTCATCCCCTCTGAGAAGTCCCCGAGTGATGGGGTCCTGGAGTATGAGCACAGCGTCACTGCAGCCGCAATCACCCACAGGCTGTCAGCCTTGCAGGGGTCGCTGGGGACAGGCAGGGGCTCATCTGTGTCCCTCACCTCAGTGACTGCACAGTACACCTGCCTCGCAGTGGCCTGATTGGGTGGCCCGAGCCAGTGCTGGCCTCTCGAAACCCTGGCTGGGGGCAGGCAGGGAGCCGAGCACTTGCCTCTCAGGGTTTCCGTACTCATCATGTTGGAAGGGAAGTGCAAGTCCATCTGGCCCTGATGGGAGAGGGAGGAGGAGGAGGAGGGTGAACCGTGTCCTCTGCAGGGAGTGGAGCGTCCACTCAGCAGGGGTGGTGGAGGGGCCGGGCAGGGCCTGGGGCTCACCCGGCGGTACTTTTCACTGGTCTCCTTGGTGCGGATCTTGTCGATCAGCTTCTTCTGCTGGTTGAGCCGATTCTCCCGCGCCCTGCGCTCCTCGATGAAGGACGCCTCCCCTTGCCTCATGTTCCTCTGGGGACAAGGCGGGGCTGTCTCACCAAGGCCCCCCATGGAACTACAGCCAGCGGGCGGTCGTCAACCCTCATCTTACTAGACTTTGGAACAGCGCCCGAGGCTGTGGGCCATGCCTTCTTCCCAAAGCAACGGTGCTGCCGGCTTCCCAGCGTCCTCTGGGACCCATGGCTCACACGTGCCCAGTGTTCCCTCTCCAGCCCTAAACACTAATTCTTTGTCCCCCGAAACCTGGCCTCTCCCAGTGCATCCTGCTTTGGTAGCTAAAGCCACCATCCATCTGCCCCTGCCTCCACGTCCTGGGCACTGCTTCCCTCACGATTCCTGTCGTCACAGCTCACTGGGGTTACCTCTTAGAGGCTTCTCGGCTCCGTGTACTTCTGGCCACCCCCACTCCACCTCTGGCCTGCCCAAGTGACCAGCATTTCTGCCCTGGCACTGTCCAGCCCCTGCAGCCAGAGCGCACCCTTTTTGAAGCACAAATCTGGTCCTGTCCCTTCCATCTCCTCCCAGGGCTCCAGGTGAGGAGTTCGGCCCCACTGACCCTGCTGTCTCCACTGAGTCACGGGGACAGAACCTCTGGGACTTTCTCTGCCCCCAGCCACATCACCTGCACGTCATGCCCCTCCCAGCCCCACGCCTCTGCCTTTGTTGTCTCTCCTCCTCCCAAGTTCTGGCCACCCCTGCCCCTGCTCCTTCATTCCTTCACAGCCCAGCTTAAGCCCTGCCTCCTTGGAAAGCCATCCCAGAGCTCCCTAAGCAGGCCAGCACCCCAGGAAGGGCGCCCACGGCACCCCACACCTTGCTGCCATGCTGGCCCGGTGGCTGCGCAACATTTTCTCACGGACTATCGGACAAGCAGCTGCCTCCTCGTGCTGCCTGCTCCAGGGGAAGGGGCTGCATCCCCAGGGCCCTGTGGGGGCCTTGCACAGACTGGGTGAATGGGAGGGGCCAGGCTGACTCCCTCCCGCCTATCTCATGGCTTCTGTGCCCAGTGGGACCCCCTCTGTCCTGTGGGTGAGCAGAGGCTGGGGGGCTGGCTGCTGGGTCCCTCCAGGGGTTGTAGGCATTGTGGGCCTGGGGATCTGAGGGACCGGGGGCCAGATGGGTCTGGGGGAGCCAGCCCTGGAGGCCCTCAACCCCGGGACCCCAGCTCACCTTGACCTCATCTGTGATCATCATGGCGTCATGGGACATGACCGTCATATCCGACAGCTCAGAGCAGTAGTCGGCCACGAGATTCTGCAGCTTGTCCAGCTCTGTGGGGTATCCCACCAGCACCTGTGAGGGCAAGGGCAGGTGGGCACAGGGGCCACAGGCAGCTCCAGTGCTTCCCCTCCATGCTGGCTTCTGCTCTATGGCCCCAGGCCCCAGCCAGGCACAGAGCAGGTGAAAGGAGGTGTTTCAGGAGGGGCAGACAGCATGGCCTGGTGGACTCTCCCGCAGCCCAGAGACACTGTGAAGAAGGTAGTGAGATGTTCTGCCCAGGAAAGTCTGACTGCAACCCAGGGAGACCCTCTGCTTGGGAACAGCTTTGGTCTAAAGTGAAGCCGAGGGTCAGAGAGTCAGGGCTCAGGCAAAGGCTGCTTCAGACTGGATAGCTGTGTGACCTTTGGAAAGTTACTTAACCTCTCTGAGTGTCCCCATTTGTAAAAGGTGATAATGGCTCTTTCAGAAGATTGCTTGCTGTCAGGATCAATTGAGAATGTAAAATTATGTATTTAGCGCAGACCTGCTGCATAAATGTCCAAGATAGCTTTGCTATTAGTATTTTGTTTTTAATGATTATAAATGTAGAATTTTTGTTTGTCACTTTTTAAAAAACATGGATGATCATGGGAATTTTTTTTTTTATGTGTATATTCTAAAAAGAAGAGGAGGCCGGGCGCGGTGGCTCACGCCTGTAATCCTAGCTCTTTGGGAGGCCGAGGTGGGTGGATTGTTTGAGCTCAAGAGTTCGAAACCAGCCTGAGCAAGAGCGAGACCCTGTCTCTACTAAAAATAGAAAGACATTAATCGGACAACTAAAAATATATAGAAAAAATTAGCCGGGCATGGTGGTGCATGCCTGTTGTCCTAGGTACTTTTGAGGTTGAGGCAGTAGGATTGCTTGAGCCCAGGAGTTTGAGGTTGCTGTGAGCTAGGATGACGCCACGGCACTCTAGCCTGGGCAACATAGTGAGACTCTGTCTCAAAAAAATAAAAAATAAAAAGAAGAGGAGGCTGGGCGCAGTGGCTCACACCTGGAATCCCAGCATTTTGGGAGGCTGCGAGGCAAGAGGATTGCTTGAATGAGGCCAGGAGTTTGAAACCAATCTGAGCAACATAGCTAGACCCTGTCTCTACAAAAATAAAAAAAATTAGCCAGGGGTGGTGGTGTGGCCTGTAGTCCCAGCTACTGGGGAAGCTGAGGCAGGAAGATTACTTGAGCCCAGGGGCTCAAAGCTGCAGCGAGGTATGATTGACACCACTGCACTCCAGCCTGGGTGACAGAGTGAGACCCTATCTCTAAAAAATTAATAAAAAATAAATTTAAAAAAGTAAGAATTAGGTGCTACCAGAGGACATAGCACCCAGGTGTAGGAGGGTGTTGGAGGGGTAGGCCGGGAAGGAAAGGTGGGTAAGGCCTCCGGGTGAGCCTCCCCGGGACCAGGGGCTGAGGCAAGAGGGACAGGCAGTAGGATGGCCTGGGGTCGTGGGCAGGATTGGAGGGGCAGGACCCCAGCAGGAAACAGCTGCAGTGCCCCACCCATCCATCGCCCCCACCACACTGCACTTCTACCATGTCACTGTGCCACACACCACCCTCCAGGCTCCCCTTTGCCCAGTCCTAGGGTGAGGGTGTCTGGGGGATTCCCCTACCCCATCCCAGGCTCTCTGCTCCTGCGGCCCTCTCTCTCCCTGCCCCATCCCTGCTGCTCTTCTCAGCACCGTGCCCCACCCCTCCTGTCTTCTCCTCCTCATCTACTGTCCACTGGCCTGTGCTCCGCTTCATGCGAGGCTGAGGGGCACGGCGGTGGGACTGTGCTCCGCAGGGAGCAAGGGGCTGGCTCGGGTGGGGGGCAGACCCTTCAACGTGCAGGAGGCGCCTGCCTTGTAATATATTAGGGGACCTTCTGTGCCCGCTTCTCAGAGGCCCAGGCAATGAAAAAATACAAACATTTAAAACGCACAAGAAAGCCCAAGGGGTTCTGACGCGCCCACGATGTGCTTTTCTGGACTCGCAAAAGATCAAGTTTGTAAAGGAGTGTCCTACTTAGCTGGTACTCGAAGCAGGACTCGGTCGTCCTGCCGGCCTGGGGGTGCCAGCCCTGGCCCCGCCCCTCTTGGCCGCGGGGCGCTGGGGACTCACTTGCTTCAGGTAGTTCAGCAGGTTCACGTACAGCAGCTGCACGTGCTGGCTCGTGGTGATCTTGACCACTGTCTTTTCGATGTTGTTCTCCAGCTGGCGGATGACCTGGCGGCGGACCGCAGGCACGTCGGGAGCGCGCGGAGACCGGCCACCCGGGGCCCAGGGGCCCGCCCCGGGGGACGTCGGGCTGGACTTTCTCCGAGGGGCTCGTGCTTGCCTCGCGCCGCCCGCCGGCTCCGCCCTCCCGCCCGCCAGAGCCCCCGCCCCAAGAAACCACGCCCTCCATCTAGCCCCGCCCTCCCCGCGGCCCTCCCCTCCCCTCCAGAGACCCCGCCCATCCCGGGCCCCGCCCTCCAGAGGCCCCGCCCTCCCCGGGCCCTGGCTCCGACGCCTGGCCACCTGCAGCAGCCGCTGCTCCTCCTTGCTGGCGTCGGGCTGGCCGCGCAAGCCGGCCAGCTCCAGCTGCATGTTCTCCAGCTTCTGCCCGCGCCGCCGCACCAGGTGGATCAGCACGTTGTGCACGTTCACGCGGTCGAAGACGTACTTGCGCAGCCTCTCCCGCGCCACCTGCTCGGGCGGGCACGGTCCGCGCGTGGGTGCGGGAGGGCGCCTCAGCGCGCCAGGAGCGGGAAGGGGAGGGACGCGTCCGTGGCCACCCCGCAGGGACGCAGGGTCGGGGGTGGGCGCTTGCTCTGCCCTCGCGGGCTTAGCGGGGCGCGCTGGCGGGGCGGGGGTGGCGTTCCGAGGGCCGCCCCTGCCCCGTTACCTCCACCGTGCTGCGGCAGTGCGCCAGCCTCAGGGGCGCGTCCTTCCCGCACGCCCTGGACACGGTCCACTGGTCGCACTGCGGAGGGCGGCGGGTGAGCCGGGGCGCCCCTGAGCGACCCCGCAGCCGCCGCCCCGCAGGCGTCCTCCGCAGGGCCCCGTACCCCTGCCGCGGGCCCTCCTGGCATCCCAGCTCAGACGTGGTGGGGTAGGTGAAGAGGGCCTGGGACTCCCTAGCTGGCCAGAGACCCAGAGGCGCCCTGCTGCAGGACGTGGACCCAGAGATGCCACGCCTCACGGGGCGCGTGGCGGGGAACCTGCGGCCAGGCTGCTGGGGTGACTGGAGCCCCTTACCGGATGCCTCCGGCTCCAGAATGATTGGGAGGGGCCCCCTCATCCCCAGGCAGCTGAGAGGGGTGGGGCTCGTGCACCTTCTTGGCCAAAGCCCAGTCCTGGGCCCCGCGGCGGAGGTTGCTGCGCAGGAGGGCCAGCGTAGCCTTGTTTTGGGCTGACTTCTCTCTCGCCCCCTGGATCTGGAGCGCCCGACATTGCTCTGCGGGCGGGCGGAGAGGACGGGGTGGCCAGGATGTGGGCTAGGGCCCGGCCCAGAATCCCCCAGGGAGGGACTCGCATCAGGGCTCTCTCCTCCCATCCTGGCCCCGGGGGACACGGCTCCACCGCGCAGCCGTGGTTATCTGAGAGGCTCTCAGTGGACAGGGTGCTGGCAGTGGCGAGGGCGAAGCCAAGGACGGGGGCGAGGTGTTGGTGTCCTGTGGTCCTTCCAGATCTGCTGCCCACAGAAGAAGGCGGGTCCCTTCCTGTCCCTTCTGGATTTGGGGCCCATTTGCTTTTATGCTGACAAATCTCCTTGAAACACCCCCCCTTGGGAGGTCCCTTTGATCCCTCCCCCCAGCCTCGTTGGGAGTGGGCAATAGAGTGTCCACTTGCCCCTCCACGTCCTGGTGTTAAAACTGAAAGTTCTTCACCCAGAACCCCAACCACAAGTGGGCCAGGGTGGCTGGTCACTCCCGTGTTGGCCCACCCTGGAGTCGAGTGATGGTCTTCAGCTCCTGTGTCTGCTCCTCCACGTCTGCCTCACTGTGTCTCTTTATGGTGGCCCTCATGGTCCCCCAGGGGCCCTGGGCACCTCCCACGCTCCTCAGCCTTGGCCTGCTCAACAGAATTGAAATCCAGGTTGTCCCCAGAATCCCAGCCCATTGTGACGGGGCCAGGGTTCTCGATGCCCAGGTAACCCTGGAATTGCAGGCCCTCCCTGCCCCACTCTCATCCTAATTTAAACGAACGAGTCTTGTGGAGGCTGCTGGTGGCTCAGGAGCTGTGTTGGGGCTGAGGTGCCTCTTTGCTTGGGGAGGTGATGTGTGATGGGTTGGCACAGCACCCCATGCCACACCTGTGCCTTCCCAGCCCCCCTCCCATGCCCCCAGGCTGCCCTGCACAAAGCTGGATCGTGCCTCCTACCACTGCTACTGCTTTACAGATCTCTGCTCCCCACCACTTCCCCAAGTTCAAATTCCATGCCCTGGGTGACCTGGCTCACCAGACCCCAAGCCGAATCCCTCACTGCCTCAACTCTTCCCACGTCCCTTCCTGACCTTTGCTGCGCTGCCTGGAGCCCACCCTCCTCTGCCCCCACTTCCCTCTGGGAACTCCTGGGTCTTGGTTCAGGTGCCATTCACTCCAGGAGGGGTGAGGTCCCCGTTGGTCTCGACCACCCCGCACCTTCCCTTCGAGTGAGTGGTGTGCCCGGAGCACCCAACAGCCTGGGACTCCGTGGGGTACACACGAGTTGGGCTACTTTCCCCCCAGCCTTGCTGTATGGGTTTGCTAGGGCCACCATGACAAAGCACCACAGATTGGAGGCTTAAACAACAGACATTTATTTTCCCACAGTTCTGGAGGCTGGAAGTCGGAGATCAAGGTGTGGGCAGGGCTGGTTCCTCCCGAGGCCTCCACCTTGGTCTGCAGATGGCTGTCCCTCTGTGCATGTCTGGGTCCTAATCTCCACTTCTTAGAAGGCCACCTGTCATGTTGGATTAGGGCCTACGCTCATGAACTCATTTTACCTCAATTACACGGTAAAGACCCTATCTCCAAACACAGTGACGTGCTGAGGTCCTGGGGGCTAGGGCTTCAACACAGGAATTGGGGGGCACAATCAGCCCTCACCCCTGTGCTGCTATGGGCCCATCTTCCTCTGTGACCTCTCGCACAGATCCCCTATGTTTCTGGTCACGGTCAACTTTCAGAGAGCCAGTCCAGTCTAAAACTCCACGTTCACCCCTGCCCTCCCTGCCATCCCAGGCCTTGCCCTCAGGGGCTGGCAGAACCTGCCAAGGGTGTGGTCCGATCACTTCCCCTGGTTCTAAGGGGCCCAGCTTGGTGGCCCTGCTGGCAGAGCCCACCCGCTGTCCCCCAGTTTGGGCCTTCCCTTCTTTCCCAGATCAAGAAGCCCAAGTCTCAGTGGGGCAGTCGCCTTCCTGGGCATCCTGGCACTCGATGGATCATGACTTGGTTCTGGCAAAGTGTGTGAGCAGGAGTGGCAGGTGAGCGCCCTCCTCCCCCCTCCTTCCTGCTAAATGGGATGAAGACGCAACGGCAGAGGCTGGTGCAGCCGTGAGACCCGAGGTGGGCACGGGAGGCGATCTGGGAAGCGAGGTCATCACAGCAGGGACAGACTCAAGGGACAAGGGTGGGGGTCCAGCTCCTTGCCAAGCCTGGCCAACCCACTGGGACTTTTACATGAACGAAAAAATAAAAGCTCTAACTTGCTTAAGCCCCGTTCTTGGGCTTTCTGTCACTTTGCCCTCCTGCCTACTTGGAGGGCGCACCAGGTACTCCGTAACATTCTTTCGAGCAACCAGTCAGGCCCAGGCGAGGCTAAGCGGGGCTGGAGTGCACGGCCCTGTGTGGCCTTCCCTGTCCCCAGGAGGCCAGCGTCCCATGACTGACTCACCAAGGCTTCGAGCCTCTCCGCCTCTTGCCAGGCCGGGTGCCGAGGGTGGCGCGCCTGCTCAGGAGCGTGCCTCGGTGGACAGCGCCCCAACTGCCCGCCTGGTGGGGAGCGCCCGGGGGCGGCTCCACCTGATCGGTAGGCTTGGAACGTCCGGCAGCCGGCCCTGCCCCCACCCCTTCTGCTCTGCTCCTGCGCAAGTGGGACAGACTCAGACCCCTGTCCCCACCTCCCACCCCTGGCCACAGGCCTTGGCGGTCTCACACGGCCTACAGGGCCGGGAGGAGTGTCTAATCCTGGGCACAGCGTTAGGAACTCCCTTGGTGTGAAGTCGGTATGTCACCTTCACATGTGGCTGTGTGGCCCTGAAGGTGACATTTCATCTCCCTTCTCACCCCTTGTGCTTCTCAGTTTAGAGCTCAGGTGGGAGAAGGGACAAGTCATTTATTAGCCCCCCGACCCCATCACCAGCTGTCACCCTGGACTTGTGAGGGTACCGGGCCAGGATGGGGACGCTAAAGCACCAGACAGGGCAAGTCCTTCCACCCGGGCCCCAGACACGCGTGTGCTCACGGTGCCCACCCTGGTTCCTGCTGCCCTGAAGCTGCGCTGTTATACCACCCGGCGAGAGCCCTCCTGATCCCCCCTCCGGGGCAGGTCCCACGCTGGGGCAGAGGCAGTGCACACAGGTTTGTCCGGCCTGGCCATGCACATGTGCAGAGGACATGGCTGGGGCACCCCGGGGTGTGGGGAGGGCCAGCCTGGGGTTGGGGGACACTGAGGGCTGTGTTCCAGGATGCCCCCTGCCCAAGTCCCCCATGCACGGCTGGAGCTCTCCTAGGTGCGTTGATCTGTAGGAGGCAAGGGGAGACAGCTAGAACCACGTCCGCTGCTGCTCGGAGCACCCATTTTATCATGGCAAAACCTGAGTCCCGTAAGGAGGTCGGCAGGCAGTGGAGGCCAGGCCTGGGATCAATTGGTGTGGTGCTCCACGAGGGGTCTCTCAGTCCAGCGACTCCCCGTGGGGCCCATGTGGCTGCTGTGCCGCCCACACTCCTCCCCTCCCTCTCAGGGGCACTTCACCCCTCCTGGTCTCCTCCTGAGAAAGGAGCCCTCCAAGGGTGCGCGGTATCTGCCCGCAGGGTCAGCCGTCCAAGATGCACAGGCTGAGCAGAGGGGCCCTGTCCAGCCTACCACTTGGGGCCCCGGGTTGGCCCAACTGAAACTCTGGGCAGCAGAGCCTCGGTTTCCACTTCACGCTGCCCCCCAGGCGGTCTCACCTGTGCTCATGTCTTTGGGGAGCTTCCCTGTCTCCAGGAAGAGCCAGAGGTCGCTGCATTTCTGCGACTCCACCCTTGTCACCCAGTAGCTGGCCACAGAGCCTGAGACTGAAGATGAGGAAGCGGCAGGGCAGCGGGCTGGGGGGAACTGGTGCAGGCTCCCGGCAGAGGAGCTGGGTGGGCTTGGACAGGGCTCCTCACCAGAGGCGGTGCCAGCACCACAGCCCCCACCCCTAGTGTAAGCCCACCTGCACCGACGAGCCCGGGCACCAACCCTGGGGCGCAGACCCTGAGTACCCACCCACGGCCACCAGCAGGCTCCACTGGAAAGGGTAGGGACACCTCCTCTGGAAGAACATCTGCAGGCCGAGGGTCGCACCGGTGCCTGCCAGGAGCCGAGGTCCCCATCAGTCAGCCTGTACGCGGGACTGGCCAGGCCCACCTGGCGCTGCCTGAGAGGCACCTGCCAGGCCCCAGCACCCAGGGGCAGGTGATTTAGCGCCACCTGCTGGGGAGTCGGGGTGAGACAGGAGGTGAGTTCTCCCCACGCCCGGGTCACCTGGACGCAGCCTACCTGTGACGAAGGTGCAGACGCCCTTCACGAAGGCTCTCGACTGGCACGCGGCATACTCCCCGAGTCCCTGCAGGGGGCGAGGGAGGAAGGCTCCGCTCCACCTCTCCTCCCTCGCCGCCCCTCCTGGCCCTCCTCTGGGCACAGCCCAGCTGCGCGGAGACCGGGGCCGGGGCACAGCGCGCCGCCCCCAGGCCGCCCGGGACGCCCGGAGCCCCACAGCGAGCATCCCTCGCCCTGCGCCCCGCGGCCCTTGCCGGTCCCCCGCCCCGCTCGGGGCACCTCTGAGGTCTGGGGCCCACGTCCCAGCCCGGCCTTCTCACCGGGTGCTTGGCAGCCACAGCGTCGTCCACTCGGGACAGGCCCAGGTTCACCATGACTGGCCCGGCTTGCAGAGGGGCCTGCGCAGCCGCAGGCGGGGAGGGCGGGGCCCGGGGCGGGGCCTGGGCAGGGGCGGGGTGAGGCCTGGAGGGCGGGGCCTGAGGCGGGCCTGCGCAGGAGCAGGCAGAGAGCGCGGGCCTAGGAGGCGGGGCCTGGAGGGCGGGGCCTGGGCAGAGGGCGGGGAGAGAGGTGGGGCTGAGCCTGGAGGGCGGGGCCTGGGCAGAGGGCGGGGCGGGGCCCGAAGAGCAGAACCTGAGGCGGGCCTGCGCAGGAGCAGGCAGCGCGGAGCCTAGGAGGAGGGGCCTGAGGGCAGGGCCTAGGCAGGGGCGGGGCGGGGCCTGGAGGGCGGGGCCTGAAGCGGGCCTGCGCAGGAGCAGGCAGAGAGCGCGGGGTCCAGGGGCGGGATATAGGGGCGGGGCCTGAGCAGAGGGCGGGGAGAGAAGTGGGGCTGAGCCTGGAGGGCGGGGCCTGTGCTGAAGCAGGCAGAGAGCGAGGGGTCTAAGGGTGGGTCTGGAGGGCGGGGCCTAGGCAGGGGTGGGGCAGGGCCTGGAGGGGGCTGGGCGGGGCCTATACTGCCCGCCCTGTGCCGGCCGCTCCCTGTAGGAGCAGGGGCTGAGGGACTCTGGACGCCGACTCCGCTGCACATTCTGGCTCTGTAGCCCAGGCTGGAGTGCAGTGGCGCAATCATAGCTCGCTGCAGCCTGGAATTCCTGGGCTCAAGCGATTCTCCCACCTCGGCCTCCCGAGTAGCTGGGACTCCAGGCACATGCCACCACGCCCAGTTAATTTTTAAATTTTTTTGCAGAGACGGAGTCTTGCTATGTTGCCTAAGCTGGTCTCCAATTCCTAGCCTCAAGTGATCCTCCCCCATCAGCCTTCCAAAGTGCTGGGATTACGGCGTGAGCCACCAAGCCTGGCCTCTTATACCTTAACGACCTCTTTAAAGGCCCTGTCTCCAAATATTAACACAATCATATTCTGAGGCCCAGGGTGTCTTGCTCTCTCCAAGACGGGAGAAGGGGCCCTCTCCAGCGGCCCTGGACTCCCTGATACTTAACAGGTCCCTCTTCCTCCGCCCTGAGTGGGGAGCACCCCCCCCCGTGGAGAATCTATGTCCCCGGGAGGTGTCCAGTGAGTGCAGGCGGGGGCAGGAAAGTCCAGGGTGTGGTCTCAGTCTCGGAGAGACCCCCTTCCCTGCTTTTTCCACATCCCAGCCTGGGCAGCCCGGAGTGCTACCACGTGGTCCCGCGGGCTCAGCAGGGCGCCGAGGCCGCGCTCACCTGGGCCTGGGCTTCCAGCCACAGCTCACGCTCCTGGGGCAGCCCCGGGAGGAGGCCCTTAGGAGGCCGGCCCAGCCCCAGCCGGAGGCGCACTGCTCGGAGGGTGTGCCTGCAGCCGGGTGGAGGCTGAGCAGGGAGGTTGCTGGCCCTGACTGAAGGCCACCTGCTCCTTTGTCCCCAGGGGAACTGAGAGGGAAACAAGGTCAGCCGCTGCCCAGCAATGACGTCTGCCCGGTGCCCGCCAACTGGCGGTGGGTCCTGCGTCTCTGAGGCTCAGAAAGAGTCCCGCTCAGCCTGGGAGCTAGAATGTCCCTGGAAGGGAGGCGCGTGGGGGAACAGGTCAGGTCACACCTGGCTCGCAACACCTGCTGAGCGCAAGGTATGGACCCAAACTGTCCGGGCCAATCAGCACACAGATTAGCCTACCTAGCTCTCTCAGCCAATCAGCTTGAGTCTTGGACCATAGCTGCTTCCAGCCAATTAGAACAAAGCACAGACAGCACTTCTCAGCCAATCAGTGCAGGGTGCGGGCACGGCCCACGCCAGAGGCTAAGCTGGCCTGAGCTGGAGCAAGAAGCCGGCGGGACGTGGGCCCGGTGCAACGCGGGGCGCAGGGGAAATCGGGGGCGCGGGGTGAATTGGGGGCGCAGGGGGAACTCGAAGGCGCAGGGGTTAACAGGGGGCCAGGGGTTACCGGGGGGGCAGGGGGTACTAGGAGGCGCAGGGGCTACTTGAGGGTGTAAGGGGTACCCGGGGGCTCAGAGGGCACCTCTTTTCCCTTGAGATTGTCTCTGCCATTCTCAGAGCACCTGATGGTCGGCTCTAACAGCTTTACTGAGATTTTTTTGCGGACCACAGTTACAACTCAGTGGTTTTCAGTACATCAGCAGAGTTTTGCAGCCATACTGTCAACTCTAGGACGTTTTCATGACCCCAAAGAGAGACCCCCTATCCGCTAACAATCACTGCCCGTGCCTCTCCCGGCCCGGCCGGCACCGATGTACTCCGGCCTCCGGATTTGCCTGTTCCTGACATTTCCTGAAAAGGGAAGCGTAAGACATGGGTCTGGCTTCTTTCACGCAGCACTGCGCATCTGAGTGCATCCGTGCTGCCGCGTGGGTCCGCGGCCGGTTCCGTCATTCCGAATGATGTTCCAGGGCACGACGGGCCACCGCTTGCTCATCTAGCCGCCCGCCGAGGGCATTTCGTTGTCCCCAGTTTTTAGTGACTGCGAATGAAGTCACTGCCAGGGGCAGGTCTGGTGGAAACATAGTTTCATTTCTCTTGGGGAGCGCCTGGGAGCGCAGTGTTAAACTGGGCGGTGAGTGAATGTTTCGCCTTATGGGCATCTGCCAACGTGCCTTCCAGGGAGTGGAACCGTCCGGTTCTCCCCAGAGCAGGCCGGGCTGCGTGTCAGCCATCGGCCCTTGGGGCCGACGTTCTGATAGGTGCAGTGGCTGTGTCCTGAAACGGCTCCAGTTTACATCTCCCTGATGACTAACGATGCTGAGCACCTTTTCTGCTGCTTATTTTCCACATAGATGTCTTGTTTGGCGAAATGTCTTTTCAAATCTTTTGCCTGTCTTTGTTTTTTAAATCGGCACGCTTGTTTTTTTATTGTTGAGCCTCGAGAGTTCCGCAAGCATTTTGGACTGCATTCCACCTGGTGACTCTCGGTGGCCTTGGCAGGGACCTGCCTGAGAGTCGGCACCTCCTGAAGCCCGGTGGGGGCAGCCAGGAGAAGCCCTCAGTTCCTTCCGCTCCCCCTCTGCTGGGTGCTGAAGGTCTTTCTCTGACCTGTTCCTTCTTCCACTCTGGAGGGCTGGCGGTGCTCTCCTCCCTGGCTGGTGTGCCCCAAGGCCACGTGCTGCACCCTGTCCAGTCTCCCCGGGTGCTCTGTGTGGACAGAGAGGTCACCCGGAGAGACCTTCCCAGGCTCCAGCTTCCACCAGCCCACGGCGCCTCCCGGTGTCACTCCCACCTGCACACTTACACAACCGGTGATAAGGCAGCATCTGATACCATAATCCTCCCTAAGCGCCAGCCCGGCCCCATCCTGTCCCAGGTGTGTTTGCTAGAGGCCCAGCTGGTGGCTGTGTCGGGAACAGTGGGGTGTCTGGGGTGAGGGCGCCCAGGCCTTTCTCACTCTGCGCTAGCACAGGCTCTGTCCAGAGGTCTGGCCAGTGGTCAGCCCCCTGCTGTGATGGGGATGAGCGGGAGGGAGGACCGCTAGGTGACCAGATCCCAGGTAGGGGCCTGCTGGTCAGAGCAGCACCCCCAGTACCCTGGGCCCCTGGCCCCAGCCAGGCTGGAGGGTGGACAGAGGTACTGGGGGTGTGAATCTGGGCAAGCCACGGCGAAGCCTGGGCAAGCCTCAGCGGGGCGGCTGGGCATGTGGACCCTGCGACTGGTCACGTGCCTGGCGGGTCTGGGAGACAAATCCTCAGCCTGTGTGCGTCAGGAGAGAGCCTGGCTGTCTGGAGCCCTCCAGGAAATGACCTCTGGAGCTGGCAGAGACACTCGCGCGATTGTGCCCAACAATGGACAAGGGCTGGAGCTCCCAGAGCCATAGCGCCTCCTGCTCCCCAGCCTGCTCTGCGGGTGGGCCGGGGTGGCAGGCTGGGCTATAAAGCTGGGCCCACTGGGGCTTGGGGACTCAGGGCACCAGGGGCTGGAGGGCAGTGTGGGCATGAAGTCGTTCCTGCTGAGCCCGGTCCTGGCCCTGCTCTGGGTGTCCACAGCCCAGGCTGAGGTCCTAGTGCAGCCCGACTTTGATGCTGAAAAGGTACCAGGGGCCTCCGCGCTGTGCCGCGGGTGGGTGGGGCTGAGCCCTTGCCGCAAAGGACAGCGACGGTGATGATAGAAATGGCCCCTTTCCTGGAGCACTTGCCCTGCAGATGCTGTAGAGCTGCTCTCTGTTTAACCCTGAAGCAACCCCGCCTGTGGGGTAATTACTGGGCCCATTTCACAGTTGGGGGAACTGAGGCTCCCAGTAGGGCTGTGACCTGCCCGAGGCGAGTTCCTGCCCACCCTGGGCCGGAGATGGACACTGAGACCTTGTGTGACTTGCGGCAGGGCCCTGTTTCTCTGGGCCCTCGGGGGAAGGAGGGCTCTTGCCCTGGCTGCCCTGCCTGCCGGTCACAGAGTCGCCCACAGTTCTCAGGCCTCTGGTATGTGGTCTCCATGGTGTCCGACTGCAAAGTCTTCCTGGGCAAGAAGGACCACCTGCTGATGTCCACCAGGGCCATCAAGGCCACTGCGGGGGGTGACCTCAGCGTCCACATGGAGTTCCCTGGGTGAGCTGCCTGGGCCGGCCGGCTGGGCTGGGGACACGCTGGGGTGGCCGGGCTTGGCAGTGACGCAGGCCATGCGCTCCCAGGGCAGACGGCTGTACCCAGGTGGATGCTGAGTACCTGAAGGTGGGCTCCGCAGGGCACTTCAGAGTCCCAGGTACGTCCTGCCCTACGCACCTTCGGGGGCCCTGGACCCACCTCTCCAGGGGTGACCATGGCCATCTCCAGCTCCTCGCCGGCCCTCCCCTCCCTCCCCTCCCTCTCCCCGCACTGGCTCACAGCCCTGCAGGGGTGGGCGTGGGTGGGGTCGGCGCTGGGCTCTGTCCAGCTCTCCACGGCCGCCGTCTCCTCCTCCGCAGCCTTGGGCTACCTGGACGTGCGCGTGGCGGACACAGACTACAGCTCCTTTGCGGTCGTCTACATCTACAAGGAGCTCGAAGGGGCCCTCAGCACCATGGTGCAGCTCTACAGTGAGCCCCCGCCGGCCCCACCCCCACCCTCTGGACCCCACGCAGGGTTTGGGCAGCACTCTGCCTGGGCCCCACCCTCTCCCGTCCTGTCCCTCCCCTTCTGGACACGCCCCATCCTCCCTGCCCCCACCTCTTCGCTCCCGAGTCTGGGCGTAGGGGTGGGGGTTGGACCTCACAGTGCTTTGGACGGGAAGGGGGTCGGCTGGAGGGGTCCCTGAGGGCCAGACACTGGCCTCCTGGGAGTGGTGACCTGCTCTGTCCTGCTTGGTCTGGCTACCTGAGTCCCTGAACTGGGGCTGAGGCTCTACTTTAATCCCTGGGGCCCCCCAAGGTGGTGAGGGCTAGGTGAGGCCGGGGGCTGGCCTTGTGAGCTGCTGGGAAAGATGCTTAAGGGGAAGTGGGGCCCAGCAGTACATGGCCCAGAGCTGCCAGGGCACCCCAACCTCCAGGGTGCCTTTGAGTGAATTAGGAGTTGCGTGACTTCAGCCAGGCAGGTGCTTTCGTGCAGTGCACAACCTGCCCGACCTCACCTGGAGGCTTGCAGTCGGCCCTCAGGGAAGTGGAGACTCCTCCCCCTCCCCCTTGCCCCTGCCACAGTCCCTGTGAGCTGTGGGTTCACAGTGACTCCTGCTCTGCCCCAGGCCGGACCCAGGACGCAAGTCCCCAGGCGCTGAAGGCCTTGCGGGACTTCTACCCCACCGTGGGGCTCCCTGACGACATGATGGTCCTGCTGCCCAAGTCAGGTGCGCTGGACAAGCCCTGTCCCAGCTGGGAGCGAGCGGGCGGCAGGTGGTCTTCTCTTCTGGGGAGGGCTGGCTGCCCCTCCAGCCCCTCCAGCCCCTCCAGCCCCTCCAGCCCCACAGTCCCCAACACAGACTAAGGGAGAGGTTTTGGAGGCACGGTGGGGGGAGTCTTCACCCGGGAATGGAGGGCAGCCCGGCCAGCTTGGCGTCTCACTGACGTCCTCCTTCCCGCAGACGCGTGCTCCCCCAGGGACAAAGAGGCACCCTGACACCTCCGGATACCACCTCGGCCCTCGCCAGGTGGGGCAGGGCGACTCCTCCGGGTTCTCTGGGCCCTGCAGAGTGGCCGCCTCTCTCCCTCCCCTGCAGCTCGAATTCTGCACGTGTAGACCCCCTCCCCCCAGTTCCGCCTCAGCTGGGACGTCACCTCTCCCGGGAAGTCCCCCTAGTGTCTTAGGGCTGCCACAACAAAGTCCCACAAACTAGGTGGCTTAGAACAGGGACTGTCCCCCCACAGCTCTGGGGGCCAAAAGTCCAAATCCAGGTGTGCACAGGGTGGTGTCCTCTGGAGACTCTCGGGAGAGTCCGCCCCAGGCCCCTCCAGCTTCTGGGGGTGCCACAGTCCTGGCGCCTCTCGGCATGTAGAGGCATCACCCCAGTCTCTGCCGCTGTCGTCACACGGCCACCTCCCCACCGTGGGCCTGTGTCCGAATCTCCCTGGTGCTGTGAGGGCACCGGTCTTTGGATGCAGGCTCACACTGAACCCAGGATGATCCATCTCCAGATCCTTCGCTAACGGTCTCTGCAAAACCCTTATTTTCAAACACGGTCCCATCTGGAGGTTCTAGGTGGACGTGAAGTTTTGGGGACACTATTCGATCCACTACACCCTGTGTCCCCAGAGCCTGGACCCACGTCCCAGAGCACGGACCCTACTTTGGGGTTGCCCGGTCCTCGTTCTCTCCTGGAGGGCCGCGAGAGGCAGACCCACAACCTTCTTGTTCAGTGCCCGTCACGGGCCCAGACGCAGGTCCTGGGGAGACCTCCCCAGACCAGGCACCAGGGAAACGCTGGGTGGCTCACCCAGGCTCGTTGCTAAGAACGTGGCACCTACGAAAAACCATGGACAAGAGCTGAGACCCCAAGGTCCCCCAGCCTCCGGAGGGACCCTGCGAGGAGAGATGTTCCTGGGGTCCCCTTGGGGGTGGGCCTTTCCTCAGTTTTGCAGCCTGTTCCCTGTCCCGGCACTCGCATTTCCTGCGTCTTTGCGCTTTTCCATGAGCTTTGGGTCAGCGCCCGGCGTCCTTCTGTCTGCTGTTTGCCGCGGCACACGGGACATCGGGGCTGCTGAGTTTCCCATCACACACCTGGTGGTTTGGGACACACGGCGGGTCACTGCCAAATCAGCCCCCAGAAGGTTCTATCGGCAGAAAGTGTGAGCCCCGCCTTCCTGCCCCCGCCCCCTGCCAATTTCTCCGGTGACCATAGCGGCTGTGGGTTTTGTGGTTTAGTGGTCATCCCGGGGCTTCCTTGCCACGCTGCCCTCTTCACCGAGGGCAGAGGCTGGTGTTCCTTGCCACTGAGTGGCAGGCGGGGGCAGTGGTGGGTGGGTGTGTCCACGTTAGCAGAAGTGGCAGAATCAGCTCTCCCTGCCCTTGGGCGGCGGCAGGGCATCTGTCGGGGAGCGGGTGGATGGAGCAGCCATGCCTTCCCCGTGCAGGTGAGCCCGGGCAGCAGGCCTCGCCGCCCCAGGAGCCCAGACCCACAGCTCTGGGGGGACCACCGTGGCCGCTCCTCCGCCCGCCAGCCCTGCCCCCACGGACCCCTCCTCCTTCTCCTTCTCAATAAACAGATTCTGCAGCCCGATGGCTTCTTGCCTCTTTGGAGACGCCCCGGGGAGGGCGCAGTGGGCCCCATGCTGACCCTAGCACTCCTGGAGAATGAGGCAGGGGGGCTGCAGCCAACCTCGGCAGTGTGGGGGCTGCACCCCCAGGCAGAACCCAGCTTCCAGGCCCAGCCCGACAGGTTCATAGTGAAGACGGGCCCCGTGGCTCCGCTGGGCACGCACAGGCCCGGCCGCAGGAGGCCTGCAGTCCGGCTGGTGTGGGTTTTGCCTCCCACCACTGCTGTGATCGTGGGCACTTCATTCAAGCCCCAGAAGTGGACTCCTGGCCCCTGCCCCTCGGCCAGGGGCTCCCTAGCAGACAACCTGGGCACACGTAGTGACCTCGCTGAGCTCCTTGTTTCAGAGATCAGGTAGGTGAGACCGGGGAGGGACTCACCCCAGCTTACACGGCCATCGAGCAGCCGGCTGGAGCTCTGCGCTGCTCCCCAGACTGGGGCACGGGAGAGGCCATCCTCGGGGGCCTGTCCCCACTGTCGTCCTCGTCCCTGGCGCTGTGCCCTGGGTCCTGATGGGAGCTCCGAGGCCCTGCACGTCTGGCACACACTTCACAGGGCGGCGTGGGGTGGGGCAGGAAGGTGCTGGAGGTTCTGGTCCGATGCTCATGAGTGCTCGCGGCCCGCGCAGGGCAGGGGAGGAAGCAATTGTCCCTGAGGCCATCTGCCCTTACCCTGCCCCAGGTCTCCAGCAGCCTCTGCCTCCCTCTTTTGCCTGGAGCCACCGTGGTGCCCACACCTTAGCCCCCGGCTGTCCCTGCACGGCTCCTGCCCTCTGGGTGGTCCCTCTGGGCCTCCGGCCAGCTGTGAGCCGCCCAGCCCTGACTTGTCCCTGCACTGCCTGACCGCCCATCTGGGCTCCAAGCTGGCCCGGGCCGCCTGGGGAGTGGGTTCTGGTGACTGGGACTGACCGTTTAGCTGGCCAGGCCTTGCGCCATTCCAGGTGGCTTTTCCAGTCCCAGAGGTGGGACAGCAGTCCCCCACACACCGGGCTGTGGATGCTGGTCCAGGAGGAGCTGCCTCAGGCACCCCCGGACCCCTGGGCCACGTGGCACCTGCCCCTCTGCTAGGAGCTGGAGCTCGGACCCCAGGGAGGCTGTGGCCCCCGTGGCGCCAGCACCAGAGCCTGCCGCGTCCCCCCGGCCCGCTGCAGCAGGGTGTCCCGGATGGGGTGCTCTGCCACCACCCTTGGCCTCTCCCCTTTATTTGAGGGCCCGGGAGGAGGGAGTGGGAACGAGAGGTGGAAGGTAGATTTTGTTTATTTTTTAGCTCATTTCTGGAGGGCGGGAGTTTTTTTTATTTTGTTTTTTTGTAAGTATGTGTCACAAATAAAGTTGTTTTTGAAAATAAAAATTGTCACTCAAAAAAGTCCTCTCTGTGGCCTGAGAGAAGCTGGACACAGGGGTCGAGGCCGGCAGGGGCCGGCCCTGGGGGTGCAAGGAGTCGCTGGGGGAATGTCTGGGCGAGACATGCCACCTGGGACGTCACGCAGGGGCTGTTTTTGCTTAATGTCTGCGGCCGCCGTTACAGATGGGGAAACTGAGGCCGACCGCTGTCTTGGGCCACACGGCTGGAGGCAGGAGCAGGGGTGGGTCTGGAAGCCGGGCTCTGCATCGCCCCGACATATTCTGGTTCCCTGCGTGGTCCGTCGTGAGGAGGAAGAGGCTCAAACCCCAGGGGAGAGGCTGAGGTGGTGCCACCCCCCGATTCTGTTTCCCACTGGGCCCCACAAGTCACGCAGCCGTCCCTGGCGCAGCGCAGAATACGTTGCTGGTGGGGGGGTCTGAAGCACAGATGGGGGTCTTAGGCCAAGCACCTAAGGGATCGGGCCTGGGTTCAAGTCCCACCTCGTGCTCATTGGCTGCAGACCGTGGGCATGACGTGGCCGAGCCAGGCCCCGCAAGGCTTAGAGCGTTCGTGCTGCTGTCCCCAGACTGACCAGAAAGAACCCACAGAACCCACAAGTGTCCTGTGAGGAGGAGGCCGCCCAGCCTGGCGTGGGTGGGGCCGCGCCTGTTCCCAGGCCCCCCGACAGCCCCACGACCGCATCCACCCGCGTCCACGCGCCAGGAAGGCGGCCGCCAGCGGCTGCTGTCCAGCGTGGGTGTGGTGCCGCCGGGCTGGATGGCGCTTGTGCGGAGACACCCAGAGTCTCTGAGCAGCAGGCAGCCAAGTTTGCCCAACGACAGTCCCTGGAGATTGCACACGCTCGCGCTGTCTCTCCAAATAAAAGCCCAGGTGCTGCGGGAGCGGAGCTGCCCGCGAGCCCAGACCCTGCCATGGAGGCCCGGCTGCTGAGCGCTGTCCTGGGCATCTTCCTGGTGTTCCGGGCACAGGTGGAGGCGGCCATGGTGGACCTAGACCGGCAGAAGGTGGCCTTTCCTTCTCAGCACGAAGGCAAACGCTGGGGCTGGAGAGGGGCTGGGTGGGCAAGGAGGGCCCCAGAGAGTGTCCGGCTGCTGCAGGCCACCCTGTCCCCATCCTGCCGCCCTGTCTTGGCCACCCATGAAGCCAGGCAGCTGAGGGTCCTGGTCGTGGGCTCAAGCTCGGCCGGCCTGGTCCCTCCTCTCCTGGGGTATGAGGGCCTCCCTGGGGGTCCTCTGCAGGCAGGGCTGTGCCCAGCCAGGCTGGGCGGTCCTGGGGTTTTTCAGGGTGTGGGGCTCCTCCTACACCCCTGGCTCTGCACGCTCCGGGAGCCAGAGGCCCTTCCTGGCGTGGAGGGTTGGCGGGGGTGCTGGTGTCTGTCCAATGTTTTCCACCGCGTTTCCTTCCTCACCGCGTCCGTGCAGGCTGCTGGCCTGGGCACACCTGAGCAGGCCCAGAGATAACCCATGTCGGAGACGCAGATTCTTTTCTCTTGTAAAAATAATCAGTTTCCAAACGTTTCAGAGGAAGGTCTGGGCTCGGGGAGGATTGCTGAGGGCAGGACGTGCTATTCCCACGGGGCCAAGGCTCTGACAGCCGCTCGCTCTGCTCTGCTCTCCAGGCCCGACCACTGCTGCCCGCTGGCGCCTGCCCGGGCGAGCCCTGCAGCAGCTGCAGGTGGCCTCGTGGGAGGGGTCTGCCTGCGGGGCCTCGCCGTCTGACAGCCTGGGGGACCCTCAGCAGGATGGCTTGTGGGGACAAGTGGGCTCACAGGCGCCTTGCGGTCTTGTCACCGTGTCTCGTGGCCATCCGCTGACCTCTGAGTGCCCCCGGCTCCCTTCCTGGGGTCTGAGAAATGCCCCCTGGTGGGGGGGTTCAGTCCAGCCGCTCAGAGCTGGGCACGGCTCTGGCTTTCTCTCCAGTTTGTAGGGTTCTGGCGGGAAGTCGGTGTGGCCTCGGACCAAAACCTGGCACTGAAGGGCCCGAGGAGGGTGGAGGGCTTGTTCCTCACTGTGAGCGGGAGTAACCTGACCGTGAAGGCCGCGTATAACAAGTAAGAGGCCTGGGCCCTGCGGGGAGGAAGAGGCATGCGCGGCTGCAGCCCAGACGCCGCGGTGGGACCTGGGCTGCACGTGTTACCTGGGTGGACCAGCCCTTCCCGTGCCCACCTGCCTGGGACCTCAACCCCAGGGAAAGCCAGAACCCTGGGCTCCCGGACCTACATTTTCAAACATAATTTATAAGGAAGGAAAATGGGCACGGGGCAGGTGGCTCGCCGGAGGTGACAGAGCTGCAAGGGGACAGGCTGGTGCAGCCCCTGCCCTGCACCGTCCCTGCCTGGTCCTGCTCCAGACTCTGGGGTGCTCCAGGGGCTACCTGAGCCCTTCCTGAAGACACGCCCCCGCTCTGGGAATGTGCCCGACAGATGGGACACAGACTGCCATTTTCCCAATGAGCACTTTGCTGCCTTTCAGCTCAGGAAGCTGTGAGACAGAAAAAATAGTGGGCTCAGAAATAGACATTTCAGGGAAATTTGCTTTTCCAGGTAAGTGCTGTTGCCCTGTTGCTACAGTTACAACTCCAGTCACACTCAAGAGCTTCACTAGGCCTTGCTGCTCCCTTGCTGTTCCCCTGCTGTTCCCTGTGCTGTTCCCCACTCTGTTCCCCTTGCTGTTCTCTATGCTGTTCCCCTTGCTGTTGCCTGTGCTGTTCCCCATGCTGTTCCCCATCTGTTCCCCTTGCTGTTCTCCATGCTGTTCCCCTTGCTGTTGCCTGTGCTGTTCCCCATGCTGTTCCCCATTCTGTTCCCCTTGCTGTTCTCCTTGGTGTTCCCCATGCTGTTCCCCTGGCTGTTCCCCTGGCTGTTCCCCTTGCTGTTCCCTGTACCTCGTGCTCCACACCCTCCCATTCTCTTTACAACATGCTGGGTCATCCTTCAATGGCTGCTCTGGTGTCCCCAACCAGGGCACCATGGCAGGGCCTGGGCATGGGGTGGGGGCAGGATGGAGCTGGACCCTGCAGACCCTGGCCTCCGAGGTCCACCCCCTCGGGCGCCTGGATCTGCAGAAGTTCTCCCCGCCAACCCCGCGCCGGCTCCCGAAGGCCACAGGGAGATCCACGTGCTGGACACGGACTACGAGGGCTACGCGATCCTGAGGGTGTCCTTGCGCTGGCAGGGCAGGGACTTCCACGTGTTCAAGTACTTCAGTAAGCTCCGCGCGGGGGTCTGCCCTGCCGCTGTCCTCCCGGGGACGGCCCACCCAGCCCCTGTGCCCCACAGCTAGGAGCCTGGAGGACGATGACCCGCCGGGATTCTGGAGGTTCCGAGAGTTGACAGCGGACACCGGCCTCTACCTGGCGGCCCGGCACGGTGAGACCAGGGGCCACTGGGGTGGCTGCTGCCGTAGGTGGGGGGGTGTCGGGTCGCGCCAGCCCCTCACCCGCCCTGTCCCGCAGGGGGGTGCGCCAAGCTCCTGAAGCAGGTAAGCCGTGCCCCTCGGCACCCGGCTGGCTCCACGCCCCGGCTGGGGTGGGGGGGCCCGTTTGCCGCTTGCTCTGAACGGGACGCCCCCCGGCACTGATGGGCGACTCCAGAGATGGAGCTGGAGCCTCCAGGGTGGTGGTCGCCGGCAGCAACGCTGGGTGCTGGGGATGTGGAGGGCGGAGCTGGGCAGGGGAAGGGATGGCCCCTTGTCCCCAACTTTCTGTCCAGCAGAGCCACACTGGGCTGCGGCTGACTCCGTACCTTCAGAGTCTGCCTGAGGGCGGGTGGGGCCAGGTGGGTGCCATCTCGGGGCCCCAAGTCCGGCGCTGTGCTGGCCCGTCACCTGCACCCGGCCCCCAGAGGCTGGGACTGTTACCCCACTGTGAGACAGAGGAGCTGCGGCTCAGGGAGCTGGGCGCTCTGCCCAGAGCCAGGTGGCTGGACGCCAGCCCCGTCACTCGGCCTCACCACTGCCCCACAGGCCCCCAGGGGCCGAGCGGGCCTGAGCCTGCCCTCTCCGCCACAGGAGCTGATTTAGCGGAGCTGCTGCCAAGGGCCGGGCCCAAGTCCCCCCGCCCGGCCTCTGCCGGCCCCGCCTGAGGGGCTCCTGCACCTGCTCTGAATAAACTGTGCTGTTGAAGCCACTGCCCGCATGTCCTTCCTGGGGGATGGGCCGAGGGTGGGTGGTTCACAAAGTGAGGCTTAGGGTTGTGGGCACCAACCCAAGTCCCCGGCGACTGCCTGGAGCGCCCTCCCTGGTCAAGGAAGAGAGGTCACTCTCGCTGGGTGTCCCCGTGTGCACCTGGGTGTCGGAGCCGGGCCCAGTGAGGGGCTCTGGTGGGAGGCAGGTGGGTGGGCTTCCCTGGCCCACCTGGGTCTGGCTTCTCAGTGTCAGGTTTGGGGTGTTCCCACCGGGCTGGGGGCGTCTCTGCCTTTCCCATCTGGCTCCCTGGGAGCCCCAAGATTGAGTGGGGCATTTTGTGAGTGAACTTCACTGCGGGGACTCGGCGGGGATGTCCCTGGAACAGGGCGGGTTTGGGGGACAGTGTTCGGCCCAAGAAGAAGTTGTTGGCTGGTGGCAGCCCCAGCAGGAGGGCTGTGACCAGAGTCGGTGTGCCCGTCACCCCAGGCACGGTGTCCTAGCGCAGCCTGTGCTGGCGTGAACCCGCTGCCTGTGAGTCTGTCCCCGGGGGAGCTGAGGGCTGACAGGCGGGGGCTTGTCCGCCCCGGTGCAGCAGCAGGTGGTGGGATCTCCATGATGACTCTCCAAAGCTGTGCTCGCACGCAGGGCAGCCTTGCCCTCCCCTTCCCTGTGCAGAGGGCGTCCCATGGCTGGGATGATGCTGGAAGCTGGACCCCCCAGGCCCAGAACGTAGCAAGGTGTTGGGCCTGGCTGGGGTGGACTCTGCTCCTGGGTACGGGGATAAGGCCCGTCCAAGAGGGCTGTGCTGAGCACTCAGTGAGGGAGGAGGGTGGTCGGTGCTCCACACGGCAGGAAGTAGACAGTGAGCAGGAGCAGCTCACGGATGGTCCTTGAGGTCAAGCAGTGCTCGGGGGGGGTGGGTGGCCCATCACCGTGGAGAGACCTTGTTGACCCTCAGGCATTGGCTGGGACCAGAAGGTCCCTACTAGGGCCAAAGACTACACCCTAGACTCACCTGAGCTGAACTGAGCCCTGAAAGACCCACGGGAGAGACATTTCAAAGCAGGTGAGGGGTGCTTGGGGCCACCTGTGACTTTCCCCAGACCTGCCTGGCCAGAGCGTCGGCGAGTTCAAGGAGCTTGGCCTGTGATCGGACTTCCTGCTGGGATGTCCTAGGCTGCCGGGGCTGGCTGAGTGAGGTCCCACCGGCTCGGTGGCTCAGAGAATAGAAATTTATTTTCTCAAATTTCTGGAGGTTGGGGGTCGAGATTAAGGTGCTGGGAAATTCAGTTTCTGAAGTCTCTGCCTGGCTTAGGGGTGGTGGCCTTCCTGTGGTGTCCTCACAGGGCTGAGACTCATCTCTGGCGTCTCTTCCTCTTCTTATAAGGAATTAGGGCCACGCCCTTGTGACTTCATGTCACCTTCGTTACCTCCTAAGGGCTCTGTCTCCCGCAACAGTGACACTGGGAGTTAGGGCTTCAACATATGAATCTTGAGAGGACACGATTCAGTCTGTAACAAAAGTCCACATGACTCAGAGGGTGAGAACGGCACGCGGGTCTCTACCGCGCATCATCGACAATGTCCTGCGAAGTTACTAGATATCCAGAGAAACAGAAAAATATGACCTATGGTTGAAAAAAAAAGTTACTGAAAACAGATTCTGAGAAGACCTAAAGTTGGATTTCAAAGACAAAAGTCTAAAGCAGCCATTATAAGTAGTTAAAAGGAAAAAAACCTAAGAATTAATTAATGACATGATAGAATTAAAATATTAATTAATGAATGAAGAAAGAACAAATGAGTGAACAGATAGAGAGATCAGATAGGAAAAATCAGCAGAGAA
Organism: Propithecus coquereli; assembly: GCF_000956105.1. NCBI lineage: Eukaryota > Metazoa > Chordata > Mammalia > Primates > Indriidae > Propithecus > Propithecus coquereli. Next base: position 735,946 of record NW_012150274.1, on the reverse strand, counting down.
ATGGAAACTATCAAAAAGAACAAAATGAGTCTGTAATCCCAGCACTTTGGGAGGCTGAGGCCGGAGGACTGCTCGAGCCCAGGAGTTTGAGGTCACCGTGAGCTGTGATTGCGCCACTGCACTCCAGCCTGCGGGACAGAGCAAGACCCTGTCTCAAAAGAAAACAAACAAAACACGTGAAACAACAACAACGAGAAAGAAAATTATAGAATTGGAAAGTACAATAAATGAAAGAAAAATTTACTGGGTGGACTTAATTGGAGTCGGCAAAAGAAAGTGTCCATGGACTGAGCACAAAGCGATGTAAGTTGCCCGGTTCGAGGAAGAGAGGAGGGCGTGACTGACAGCACCTTGAGATCTGGGGGCCAGATCAAGCCTGTAACACAGTCCCAGAAAGAGAAGAGAATGAGAATTGGGCAGAAAAATTATTTGAAGAAATAGTGGCCAAAATATCCCAGAACTTGATGGAAAACATCATCTTAGAGACCCTGTAAGTTCAGAGAAACCTAAGCAGGATAAAATAAAGAAAAAAGCCTCACAAAAGCAACAGCCAGGGACACTGTAGTCAAAGTCCTGCAAACCGTGATTTGCAGAAAATTTCACAGGAGCTGTGGATAAAAGACAGGTCATGACAGGGTCACGACTTCTCACAGCAAACAGTGGAAGCCAGGGGACGGTGGAAGTGGGTCTCCGCTGAAAGGGAACAAATCAACCTAGAGTTCTGTGCCCAGGGAAAACATCCTTCAAATATGAGGGTGAAATGAAGATATTCCGAGACAAAAGAAAGCTAAGAGGACCTATGTCTAGCGCATCTTCCGTACAACAAGTAAGTGCAGGCAGGACAGCTGTGTGCCAGGGTGGGACCGCCTGGGTCCTGTGGGAACACGCTTCTCCTTTCCTCTGTTTACTCGTTTGTCCGCACCAGCGTGGACACAGGGCCCTTACTTCCTCCCGTGGGCTACAGTCTGTCACTGTTGTTTATTCTGATGCTCAGATCCTCCAGTGGGAGCGCCTTTGAGACGGTCTCAGAGTATCGTCGATCGACACATCCCCACGGTGCCTTGCGCACATTTTTGCTTCTGGTACCAAAAACATTCCAAGTTCCTCTTACGTTTTTTGTGACACAGGCTTGGAATGATTTCTCCGAGGAGTCCTGGTTCCTTTTGTATAGAATCGTGTTTAGCAACCAAGATCTGAGTGCTTGGTGTGCTCAGTTTTACTCTCGCTGGGGTGCGCTTGCATCTCAACCTTCTCGGCAGGCGGAGCGCGGACACCCCCTTCCTTCCTCTAGTCCACTCTTTCCCTGTGTCTGCCGCCAAAATCAGAGGTCACGTGGTTGCTTCCACTGCGGCCAGCACCGTGGGTTCATCCTGCTCTCTCCTCTCTCCACACTTCTATATTTATAACTCTTTTGCAACACTGGAAAGCCCATTCCCCTCCACATATTCACTCGCCTGATCTGTCCTGGAGCAGGTGGAAATAGCTTCAGAATTGCTCCTCCAAGCACTGGGAAAAACAAAGCTGCTAACTGGAACTCAATATTTTACGGCTCCTTCAGTCTTTTTTTTTTTTTTTTTTTTTTGAGACAGAGTCTCACTGTGTTGCCCGGGCTAGAGTGCCGTGGCGTCAGCCCAGCTCACAGCAACCTCACACTCCTGGGCTCAGGCGATCCTTCTGCCTCAGCCTCCCGAGTAGCTGGGACTACAGGCATATGCCACCACGCCCGGCTAATTTTTTCTATATATTTTTAGTTGTCCGATTAATTTCTTTCTAATTTTTTAGTAGAGACGGGGTCTCGCTCTTGCTCAGGCTGGTTTCGAACTCCTGAGCTCAAACGATCCGCCCGCCTCGGCCTCCCAGAGAGCTTGGATTACAGGCGTGAGCCACTGTCCCCGGCCAGCTCCTTCAGTCTTTAGCTTGAGAATACAGAGCAAAAAATACTCTGTTCAAAATCTACTCAGGGTAGCTCTTTCTTCCTTCAGCGTGGCTATGGCATTTACTTACACTACAATTGTATTGCGTTTTAGGGATTCGCGCATTTTATTTTCGAGTGTTCTACACCAATTCCAAAGTCAAGCTGTACGTTCCAGCTCACCCTGCGTGGGGAACTAGGCTCCTTAGACTCCGATTCCTCCTTCTTGTGTTTCTTTTTGCAGAAATAAACAGGCACGTGTGTACTCTTTAAAATTTCCCTTCTGTCTTACCGGCCAGGTTGTGTACTTGACATGCCGTTTGGCACGTTGCTTCCCCGCTTTGCAGCGCAGCCTGACCCTGCACCTCGGTTCCCAGAGACCGTCCCTGTGGTTTCACAGCCACACAGGGCTCGACCGTGGACGCGACGTCTTATCTGCGTGTGGGCGTTTACGCGGCTTCCAGTGGTTTTCAGTTGCGAACGACGCTTCCACGAACAGCTCTGTGCGTGCGTGGGCTTCTTTGTTCGTTCTGTATTGTTGCAGTTATTTTTTTAGGATGAATTCCCGGCAGTGGCGTCGCTGCATCAAAAGGTAAACGGACATGGAGTTTCGTTAGATATTGCCAAATTCCCCTCTAAAATGACTGTTCCAATTTGCAGTCTGACGGCGACGTATGAATGTGGACGACGGACTGTGTGGCTGAGCTCTTTAAGTCCCGGCGCTACGGCGGGTGGTACGTGGCATCTTGGCGTTGTTCTAACTTGAGTTTCTCTTGTGTGAAATACAGCACTGTTGTGTTACAGACGGCCCCTGAACCGCATGGGCTCGAGCCGCCGGGTCCACTTATCCTTGGATTTTCTCCTCCTCTGAGACAGCAAGACCAGCCCCTCCTCCTCCTCCTCCTCCGCCTACTCAACGTGGGGACCGTGAGGACGAGGACCTTTGTGACGAGCCACTTCCGCTTAATGAAGAGTAAATACATTTTTTCTCTTCCTTATGATTCCCTTAGTAGCATTTTCTTTTCTCTGGCTTACTTTATTGTAAGAATACAGTGCCTCACACAGACAACGTACAAGATACGTGTCAGTTGACTGTTACCGGGGAGGTTTCTGGCCAACAGTGGGCTGTCAGTACAGTTTCTGGGGCGTCGAAAGTTATGCTCAGATTTTAGGCTGCTTGGGGGTGGGTGCCCCCCACCCTACGTTGTTCGGTGGTCAACCGTACGTTGTTTTTTAGACTTAACGCTGTTGCACGCTTCGTGGACTACAGCGTGGTGTAAACATAACTGTCACGAGCACGGGGAAGCCAGAAAACTCTTGCGACTCACTTTACCGTGATATTTGCTTTCTTGCCCCGGCCTGGAACGGAGTCCACAATTTCTCCGAGATGTCTCGCATCTCCTTCCTTGTGATTTCCTTTTGCTGCTTTGTTGTTCATTTTCTAGCTTTTGAGTTGGGAATTTAATACATTTATTTTCATTCTTTTATTTTTTAATGGTGTGAATGTTTAAGGTATGACTTTTCCTCTGATCCCTGTTTATGTAGTGTTTTATTATATTTATTTTAATGAAATTCTATAATTTCAGTCTGTATTTTTCTTCTCATCCACAGGCATCAAGAGTATTTTTTAGCTATCATGTTTAAAGTATCCCAGTTTTATTGTATTGTGATCAGAGAAGGTTGTTTGTGTAATATTTCTGCTGTGAGAAACTTCCTGGTGCTTTTCTTGTGGCCTAATAAATGATCGATTTTTATGCATGTTTTACTCTGTATTACTGAGACAAAACTACATGCAAATCCACAGGTCTACCGCGTTACGTTTCCTAAGCCTTGTCTGTTTTGCTCGCTGCGTCCCTCTGCTCTGCGACACGTGGAGGGTGCGGCCTCCCTTTGCACGCTGCTCTTCGAAAGTCTGACGCCAGCTCGTCCTTCACCTTTGAAATTAATTCCATCATTTTTCCTGAGACCCTGAGGAATTTTTCTTTATCCTTAATGTCCAACAGTCCATTTCGTTCCTGGGTGCATGTATGTAATCAACTCATTTCGTTTTTTTCCTATTTTTTATTTGTTCTCCTAGTTTTTAAAAAAATTTCTCATTCCAGATTTCTTTAATATCCTTGAATATTTGTCTTGGTATATTTAATTCAGTTTGGAGTGTTGCAGTTTTCTTCCTTTCTTTCTTCTTTTTGCTGTGGGCATTTTCATGAGTCGAAATGTTTTGAATTCTGACTTCGGTTTTTCTTAGAGTGACTGAGTGTAGATAAAGACTACTCTAGTCTACTCATTTCGTGGACAAGGCTGGCAGTTCTGGTGGTTCATGAGATCCCTAAATCAGGCGCATCCACTGTTGTGGGCGTGGTCAATTTTCTTTAACGGAGAGCATTTTTTGGTAGTCGTGCGTGTGGCTGTCCTAGCTCGGGCTGCCCGTAAGGAAACGCCGTCGACGGTGTGGCTGAAACAACACGCATCATCTCTCACTGTTCTGGAGGCAGGAAGTCCAAGTCAAGGTCCTGGCTGGCTGGTCTCCGTGAGGGCTCCCCTCCCGGCTCGCCGATGGCGCCTTCCCACTTCTCCGCCGTGGTGTAGAGAGAGAAAGACCTTTCTCCTGTCATTTCGGATAAGGGCACTGATCCCATCCTGGGCGCTCCACCCTCGTGACCTCATCTAGGCCAAACTACCTCCTTATCCCATCGCACTGGGGTGAGAGCTTCAACATATGGATTCTGGGGGCACACAAACATTCAGTTCATTATTGTGGTGTGGGGGTGTTTGAAGTTGGGTTCTCTTTTATCCTAAAGGATCCTATATTTCTCTCCTGCACTTTTTTTTTCTTTCTCAGAGACAGGGTCTCTCTGTGTCCCCCAGCCGGGAGTGATCACTGCCCACTGCAGCCTTGAGCTCCTGGGCTCAAGCAAGCCTCCTGCCTTGGCCTCCCAAAATGCTGGGACCACAGGTGTGCACCACCTGGCCAGGCTAATTTTTTTTTTTACTATTTTTTGTAGAGATGGGGTCTTGCTCTGTTGCCCAGGCTGGTCTTGAACTCCTAGCCTCAAGTGATCTTCCTGCCTAGGCCTCCCAGAGTGCTGGGATTACAGGCGGGAGCCACCGCACCCGGCCTGTCCTGCGTGTTTAAATCTGCACCAGCCAGTACCCAGCGGTCCCCTCCCCTAGTCTATGCTCTTCTCCGCAGGAGCTGCGCTGCCCGTGACTCCCACCTTCCGTCCATGCGCTCCATGGCCGTTTCCTGTGCCGGCTCCCGGCTCTATGCGACGCTTTTCGGCTACAGTGGTTTCCTTTCCTCAGCTTTGCCTGGTCAGTCCTGGGTCTTGTCCCACCTTCTCTCTCCTGCATGAGTTTTGGAAACTGACACGGCTGTCTGTGAAGTCTTGAGACAGCATCTTGAGGGAGATTTCTACCGCACATTTGCGTTTATTTTTTATTTATAGATAATGTGGAATTTCTAATTTTTTAAATGATTTGTGTGGTCGTGTCTTTCTTTTTTCAAGAGCATCATACTTTTTGGGAGACTGTGCAGAGATCCGTTTCGGCACTTGGCCGCCGGCACGGGCGACGGGGTGGTCGTGTCCACGGCCCTGCTCACAGCATCCAGCGTCCTCCGCAGGTTTCCAAGGCGGCTCTGGCCCCGTAAGCGGGGTGGTCACAGCTGTGCCCACGGTCTGCAACTCCAGCACAGGTGTTCGCGCACCTGCCTCTCCCTGACGCTGTCCGAGTCTCCTCACTAGAAAATGCATTTGAAACAACAATTGATTGAATTTGAAGAGCAGGATGGGAATTTGGGGAAGATTGTCTTCCCAAGGAAATCTGTCTCTCTGCCGGGCACCTCGAGGGTAGCAGTCAGGGACCATCCTGAGCCCAGGTCAGGGTGCGGTTGCTCTGGCCTCACGGCGTGAGGAGCGCGGCTACGCGTTTGCGCAGGGCTGGGGGCTTCTGCCCTCCTTCCCCTGCTGGGCTTGTCGTCCAAGCGGGGCCGGGGGCTTACGACAGCTCCTTCCCTCGGGAGCCCTGGAAGGACAGACGGCCTCACCTTTCCTCCGACCCCCAAGTCCCGCCTGTCCCGCTGTTGACAGGACCCTGCCGCCACCCAGCAAAGGCATCTGGGAAATGCAGGCGTCGTCCCGCCCACCCCAGCCCCGGACGCAGAGGCGGAAGCAGCGCGTGGTAGGACGACAAACACAGCTGGCCCTGTCCGTCCTTCCGTCTGCTCGGGTTCCTTCCCCCCTTCCCCACGCATTCATTTCTGTAAAGCGCCAGCGACAGCGAGGTCTCGTCTCCGCCGACGCGCGCAACCCCGCGCCCCGGGACCCCGCGTCCGGAGCGTCTGCGACACAAAGCCTGCACTGCGGCGGCGTCGCCAGGCCTCGGGCACCTTTCACAAAACCGTGCGGTGTGGGCAGGAAGCGGGGCACAGAGGCGTGGCTGGTTTACGCATTTAATTACGCGCCAGCAGAGAAGGAAATGCGCGTAAACTGCCAGGGGTCACTTTCTGAAGCGGCCGCAGTTGTGACATTCCTACTTTGTTACCGTCTCACAAATCCTCGGATCCCGGGACACTGGTGTCCGCCCGTTTGGGGGGTGTGTTTCGGGGCACAGGCTCTGCGTCCCTGCTCTGGGTCCGCTGCTCAGCGTGGCGGTGGCCATGCGGCTGGCCACGCGGCGCCTGCGGAAGCCTGGCCTGAGTCCGCTCCACGCGCTCCTCTGTGTCCGCGGACGCTGTGGCGCTTGTTTCCCCGGCTCTCCCGTCCTCGGGCGGGGCAGGCGCACTGGGCGACTGGGCAGAATTCTACCGCGTGTGCTGCGCAGGCCGGTCGAGAGCTCCCGGAACATCCCTTTCCTGCTGGGATGAGCCGGACGCAGACCTGCGCCCCCGGGAGAATGGCAGAGGTCGTTGCCGAAGAGGTGGCGGAATCCGGTATATCAGTTCCCGTCATCACGTCGTCAGACCCAACCTGCCTGGTCTTTGGAAAAGACGGAGGGACGTGGAGAACGATGGCGGGTCCCCCTAAAGCAGTCAGGCGGCGGTAGCACCGGCGGGTTTCCTTCTAGACGCTGTCTCTTCAATGGCGCCTGCCAGCGCGTCCTCCCCGCTGGGTGCGCCCCTGTCAACCTGGAGCACATTTATTTTCCCATCGTTCCACCTGGAGCAGCGGGCCTGTCGGGGGGACAGCGGCGCACCCTCCTCCTCCGTGGCCAAGCCTCGTGGCTCCCAGCCAGGGTCCCCCAGGGCCGGAGAGGGCTTGACACCCCACGGACGATGCGCCAGTCCGCCCGCTGTGGCTTCGGCCTGGCGGGCAGGAGGCCGGAGCCCCCTCCGCGTGTTAGCTGCGCGCACTGCGCTGAGGGCCCAGAGCCTTCCCACACCAACCGCCCCACGCGCAGACGCCCGAGGCATTCTCAGAAGAGGAGCCGGTGCTGGGGGACCCCAGAACTGCTGGCGTGTGAGGGGCCTTGGGGTGGAGAGTGGGCGCTTCACGGGACGCGCCTGCAGGCTGGGTGGAGGCCGGGGTGGGGGCCTCCGGGGGCCGCGGCCGGCAGGGCGTGGGTGAGGGTTGTGGGGCCCCAGCACACGGTGAGTGGAAGCCGGAAGGCGCAGCCGCCTGTGAAGGCAGAGCCCAGACCCACACCCTGCAGCCCCCGGCCCAGGAAGCCGGACGGGTGGGAAGTTGGACGCTATCTCCAGGTACAGCCTGAAGGGCACCAATGCCCCCAGCCATCAGCCCCAGAGGGCCAGGACGAGAGCTGTCACTGGCCGCTCTTCTAAGTTTTGTCCCCGCTTCCGACTTAGGACCATGCACAGAGAGCAAAAAGGCCCTGCCGGATCCCACGGCGCCTGCTCCGACGAGTTGCTCCCAGCCCCAGCGAGGAGCTTCCCACCCCCGCCCGCCTGGGGGTCCCCCCAAACGCAGGGATGGGGGCCCACACCGCCACCTCGTGACATGGGGCTCTGAGGAAACAGCCTTTGCTTCTGTCACCCGGGGGGTCTTGGTTTCTACCCCTGCCCGCCTGGCAGTGGCTGTTTTGTGGCCACAGCCCTTGGGGACACCAGCCAGCTGGCATTAAGGGGCTGGGTCTAGCATTGCGCTTGGGCCGAGAAGGGCCGGAGAGTCTGGAGTCTGTGGCTGCGCAGAGATGCTCACTATGTCCTGGTGGGTAAACGGTGAACTGGTGAAGGGGCGGATCCCAGAGGATGCAGGCTGTGGCTGAGGGATCCTCGGACCCCCCTCCCTGGCCACCCCCCAGGGGTTCAGGGGCTCAGATGGACCCTGCGGAGCACCTCTGTCCTCTGCTCCCAGGATGGCCGGGGGCGGAAGCCCAGGCCGCAGAGCAGGCAGCCCGGAAGGCGGTGGGAGGCGGCAGGAACCGCACGGTCTGGCGGGTGCTGGCTGGGGGCGGGAGGCCCGGCCAGCAGAGCAAGAGGTGGGCAGGCCGGGAAGGAGTGGGAGCCTTTTAGAAAACACTCTGGGGACTTTTTGTACTTCTAACCATGAAACAAAAGATACCCCAACCGCAGTTTCTGGAAGAACCACTTGTCCTTGCCCAGCTTGTACCTGTCCTCAGACTTGGCACTGGCTTCCCGGCGGGCCTGGCCGGTGGACAGCAGGGCCTCTTGCCTCCCCAGACTCAGCGCAGAAGAGGCTCAGATCCCTGGGTCGGGGGGCGTGCCGCCGGGTTGAGGGTGCTCGTCCTGGAACTCTCCCAGGACCTCTCTCGGCTCTGCAGGGGGTCTGGCCGGGGACAGAGGCCTCCCCTGCATAATGCCCCCCCTTGGGTAATTCTGCCACTTTGCAAGAGGCCGGGATGGTGCCCAGTGGTTACTGCCACCCACATCGAGGTGTTCAGGGCCATATAAACGGTTTCCAGGGCCTGGAGGGACCGTGCGTCCTGGCCCCGTGGTGTGCCAGCGCATGTGGGCCTCTGGGCGGATGGGGGTCCTCCTGCTGGCCCTTCTCCTGGCTTTGGCCTCTGTGCCCAGGGCCCGGGCGGTGTGGCTGGGCAGGCTGGACCCCAAGCAGGTGGCACCCGTGGGGGGCACAGCGCGGTTTGGTCAGCGTGGGCCCCTCTTCCGAGGCCACCCAGCTCCTGGGTCCCCTGATGCCAGCCCAGGCCAGCGGATGGCGGGGGGCGGGCTGGGCCTGCACGAAGGGCCCTGGGGCTCCCGGACAGCGACAGGGGCCTCTGAGGGCAGCTCTCTGAACACCTGAACACCCTCAATGCAGCTTCTCGGGCCCTGGTATGTCCTGGCTGTGGCCTCCCGCGAAAGGGGCTTCGCTGTGGAGAAGGACATGAGGGACATTGAAGGGGTCGTGGTGACGCTCACTCCAGAAAACAACCTGAGGGTGCTGTCCTCCCGGCACGGGTGAGTGAGGCTGTGCCCGGTGTGCGCTGGGTCCCGCCCAGGCTTCCCGGCAGATGCCTGTGGCCGCAGGTCCCACAGGCCGGGCCCGGCCGGCTCAGGGAAGAGCCCTGTGTGCTCCGCACACCTGCCCTGCGGCTCCGCGGCCCTGGGCCTCCCACCAGCCCCGGGCTCGGCTCTGAGCTGCCAGCCCTCTGCCCCGCCACGCACGTCCCCGTCCCTGGACCCAGGGCCTGGCTGGCATCCGGGTAGGACACACGCCCTCAATGTCACAGCCGGTGTGGCTTCCGACCACCCTGCCTGTGCCCTCTTGTCCTTGGTCACCCTGGCCGTGGCTCTTGGTGAAGCCTCCTCTTGGAGCGGATCCTCTTGAACACGGTCCTGAGAGTGGGCTCACGCCCTGGGCCCAAGAGCCCCTGATTTTTCCGCAGAATAAACCCCGCAGAATGGGGCTTCGTGGCCATTTGCCAAGCCAGCCTTGACCCGCAGAGCCACGAGCGTGTTCACCACAGCAGACCATGTGTGTGGCCGGGGGCGGGGGGTGCAGGCCACCCAGGGGTGCTTGGAAGAAGCCACACTGGGGCGGGTGTTGGCACTCACCTCCCTTTCCTGGGCAGAGGGCCTGGCGGTGGCTTGGTGGCATCAGCTCCGGCAGGCTGCTCCACCGCGTGGCTGAGCCACCACACCAGGCACGAGTTCCTTCCCCCTCCCCGAGGTGCCCTCCCTCCTGCGCCTGAGCCTGCCACCCGGGCAGACTGGCCGCAGCACCGGCAGGGACAGGTCTGTGCTAAGGCGGCAGCTCCCACCGGCCTTTCCTGGTTCTTGTTTTCCCGCGTGCACGTGGGCACCAGCCCCTCTCGCTGAGCAAGCACCCGGATCTCACCGGGTCGCTCATTTGTGGACGGGCAGCCCAGGGAGCACCGGCCCCTCTCCCCAGAGTCACGCTCGCCTCCCGTCCGGGGCTCTGTCTGTGTCCTGTGTTCCGTGTGGAGAGCTGGAGCCACAGGGCTCCGGCAGGTGAACGAGGGGTCTCACTGCCCAGGCCCCCCTGCCACCCACCTCCCCAGACCGGTCCGACTGGCCCAGGGCAGATTTCCGGGTACCTGGGGGCGTCAAGAAGACGGAATTCCCTCGGCAGCCTCCACCAAGCTCCTGTCTCCTCCCTTGGGGTCCCGGGGTCTTGACCTTGCGCCGGGGGGGCCTTTTCTTTTGCAGTCTGGAGGGGTGCAACCAGAATGCTGTGGAGTTGCTGAAACGAAAGTCTGGATGGGTGTTTGAGAACCCCCGTAAGTGCGGCCGCAGGTGCCTGCCCTGGGCCGCGTCTCCCTGAGGTGCCTCCAGGGCTGGCGCCGGCGGGGAGCGCCCAGCTCCACTCCGGAGATTTCCGTGTGGCTCTTTTCCAGGCAGCGAGAGAACTTGGTTCTGTCAGGGGCTCGAGCAGGTGCTGAGGGCGGGGAGAGGCCCCTGCGTAGAGAGCTGGGACCTCGCCGTGCTGCCCAGCCCAGGTCCTGCCCCACTCGGCTGCATGGGCCTGGGTGCCTGGCGGGCGGCTGTCCGCCCCCACGGGGACAGGGCTGGGCCAGGACTTGTCCGTACGTCTGTCTGTCAGTCACCGAGCCGCTCCACCCTGGCGCTGGGTGGGGTTTGGGGGAGACAGACCCGGGGGCTCTGGGCCACTGGGAGGGGTCTCCTGGGCTCTCTCACCCTGCGCTGGTCCCGCCTGTGGCCAAACCCGCTCAGTGGCCCCCAGACGGGCACAGCAGCCGCCCTACAGTGCGGGGGGTGGGGGGGCTGTCTTCTAGCCCTGGGCGTGCTGGAGTACCGCGTGCTGGGCACCAACTTCAGAGACTACGCCATCATCTTCACCCAGCTCGAGTTCGGAGACGAGGCCTTCAACACCGTGGAGCTGTACAGTGAGTAGCCGCAGGGGCCTCGCCCCGGCCCTCACCCTGGGCCTGGCCGCACCCCTCCCTGAGCCCTCCCCAACCTTCCTCCCCGGCCCTCCCCGGCCCTCAGAGCCGACCGGCCCCCCACCTGCAGGTCGGAGCGAGACGGCCAGCCAGGAGGCCTTGGGGCTCTTCTCCAAGTGGAGCGAGGGCCTGGGCTTCCTGTCTCAGCAGCAGGCCCAGCTACGCAAGGACCGTGAGTGTCCCTGGAGCGGCCACAGGGGTGGCTCAGGGCCGGGGCTGGTGCCCGAGGGGAGTGATGGGTGGCACAGACCCGGGGCCAGTTCCTGGCCTCTGCATCGAGGCCGCAGGGCGTCAGGCAGGGCTGGGGCCGCAGGGCCAGCCCCCGTCGCAGGTGAGGCCTGTGGCAGGGACGGGGGCCTGGGTGCGGGCACGGCCGAACCTCACAGGCCGTCTTGCCTCCCCTTCTAGTCACCTGCGCACGCAGGATCCTGCAGGTAAGCCGCCACCTCCAGCATCTCCCCGGGCCCCTGTGAGGCAGGAGGGGACGCCCACACCCGAGAGGGCGGGAGGACCCTCACCCAAGCCCGCAGGGCTAGTGGCTCCACAGTCCTGAAGGTGCTGAGGGCTTGGGGGGCCCTCTGGTGAGCCGGGGTCCCCACACGCTTGTCTCGGTTTTCAGTGAAGGCTGCGGCTCTGCGGGGACAGCACGCCAGGTCCCAGCGGAGGCCAGTCAGGGGCCGTCCCTTGCTCCAGATCAGAATAAAGTGATTCGCAAGCAAACCCACCAATGTCTTGAGCGTGAGCCAGGCGGTGCCCTGCAGGCAGACAGAGGAGCCAGACAGGCTCTGCCCCCTCAGGGCTCTGACCCGCCCAGGGAGAGGGGCTCGGGGCCGGTGGACGTCACCAAGGGCCAAACCACAGGACCCGGAGCCGTCCTGACGAGAGGCCTGAACCTGACCCCTCACCGGGGCTCCTCTGGGTCTGGGGGCGCCACACTCAGGCCCCGGTCGGAGGTGGGGGCTGGTCTGTGGACGGGGCAGGCCACAGCCACTTCTCCCGCCTGGACCCAACATGGCCCTCGAGGACTCTGGCACTGGTGTCCACCAGGACCCCTGGCCCAGGTGCCACGGTGTCCACGGACCGCCCAGGGCCAGGGGGCTGCCACAAGTGCTGGCCCCTCCTGGGAGCCTGGGGGGGTCTTGACTCTCCAAGCTCTGTTGTCTCTTGGGCTGGGGCTTTGGCTGCGGCCTGGCCAGGGGCCAGGGGGCCAGGGGTCCTGGAGGGCCTGCCCCCGCGGGTCCCCCTGCGTCTGGAGGCCGCGCTGCAGGGAATCCTGGGAGAAGCGCAGGCCCAGGAGCCGCTGGGCAGGAAGCAGGGTGGGGGCTCCCTGTTGCCCTCACTGAGGTGAGGTGCCCACGAGGTGCCTGGGCCCTCCATGCTGGGCAGGCCCACGCGTGCACCCTGGAGCACCCACCCACGCGTGCACGCGATGCACACGCTCGCCCAGCCCCGGCCCACCCGAGCACCTGCTCAGGCACTGCCATTGAGGCCTGAGGAGGTGGCCAGGTCTGAGCCGGGGTCGCGGAGGGGACACTCTGCCTGTGCGCCCTGCCCGAGAAGGGCCCCAGCCTATTGCCTCCCACCGGGGGGGTCCAGGATGAGAGGCCTGACGTGCCCAGGTGAGACGCCCCCGGGCTATAACGGGTGCACACGTGGGGACCTGCGGTCGGGGCAGTGAGGAATGTGGGTGTCTGGCAGCCTCGGCGTGGCCTCTGGGTCTGTGGCGGCTCCTGCCGAGCCCGAACCCACCCCTCCCTCTGGCCCAGCCCAGGCCGGACACCCACCACGGGGTGGGCACAGGGAGATTTAAACGCGATGTCCAGCCTGGCTGGCTGAGGAGGGAGGGTGAGGATGAGGCCGGGGCTGCCGGTCCTGCTGCTGGTGCTGGCTCTGGCCCTGGCTGCGGGGCCCCCGCCGCAGGAGTGGCACCCCAAGGAGGCCCACGCCCTCAACTGGAACAAGGTGAGCCAGGCGCCAGGCTGCGCAGGCTGGGAACAGCGGCGGGGCGGCCGGGACAGGCGCCCTGCAGGGCCTGCGGGCAGCCACCCAGGACCGAGCCGGACGCCGGTTTCTCCCACGGCAAGCGCAGCCCATGAGCCGTGAGGCGCACAGGGCCAGTGCCCCGAGTGGGGGCGGGCAGAGAGGCCCCAGGAGACATTGAGGGGCAGCCGGATGCAGAACGGGGTGCGTGTCCTGGGGTGGAAGACTGCTGGCCAGTAGAAGGTTCTGGCACCGTGCTGGGTGGACCCTGCGGGCAGGCCCTGCCAGCCCCCATGCGGGTGCGCTATGGCGGGGCCGGGCGCAGGGCAGGTACCTTGTCTGCTGGGTTCTTGGGTGGGGCCTCTGTGTGGCAGCTCCACACCGGCCGCCCCCACCGACACCCCACGGCAGCTTTCAGGCTTCTGGTACATTCTGGCTGTCGCCACGGATGCGCAGGGGTTCTTGCCGGCCAGAGACAAAAGGAAGCTGGGGGCGTCCATGCTGCGGGTGCACAAGAGGGACCAGCTCAGGGTGGTCGTTGCCTTTAGCCGGTGAGTGGGCACGGGTGGGGCCCAGCACGCCCTCCCCAGGGCATGGGGCACCTCCCTTCCCGGAGGCAGGAGGACTGTCCCCCCACTCCTCCCCCAACAACGCACAGGAAAGATGTTGGCAGAAGCCGCAGTCC
>NW_012150274.1:720737-721297 GCF_000956105.1 Propithecus coquereli | reverse complement strand
GGCCGGAGAGGGCACGGGGGCAGCAGGTGGTGGGTCTAGGTTCCGAAGTCCTGGGTGGGGGGCTGGACGTACCAGGGAGGAGAAGGGGGGGTGGGAGGGGGTCTGGGTAGGGCCTGCCCCAGATGGAGGGGGCACATGGAGGTAGCCAGGTGGGACCCACGTCCGCATCAAGCACTCGGGGTGCGGGGGCAGGAGCAGCCTGTTGGGGCCGGAGCAGGGTCCTGGGTCTCAGTCAAGGGGTGGGCATGTTGAGGATGCAGCCGGCCAGGGCACTGTGCAAGCAGGGGGCTCCCTGAGTGGCCGCCTTGGAAATGGGGGGCAGGTTGCTGCCAGCCGTGGCGGGCCGGCTGTCCTTCCCCCGCGGGGCGGCAGTTTCTCCCAGGGCGGGGGTCAGTGTGAGACCCCGATGGCCCGGTGGAGTCTTTGATGCGTGGGTTTGACCCCTGACCGCAGACAGACAGAACATATCGAGCTTCCAGAGTCTGAAAGAATTCGTGGACAAGTGCGACATCTTGGCGCTCAGCAAGGCTGCCGTCATTCTCCCAAAAGATGGTAAATTC
>NW_012150274.1:714573-720687 GCF_000956105.1 Propithecus coquereli | reverse complement strand
CCAGGGAGGAGAAGGGGGGGTGGGAGGGGGTCTGGGTAGGGCCCGCCCCAGATGGAGGGGGCACGTGGAGGTAGCCGGGTGGGACCCACGTCCGCATCAAGCACTCGGGGTGCGGGGGCAGGAGCAGCCTGTTGGGGCCGGAGCGGGGTCCTGGGTCTCAGTCGAGGGGTGTGCATGTTGAGGATGCAGCCGGCCAGGGCACTGTGCAAGCAGGGGGCTCCCTGATTGGCCACCTTGGAAATGGGGGGCAGGTTGCTGCCAGCCGTGGCGGGCCGGCTGTCCTTCCCCCGCGGGGCGGCAGTTTCTCCCAGGGCAGGGGTCAGCGTGAGACCCCGATGGCCGGGTGGAGTCTTCGATGCGTGGGTTTGACCCCTGACCGCAGACAGACAGAACGTATCGAGCTTCCAGAGTCTGAAAGAATTCGTGGACAAGTGCGACATCTTGGCGCTCAGCAAGGCTGCCGTCATTCTCCCAAAAGATGGTAAATTCTGACCCCAGGCTTTGCCCTGCCTGGGCCCCTGAGGCAGCTGATTAACAAGGGAGAGGGGACAAAAGGGTCCGTCTTTCCCGGATGCGTTTTTTAAAGACCTGGAGCCAGCCGTGCCGCCGCCTGAGCGCACTTCCTGGCTCGTGCCGGGGCCTCGCACAGATGGCGGAAGTTGGCACGAGGGCTGTCGGACCAGGCAATCCCGTGGCCCCACAGACAGTGGCCCACGGACATGTTTATGGCAGATGTGGCCCCCCCAGAGCAGCCAGCCCACTCATAGCCCCTTTCCTCCCCGCAGTGTCCTGTGCACACACCATCCTGCCGTGAGATCCAGCATCCTCTGTTCTTTCCTTTCGACTTGTGGTCCTCCCAGAGCCCGGGAGCATCGTTCCAGATGCCAGGTCTTCAGTTCAATGGCTGTCGAGAAGTGTTTGGTGACCCCAGGCCACTGACGGTGTGAAACTCGAGGGGCTCTGACCTCAGAGGGATCCTTTAGGTTGCAGAGTGATGGGGAGGGAGGGTGCACCAGGCCAGGCCCCTCCCCCATGCCCTCCTGAGTGCTCCCTGCCCCCACAAGCGTGCTGCCATTCCTCACCTGCTGTGAAATAGACCATAGGGCCGAACACGGTCCTTGCTGTGTGCCTCCCTCTGCCTCCGTGTCCTTGACGCCGACACTTTCCCGGGAAGTGGCGCATTTGCACGCGCCCGTTCTGTGTGCGGCGGCGCCAGCTATGGGGCGGGGCAGGAGTGGAGCCCGGACCTGTGCCTGCGATCAGGGGTTGGGCGTGGTGACCCCCCCAGGTTGCTCAACATCATTAGTCATCAGGGAAACACACACCAAACCCGCAGTGAGACAGCATGTCACACCCACGAGGACGGCGTCAGTCACAGGAACGGACAACAGCAAGTGCTGCCGAGACGTGGAGAGAGGGGGCCCTGGCGCTGCCAGTGGACGTGAACGGTGCCCCCTGCGGAAGCCGCCTGGCTGTTGCCGGGACGGCTCACCTAGCGCGACTGTGGCCCAGCGATTCCACCCCGGGGCGCACACCCGAGAAGCTGAGAACACTGAAAACACGGCCAGCAAAAACCCGCGTGCCGACGTCCGCAGCGGCGTTGTTCCCGACAGCCGCGGAGACGGCCCAGGCGCCTGTCGACGGACTATGGACAAAGGACGAGCTCTCCGCATAGAGGAGCGTTACTCGGCGCGCCGTGCTGGCGCGGCCACGCTGCAGGACGTGCCGGAATAGAGATCCTTCAAGGTGCAGCTTGCCTCCTGCCTCTGGGGGGTGGGGGGAGCTGGAAATTGATTGCTGAGGGGCGCGAGGGCCTTTGCGGGGTTGGGGGAATGTTCCAGAGCCAGACTGGGCCGATGGCGGCGCAGCCCTGCAGGAGTGTTAAAGATCACGGGGCCGTGCGTATAAACGGCAAACACCACGGTGTGAGCGTCATGGTGTGTACACGCGATGTCACAGAGCCATCGAAGACAGTGGTCAGATGAGACCCACAGGTGACTCTGCCCCATCGCTGAGACAGAGCAGGGAGAGAGAACTTACAGATGTTCCCGGAACAAAAGCAGCAGCTCTACAATGAGCGGCCGCGCCTGGCGGCTGGGGCAGAGCTCGGGTTGAAGTTCTTTACTGAGGAGTAACGGCCCGGTGCCCACCCAGTTCTGGGACGGTGTCTGCGGCAACACGTAGCATCTCACCCTTGCGAAAACAAAACCAAAACCAGAAAGGAATCAAGAGGAGGAACCCCGAGAATGGGGATGCAGAAAGCTCTGGCTGCCTCGGGCCCACAGAAGGGCTGTTCCTGAACTGACCCCTGCAAGGTGCTGGACTGGCCTGGTTCCCCGGCTGGCAGTCGGCGCCGGGCTCTTTGAGCTGGCGACCAGCTTCACTTCCTCACGGCCAAGCCAGCTGAAGCCGGCGTGCACAGATGTCACCGTTGGCTCTCCACGGGCACAGTCACCTGCACGATGGCCTGATACCCCTTCCCCGTAGAACGGCCAAGCTGGCACAGACCAGCGTGCACACAGTATTGATGTTGGCTGTCCACAGGCACAGTGACCTGCATAATTGTTTGGGGTGGGGACTTAAACGTTTTGAGACAAGCATGGTTTGCCTCTGATGATTTAAAGGTCAGCTGCTACAGGGCTGAAGACACATCTGGTTGCTTTGCCAAGGTGCCTCATTCTCTGTAGCCGGAAATCGGCAGTGGTGCTGCCTCCAACAGTGGCTGGTGGCCAGTGGCCGTCCCGAGGCCTCACAGCTCCCTTGACCTCTCACTGCCCAGCACCGCGCTCTCCGTGACACTCACAGCAGCTGTCACTCCCCTTCCCCTGACACCCACGTCCCCCAGCCGTCACTGTCCCGTCCACAGCATGGCTGGCTCAGGCACACGCGGCACCCACGCCGGGCACCAGCTCGGCCTCGCACTGCTGAGTCAGCCTGGCCACGTGTCGGCCCATGTGGCCGGAGTCCAGGCTCAGACAGGTGTCCTTGATGTCGTCGAGGACCTGGGTGCCTCCTGTCTCTCTCCCTGAGGGTACCCAGGGTTGGCTCATCCCCACAGGGGCTCCTGCTGGTTCTCAGGTGCCCTCTGCGTGTTTCCTCTCAGCTCTCCCGGCCCATTCTGGAGCAATCGCAGACCAGAGATGGTCACGTTAGCTCAGCCCAACTGGCCCCGGAGCAGGGAGGACGGCCATCGCCCACCAGGACGCGGGCTGTGTGGGGGCTGGAAGGAGGGGCGGGTGCCGGGTCAGCCACACACGGTGCCTCCAGCGTCCCCGACGGCCCAGACTTCCGGCGAGAAGAGCGGTGTGCGCACCTGTCCGAGTACTGCAGGGGGCCAGTCTCACTATGGTCTGGGAGGTGCATGCACAGCAGAAACCAGCCGCCCTGAAGGACGCTGTGGGGCCACAGATTACATGGGAAGCGATGAGACGGGGAGACTCGTCCCCAAATTAATTAAATACCTTACGGCAGCCCAGGAAAGGCCTTAAGGAATTTTTTTTTTGGGGGGGTGACATTATAGACAATTTGTATTTTTCTTTTTTGGGGGGGTGGGGAAGAGGGAACTGGATACAGAGGTTTGTGTATTTTTTCTTAAAAATGTAAAATTATCTATAATACAAATACATTGTGCTCTCCTTAGTGCCAATACCCTTTCTGATGTGATCACACAAATGATCAAGGAAATGCGGAAAACTCAGAAGCAGGAGTTAAAAACCCTCACGTGTTTCCCCCACGCAGAGGGCGGCCTCCCCATCAGCCCCCTGGTTCGTGGTGGGACGTTTGACCGACAGTCACAACTGCGGCTCAGAAACCAGGAGCGGAAGGAGGAGAGAGACGGAGACTGTTTGCAGAGGGGGCTCTTCAGGCCCCCCCGCCAGAGCCGGCCGTGTGCCTGGGGCAGCGGGGGAGGGGCTGCCCGAGCACGTTTCAGCCCCGATGCTCTGCACAGGGCACCGGCAGGGTCGAGGGGAGACGGGGCTTCTGCGTGGCACCGGGTGTGAGTCTGGGGTCCGTGCCAGCCTCTGAGCGAGCTCGGCCCCTTCTCACCACTTCCAGCCTGGCCTCCCTCTGCTGGGGAAGGGGCACAGGACAGCAGCTCCCCAAGAGAGCATAATAAGCCTGGCACTAACAGTCTGTGGCGGCCTCTCCGAGCCCTGTCACCTGGACGGACCCTCCTCATCAAACAGCTGCACAAACGTTAGCGTCAAACCCCGCCCAGAGGGGCTTCCTGGCGCTCACCTGGGCCAGGGCCGGTGCTAGGTGAGACAGCAGGATGTGTCCCCCCCACGCGGCTCATGGTCTGAAGGCCCCACCTTGGACGTCTCCCGCCTCCCACGGAGCAGCCGCGTGTGTGGTGGGCGGGGACTGCAGCTGGGAGACCTGGTTCTGCCTGGCTGGGACTCAGTTTCCCAGGAGGTGACCCAGACAGGTTCATGCTGCTCCCCTCCCAGTGGCCCCTGGCTTGGGACTCCCTCCCTCCTGCTCCCTTCTCTCCTCATTCCTGGGGTCTTCGGGAAAGCGTGTCCTGTGGTGAGGTCTGGAGGCAGTTCCTGGGCTGGGCCTCACGTCCCGACTCCCGACCCCCAGCTGCACGGGGAGGGTGTCTGGTCCTCCTGGAGGACGAGCTGGGCTGTGGGCTCCGTGTGTCCCCGTGCCGTGTCCCCCTCCCCCAGTGGCTCGTGGCCTGTGCTGGCCAAGGCCGTTCCACCAAGACCCCACGCTGGCCGTGGCTGCCCAGTGCCAGCGATTCCCCCTCCTGGGACCGGCCTGGGGAGTGAAGGTGTCAAGGGCCCGGGAGGGGCTCCCTGGGCAGGGAGCGGGTGGGAAGGCCGGCAACGCTTCCCAAGGAGGCCACATCCATGGCGTCAGCTTGACAGCTGGGTAGGGGGGACGCGGGTCCAGATGGCCTCCAGGCACGTTCCCATTTGTGTGACATTCACCGTGACATGGTGCAAGCTGAGGCACAAAGAGGTTCTGTGCTCAGATAAGCCGGGCCTCGGAGGAACTCAATGAGAAGAAAGAGCCGGAACACAAACACAGCGCGACCTTTCATGGGAAGCAGCTCCCCTGCCGCGCCCGGGCTGCCGCGGCCAAGTGCAGACCCGCTCGCTCCGCCCCGTGAGCCCCTGCCGGGCCTCGGAAGGGCAGGCGAGCCCAGCTGGCGGGAAGAGGCCCGACTGTCCGAATGAGCGAGCTCCTTCGGGGCAGGCACCACCACTGTGTCGGGGACATGCAAGGACAGCCACGGCTGGCCTCGCCAAAGAGGCCCATAGGCCGGGCGGCCAGGGCCCCTTCCTCCCCCAGGAGGTGACATCGTGCTGGGCTCTGAAGGACGGCAGAGGCCGGACGGACACAGCGGACAGGCACGAAAGGCCGTGCAGGCCTAAAACACACGCAAGGGGGTGCACTCCTGGGGCCCCCAGGGCCAGTCAGGGAACAGGATGCTGGGGCGGCTGTCGCAGACGGGAACCCGGGACACAGGTGCGAACCACATGTCTGGCCCTTAGTATTTTTTCTTTTTCCACATATTCTGAAGGCCCTTAATTGTGACATCTAACATGTTTACGGTGTTTCAGTCCTAAATAGTCCGTATTTTTCATTGCGATTTCCTCTTTAACCTGCAAGTTGTTGAGGAGGCATTTTAAAAGTCTACATTTACCTTGTATAATATCCTCTTCATTGTGGATTCTAATCTCACTGCCTGGCAGCCGAGAAGAGCAGCTCTGTTGTATTCTGTGGATTTCCTACGCGGCCTGGAGGGTGGTCAATTTTTGTAACTACTCTGCGTGTCCTTAAGGACGATGCACCTGTTCAGCTGTTGGGGACAAGGTCCGTGTATATTTTACAATTTTTGTTTTCGAATCTTCCACGCTGGCGTGAACTTTCGAAGCCGTCGCTCTGTCTCTGGCAGGGAAGTTCTGGTGGGGGGTTTGCCGACGGCTGCGTCCCCGGCCGCCCGGCTCTGCGCGCAGGGTGGTTGCAAACACTTCTCGGTAGATTGCGCCTTTGCTTTTAGGTTGTCTCCCTTTTCACCCCTGTTGGTGCTTTTTGCCTTAAATTGTGTGTTGTCTAACAGGCTTCTTTGTTTTCAAAGTTTATTTATCACTCCCATCC
>NW_012150274.1:708465-713283 GCF_000956105.1 Propithecus coquereli | reverse complement strand
ACTAATGTCCTCTCACCTTCCTGCGCCCACAGCTCCCCATTAAGTTATAACAAGTTATGGCCCCGGGATGCGTCAGGAAGGGCTTCTCAGCCTCCTCTCCGGAGTGAAGGATCCCCACCCATCGCTCCCGGGAGCTGGACCCCAGGCCTTCTCTGCCACCTCAGGGCTTGGAGCCAGGGGGTCCTGGCCTCAGCCCTCTTCACCACTCTGTGCTTTTCTTCCATTCCTGATTTTATGTGTGTGTGTGTGTGCCTGTGCGTGTGCGTGTATATATGTGCACACACACACAAGCACACACACACTGTGTCTTGGTTTTCTCTCTACACATCTCACCTGTCGTGCTCTGTGTACGGAGCAGAAGTGGCCTCACTGCACACCGTGCTCAGGAGCACGAGCACCTCTTCAAATGGACGTGGTGCCTTGTTCATCCAGTAGGGTCCCTCTTTTTCTATGATGAATCTGAGGGTGAGTAACCTGCCCAGGGACACAGGAAGGTCAGTGGAGACCCATGCCCCTCTGACTCCAGCCCGCATCCTCTGGCAGGTGCACGTCAGCGGCACAGGGGCCCGCAGGACAGCTGGATGGTGTCTGCTGCGACCACACACAGCCCCGCCTTGGCCCCACACACGGGAGGTCTGCACACCCTCCACTCGGACTCAGTTCCCTCCCCGGTGCAACCTGCAAGTCCGCTCTGCTGGACAGTGGCCCGTCTAGATGATCCTTTGGGGACTGAACAAACTGTTATTCATCGACTTCCAACAATAATGACATTTTATCTGCTTCGTTGCAGAACTGGCCACAGTTTACATCCAGGAAGGCACTGGTCAGTCGCTGGAGCCAAGTGCCCTGGAGGACCATGCGCGTAGCGGTATAAAGGGCAGCCGTGCGAGGAGCCGGCACAGCCTCAGCAAGCTCCAGTGAGTGACCCGTCGGTGGCCGTGAGCACAGACCCCGGAGATGAAGACCCTGTTTCTGGCCATCAGCCTCGGCCTCATTGCTGCCCTGCAGGCCCAGGACCTCTCGGCCGCGGACGAGGAGAGTGAGGATGTGAGGCTCAGGCGGGGCAGGGCGGGCCGGAGGGGGCTTGAGGAGAGGCTGAGACTGCTGGTTAGACCCTCATTTTAGGGTCTCTAAACCATAACCCTGAGGGAACGGCCAGACAGAGCAGAAGGTGGGCCCAGGGTGCCAGGGGACCAGGTTGGGAGGATGGGGGTCTGTAAAAGGTGACTTCACCTGTCCCCCAGGAGTGGCGGGTCCTGGGGCCCTGGCTGACTTGCAGGGGCTGGGAGCCAGCATTTGGGGGGTCTGGGGAGGCGCGGGGTCTTTTCTGGCTGGGATGAGGAATTGGGAGATGCTCCACGTCTCTAGCCTTTGGGGAGGGGCAGGTTCCAGAGACTGCAGACTAGGGGAGGGGAGGCCCTGCAGGGGTCGGTCTGAGCCCTAATGAAGAGGAGCCTTCTCCAGGTGTCAGGGAAGTGGTATGTGAAGGCCGTGACGACCGACAAGGAGATTCCTGGGAAGATGCTGGAGTCCGTGACTCCCTTGACCCTCGCGGCCCTGGAGGGGGGCAACCTGGAAGTCACGATCACCACTCTGTGAGTGTCTGGGCCCGGCGGCTGTGACCTGGGCTTCAGCCCAGGGGCCGGGGCGGGGGGGGGGTAGGCAGACCATGCTGGGGGGCCCTTCTCAGCCCCTCCTGGAACACTCGGCACCTGGCAGCTTCAAGGGCAAACTGTGCCACCGAGTGTGTCTCCGGATCAGACCTCGTGGCTGTGAGGGGCAGGGCACTGCCCACCCCGTCCACTGACTGGGGAGCGCCTGCCTGCCGTGCAGGCCGCTCGGGGAAAAGGTGTCTTCCGCCCCGACCAGAGTCGGCACTGGCAGCCTGGGCCTCGCAGACTCTGGGCTTCTAGTAACTGCCTGCTTTGGAGACCACGGGGACGGGCTTTCAGGATGACCCAGAGAGGAGACAAGATACCAGGGAGATACCAGGCAGGCAAAGACCCCTTTGAGATCCCTGTGCGGCTCCCACCTACACAACTCCCCACCTGAGAGGCTCCCACCTGTGTGACGTCACACCTGTACGGTTCACACCTGTGTAGCTCCCACCTGAGTGGTGTAGCAGTGCCTGTGCTCTGGCCCTGGGGCCAACCCTTAGGGAGCCATTGACCTGGAAATGACCCTGATGTTTGCATTTGTTTCCCCCAAAGCCCCCACTTCAGCCTTTCACTGGGCCAGATTATGGTGGATGTGGGATTGTCCCTGAATATCTCCAAAAGGAAGAGGGCCAGCAGGAGAGGACACTGGGGGGATGAGGTCCACGAACTGTGGCTTAGGGCGCAGGCTCATGGCCACAGTTGTTGCCTGCAAAGCAGGAGGCCCCAGGTCCCCTCCAGCTCCAGCAAGGGTGGGTTGGGCGGCAGCCCTGGAGCAGTGGCGCAGAGCTCCTGGCCCCTGCGAGAACGCCAGGGCCTCCACGTGTGACCAGAGGGCCCAGCCGGTGCCGGGGCCTGCGATGCGGAGAAGCAGCCTCCTCCGTGCCCCGCCACGGACCTGGGGCGTGCTAGACTTTGCAGGGCGTATTAGCGGGGCTGCTCCCAGGCAGGGGAGGCACAACCAGGACCTCTTTGCCCACGGAGCTTCTGTTTTCCAGGGTAAACGGCCAGTGCGAGGAGGTAAAAATCATCCTGGAGAAAACAGACGAGCCGGGCAAATACTCGGCCTGTGAGTCCTGGAGCCTGAGCTGGACCTTGCCCCACTGGAGGGGGGACGGCAACTGGCACCTTTTTGGGACAGGCTTTTGACCTGAGAAGCCTTTCACTCCGTTCTGATGCCATTAAAAGCCCACCCTTCCCTTTCCCCAGCAATCTGACTTAAGAATACCAACACCTGACACCAAATGCCAGGTGTGGTGGGTTCGTCACCGGGAGGGACTGGGCCGCCCAGTGCTTTCCCTGTGGCTACAGCTGTGTCCTGGCAGGGAGTGAGGAGGAGTCATATTTGACTGGCAGTGCTGAGCACCCCAAGCTCCAACCCCTGCAAACCTCACACCCCGAAACCTCCCTGTGACCCACTAGTTTGGGCTGTGACTGCCTCTTGGGGGCACCGCGTCCTTGGGATGTGGGGGCCCAGGCCTGGGGCTCAGGCCTGGTGGGGAACCTGGGTCAGGGAGCTCTGGCCGGCCGGGGGTGTGGAAGCTGCGGGGTGTGCCAGGCCGGGCGCTGGGTGGTCTCCCCGGATCCTTCGTGAAGGCTCAGGTGGCCGATTCAGGCCTGGTGCTGTCCTTCTGCAGTCGGGGGCAAGAGCACGGTGTACATCATCAGGTCGTCTGTGAAGGACCACTACATCCTCTACTGTGAGGGCGAGCTGCACGGGACGCAGATCCGAATGGCAAAGCTCGTGGGTGAGTCCCGCACTCCCGCCCCCCTGCCCTCGCCCCTGCACCCCCTCCCCTCAGCAGAAGCCACTGGGACACGAGAACCCACTTGCACTTCCCTCAGGACCGGCTTTCCTGGAGGAAGCCCTGACCCCCGCCCCCGGAGTCCAGCATTAGGGTGTCCTGGTCTAGATCTCTGCAGGAAGGAGCAGCCGCTGTGGGCACAGGTGCAAAGGTCACAAGTGCCACAGGACGGGGCACCTGCAGTGCCACCCCCGAGCACCACTGCTGTGGGGTGTCCGGCAGGGGAGGGGTGGGGTGTGAAGAGGGGTCTGTGTGGATCCGCGTGGAGAGGAAATTCCAGCTCCTGGGCTTACAGCTGGGACACGGTGGCACCAGCAGACAGGGGCAGCGGTGCCGTTCCCGTCTGAAGATAAGACCCCCGCGAGGCTCCTGCGCTCTCCCTGGTGCCGGAGTCTGTGGGGGACAGAGTAGTGGGACAGGCGTGGTGCCCTGGGGCCCCCGAGGGGAGATGCATTTCCTCCACGGCTGGGGTCCTGCCGCCCACCCTCCTTCCCTGCAATGCTGGGGGCTGAGTGGAGAGCGCTGCCTGCTTCTCCTGGTGCTGCTGCTGTGAGACCCTCGGGACATTTCACAGGGCCCTGGTCCCTCAGGGGACATTCACAGGGCCCTGGTCCCTCAGGGGACATTCACAGCGCTGGTCCCCGCAGTGGGCGAGGTCCTCCTCCCCAGCCCAGCGGCTCCTCAGTCCTCCAGGCTGGATGGAGGCGCCAGCAGCCCCCCAGTGCCGCAGGGCGCGCTCACGGCTCCTCCTGGTCACCTGCAGGCAGAGACACCGGGAACAACCAGGAAGCCTTGGAGGACTTTAAGGAGGTCACGGGGGCCAGAGGACTCAGCTCGGAGCACCTCGTCATCCCCAAGCAGAGCGGTAGGAAGGACGCACTTGCTTACCCCTCCCGTGTCCCCACGACGTTTTATGGGAACGCGTTGCCTCTTATTTTGAGTTTGTCGTTTTGGGGTCACGGGAAATGCTGGCCGACGGAGGGCGCTGGGGGCTTCTGAACCCGGTGTGTTTCCTTCTTTCTGCAGAAACCTGTTCTCCAGGCAGCGATTAGGTAAGAGAACAGTTTCAGAGGACACTTGGGAAAATCTGAGTCTTGGGGCTCAGTGGCACTTCAAGAGGCCATGTGGTCTCTCTCACCACCCCTGTCCGCACCTGGGCCGGCGGGCGTGGGCTCTGCCCCCGATCGATGCCGTCTGATCCCTGTCTGGGGTGCAGCTCGTGGGCAGCTGGGAAACCCTCCGTGGCGAACACTCCTTTGGCTGGGCTGCTGGTGGGGGACAACGTCTATCCCCCCAGGTCCCCCAGGGTGCCTGCGGCAGTTGTGAGACTCAGATCCCTCCTCAGCACCCCCTCACCC
>NW_012150274.1:688483-707465 GCF_000956105.1 Propithecus coquereli | reverse complement strand
TCCCTCTTCCCCCTCGTAGCCCCTCCCCTTGTTCTGCATAAAGAGCTTCAGCAGTCCCCAGTGACTCTGCCTGTCTGTGGGGCCCCTGGGGTGGGCTGCCCTGGGAGCTCCCTCGGGGGTCTGCTGGGAGGGGGGAGGGAGTGGGGAGCACCAGGGGACCCAGCCTTGTCCTGGTTCTCTGTAGTGGGTGCCACAGGCCAAGGGGCATGAAGGCCTGGGCAGAGGGTGGGTGCAGGCAACTCTGCCCGAGGGTCCCGTGGTGCTTTCTGCAGGTCTGCGTCCCATGGAGCTCCAGCTCTGGGTGGCAGGTGCAGTGGGGACAAGGCAATGGCCATGGTGCTGCACCAGGAAGACCCTGCTCACCCTGCCTTGGCCCTGCCCCCGTGGTATGCCCACTGGAGCTCTGCCGCACTCCCCTCCTGCTCCCTCTGCCCGACCCCGCGCTCCCCACGCGCCCGCGTGGCGCCCTCTCCTGTTCCTGGGACCCGGGAGGGAAATAAACTTCTGCCCTTAGACACAGCGTTGCCGTGTCTGCCTTGCCACACCTGACGGAACAAATCCTGGGAGCCCTTAAGACCCCCGCCGGTGCAGATCCTTATGCTGGAAACAGCTGCGCGTCTCAGCCTCCCTGAACGAGGCCGGGAGGCCGGTTCTCGGCCAAGCTTCCTGCGCGTTGTCAGAGCTGCTCCCGGCGGCTCGAGCCAGCTCACTAAACAGGGAATTTCTGATCGGACCGTCAAAGTCGGACTGGACGTTGCAGCGGTGAGAACAGATGTAGCTCAGTAGCTTCTGCGCGTCGGGAAGAGCCAAGCTCCCCTCCGGTCTGCGCAGAGGCCACGGGGCGTCGTGGGGACAGTGGGGGCTCCAGGGAAAGTCCAGGGCCAGTCAGTGTGGACGCGGTCGGGCCAGCGGTGCGGCCGTGACCTCAGTCAGGGCTCCGTCCTCCCTCAGAGCTGGGAGACGAGGCCCCATCGTCCCTGACGACCATGTTTCACAAGAAAGGCGGTTTGGGGAACTGTGGTGTCACTTCGTGCCACGCACCTCCCCCCTCCATCGACAGGGTGCCCCCCCTGCACCCCGTGCATGGACACGCAACACGCACACGTGCACACAGACCGTGGAAAGCCCTGTGGCTGGCAAGCGTGGGGCCCTGTCCCAAAGGTCTCCTTGACCGATGGGGAAGAGCAGAAAAGCAGTTCGAGACGCCTTCCCGCCTGGAGTGGCGGGGAGAGCGAGGAGGAGGTGCGTCCTCCGCCCGTGGCGGGGCTGGGAGCGGAGCTTCGCTCTCCCCTTCAGCCTGCGGTCCACGGTGTAGCTGCTGCCACCTGCGTGTGGCCGACAGAACCCCCACCACGCGGGCAAGTTCAGGACTCGCTGAGACGGGTTCACAGGCTCATCTCCAGCTCTTCTTCTCAGTGTTTCCCGGGGCTAAACTCAGGCGTGGACAGGGCTGGTTCCTCCCCAGGATCCGGGGGCGACTCTGCTCCTGGCCTTTCCCAGCTTCCAGCGGCTGCCACACGCCGTCCTCCAGGCCGGCAGCGCATGTCCTCTCTCCCCTCCGACCTCTGCTCTGCCCGCGCGTGTATCCCCCTCCCCACCTCCTCCTCCGGCCTCTCTCGCAGACCCCCGCGACCACGCTGGGCCGCCCCGACGGTGCAGAAGGGTTTCTCAGCTCTGGATCCTTCGCTGAATTACACGCGCAGAGTCCCTTTACCGCACGCTGGCAGGTGTGGGGTCGGGCGGGGACGTCTTTGGGGCCGTTACTCATCCTGCTGCGTGGGGGACACCGGCAGTCAGCAGGGTCGCAAGTAAATGAACAGGACGACCCAGGCAGTGACGTGTCCTACGTAGAATACAGCAGGGGGAGTGACGGTGGGGGGGGCCACGTCTTTCCATGGTGGGGTCTGGAGAGGCTTCTTGGGGGAAGTGATTTTTAAAATTGTTTTATTGAGATATAATTCACATGCCACAAAATTCACTGTTTGAGAGTGTGTGAGTCAATGGGTTTTTCCTAAGTTCACAAGGCTGTGAAACCCTCACTATTATCGAATTCCAGAACGTTTTCATCACCTTGGGCAGGTTCCCACTGCCCTGAGCACCCAGCCCCGCAGCCGCTAATCCCCGTCCTGTCTCCGGAGCTGCCTGCTCTGGACTTTCCGTGTAAATGGACTCGGACACCACGTGGTCTCTGGGGACTGGCTTGTCCTCTAGCACAATGTCTCAAGGCCCCTCCGCGCTGTGGCATCTGTCGGTGTCATTCCTTTTTGTGACTGAGTAATACTGCACTGCATGGATAACATCTTTTGTTTACCAGTCGTCCGTTGACGGACACTTGTTTCTAGCTTTTGGGCTTTATAATGTCGCAATAAACATTCATGTAGAAGTTTCGTGAGAACATACGTTTCATTTATCTTGGGTGCACACCTGGAGTGGAACTGCCGCGTCGTGTGGTGATTACGAGTTTAACTGTTGGCTAAACTGCCAAACCACGTTGTCCGAGAAGCTGCACCATTCTCATTCCCCCAGCAGTGCATGCGGCTTCTCATCTGTCCACGTGCTTGTCAACGCGTGTTATGACCGCGTTTGTTTATTCCAGACGTCCTGATGGGCGTGAAGTGCTGTTTCCTCGCCGTTTTGATTTGCATTTTTCTGACGACTGATGACGCTGAGCGTCTCTTCCTGTGCTTTGTGGTTATTTTCGTGTCTCCTCCGAAGAAACGTTTACTCAGGGCCATTGCCCACTCTTAATTGGGCTATTTGTCTCTTTACTGTTGCATCATAAGAGCATTTGACACATTACTCTATGCGATGCTGGCTGACTCACTTGCTCCCCTCTCGGAGGCCACAGCCTGTGCTGCCTGAACCGTTTCCCCTTGGTCTGTCGCGGGTACATTACTCCCGATGCCCCGGAGTCATGGCACCATCCTGGCATCTGCCAGTATCTTTCCAACTGGCTTCTCTGCTTCTGTGTTTACCCCCAAACCTGTCCTCAGTGCGGCGACCGGAGTCAACCTTTAAAAATGTAAGTCAGGCTGGGCGCGGTGGCTCACGCCTGTAATCCCAGCATTCTGGGAGGCCGAGGCGGGTGGATTGTTTGAGCTCAGGAGTTCGAAACCAGCCTGAGCAAGAGCGAGACCCCGTCTCTACTAAAAATAGAAAGAAATTAATCAGACAACTAAAAATATACAGAAAAAAATCAGCCAGGCATGGTGGTGCATGCCTGCAGTCCCAGCTACTCGGGAGGCTGAGGCAGGAGGATCGCTTGAGCCCAGGAGTTTGAGGTTGCTGTGAGATAGGCTGACGCCACGGCACTCACTCTAGCCCGGGCAAAAGAGTGAGACTCTGTCTCAAAAAAAAAAAAAAAAAAATGTAGGTCACAGGCTGACTCTGCCAGAGCTCTCCGGAGTCCTCCGTTCACGCAGAGAGAAGCCGATGTCCCCATGGTGGCCACAAGCCCACACGGCAGGTCCTGCCCTCTCCCCGGCCCCCTCTTCGGCCGCTGTCCCGGAACACCTGCTCCAGCCGCTCTGCCCCGAGTCTGTTCCTGGGACACGCCAGGCCTGCTCCCACCTGCTGGCGGGCACTGGATGTCCCGCACCTGGAGTCCTCCCCCGGGTTAGTTTACGGCTCACGTCCTTCGTATCTTCAATTCTGTGTTCGGATGTCGCCTTGGCGAGGCCAAATCTGATCATTCCATTAAAGCACAAACAGCCCCTTGTCCCGACACTCCCTGTGCCGCCCGTTCCGCTTTGCTTTTCCTCCATGGCGCTTGTCATCTTTGCAAAGAATATAAAATTACGTGAATCAGCATTTGGTCTCCAGCAAGGGCCTCTTCCCGCTTGCGCAGGTGGCTGCCGCCTTGCTGTGTCCTCACCTCACACGGGCGAGAGATCAGGCGTCTCCTCCTCTTTGATGAGGGCCCCAATGCCATCACGAGCCCCCACCCGAAGGAGGACGGGGACATCCAGTCTGCAGCACCCGCGAGGTCGGGAGCGGGGCTGGCGCGACCGCGTCTCTCTGCCCATCGCGGTGCGGAGAGCTCCAGCTGGCACTCGGCAAAGAACGGAAGTCGAAGGCACGCGGAGCTGAGGGTGAAGCCGGGCTGCGCCTATTTGCAGAGTATGCCGCCGTGTGCACAGGAAACCCTCGAGCTAACAGCTGAGTTCACCAGGTGGCAGGATGGTACGAGACAAAGA
Source organism: Propithecus coquereli (assembly GCF_000956105.1). Classification (NCBI taxonomy): domain Eukaryota; kingdom Metazoa; phylum Chordata; class Mammalia; order Primates; family Indriidae; genus Propithecus; species Propithecus coquereli. The sequence goes on along the minus strand of NW_012150274.1, from coordinate 703,269 downwards.
CACAAAAATCAACCGCATTTCTGCGTACTAGCAGTGGACATGTGAACACCAAATTTAAAATACAATAGCAATTGCGATCACTAAAGACAAGCGGGATATTTAGGTGTGAATTGAGTGAAACACGTACAGGGTCCATATGGTGAAAACCGCCTGATTCTGATAGAAGAAACCAAGGAGGGTCTAAGTACGTGGAGACGCTTCCGGCGCTCCTGGGCGCAGACTCCACAGAGCGCGACGTGGGTTCTGGTCCGCAGGCCTCAGCAGTGACGGCGGAAGGGATACGCAGGTTCGGTGCAATTCTTATCAAAGTCCCAGCAAGGCTTTTTGCAGACATAGATAAGCTTATTCTAAGACTTATATGAAAAGGCAAAGGAACTGGAATGGCTAAAATAATTTGAGCTATTACTTGAGAAAGAAGAATAAGAAGGGAGGAGTCAGTCTGCCGAATACTGTTTCGCGTATCGTTACACAAGTACGGTCGTCGAGGCTGCACTAGAGGCGGACACAGCCCAGGGAGCAGAGCTGAGAACGCAGAAACAGACCGAGTACGCCCAGCGCGTTCCGACAAAGGTTAAAAAGCAATTCAGTTGAGGGAGGACGGCCCTGTCGACAAACTGTGCAATCGCACACCCACGGGCAAAAACGGAAGGGAGGAAGGAGGGAGGAGGAGGAGGGAGGGAAGGGGAGAGAAAAAGAACCTAACCTAAGTCTCATATGTTATAAAAATACGGACGCAAAATGGATCACAGACTTAAATGTCAAACATGACACCATAAAACTTCTAGAAAAAAACATAGGAGAACATCGTCAGGATCTGGGCTTTGGCAGAGCGTTTTACTTGACATCAAGATCACGATGCATAAAATCAAGAATCGACAAATTAGATTTCATCAGAATTCAAAACTTTTGCTCTGCCGAAGACCCCATCAAGAGACAAGCTACAAACTGAGAGAAAATATTTGCAAACCACACGCACGACACAGGACTAGCATCTAGAATATATAAAGAGCTCTCAAACTTAACAGTAAAAAAAAAAAATAATAATCCAATTAGAAAATGGGTAAAAGACAAAAAAAGACGTTTCTCAAAGACAGCATACAGACGGCAACAAGCCCACGCAGGAATGCTCAGCGTTACCGGCATTCGGGAAACGCAAATTAAAACCGCAATGGGATGTCATTACCCGCCCAGCAGAGTGACGGAAATAAGGAGCAGTGAGCACACCAGTTGCCGGCGAGGGTGCGTACAGACCGCACCGCTCACACTTCGTGCTGGACGTGCACGTATGAAGAACAGCCCGGCTGCTCTGGGAACACTGGGCAGTTTTCCACGAACCCATCCCATCCCGGCGTGTTTCTGCAGGACTCTCAAACTCGACCATGTGAAAGACCTGCGTTCACACAGAAACCTGTGCACAAATGTTTCCGCAGCTTTACTCCTAACAGCCCCAAACTGGGAGCAACCGGATGTCCCTCAACCTGTGAATTATTGAATAAGCCATGGTACATCCACGCCGTGGAAGACTACTCAGCCGGGCACGGTGGCTCACGCCTGTAATCCCGACAACCAGAGGCTCAGGCAGGAGGATTGCTTGAGGCCAGGAGTTCAAGACCAGGCTGGGCAACATAGTGAGACCCTATTTCTACAAAAAATTAAAAAATTTACTGAGCATGGTGATGCACACCTGTAGTCCCAACTACCCGGGAGGCTGAGGCCGGAGGATGAATGGAGCCCAGGAGTTGGAGGCTGTAGCGAGCTGTGATGACACCACTGTACTCTAGCCAGGGTGACAGAGTGAGACCCTGTCTCTAAAAAAAAAAAAAAAGAAAGAAAGAAAAGAAAAGGTGGATCCACGCAAAAACTCATATAGGACTCTGCAGAGAGCTGCGCTGAGTGAGCAGCTTCTGTGCCGTGTGACCTGAGGGTGTCACATTCCCGAAAGCACAAAATCCTACAGACACAGACTGGTCTGGTGGTTGGAAGCGCTCGGCAGGGCTGCTGCAGCAGGGAAGGGGGCTGTGCAGGCACGACGGGAGGGACTGTGACGCGGGATCGCGCCGTGTCTTGGCTGTGTCCCCTCGATAGCCTGGTCTTGGCGTCGTACGTCATGCGAGACGTTCCCTTTGGGGCAACTGGGAGATCGGTTTTCAGGACTTCTCAGTCATTTCTCACAACTGCACGTGAATCTACGATTCCCTTCAATAAAGCTTTAATTTAAAAAGGTACCTAAAGGTCATGAAAGACAGGAAATGACACAATGACTGTCACAGACTGGGGACCTGGCCCGACGACCCCACGTGACGTGGGAGCCGCGTCACGGAACAGAGAGGAACAGAGAGCGCGTTTTGCTTAGTGGCTCTTTACTTCCGCCCACGTCTCAGTGTTTAGTGGTTGTCCCGTGCTCAGGTGAGATATTAACCTCGGGGGACCCTCGATGAGGGCGACACAGAACGGCTTCTTTCTCTGGGTCTTAAAGTTATCTCAGAATAAGAAGCTCGTTTCCGTGGGCGAGATATTTGAACAGACGCTCCACCAGGTAAGCGATACGGATGATAAATGAGCCCGTGGAAAGTGCTCGGAGCCACGAGTCACGGGGAAACCTAAATTAGAACCACAGCGAGATGCCCCCACACACCCATCGGCACAGCCAACATTTCACAAAATCACAGCGCTGAGCGCTGGCCGGGCCGTGGAGCGGCGGGAGCTCTCGCAGACCGCGCGCGGAGGCGCCGAGAAAGGTGCCGCCACTCCGGAGCACACTGGCGGTTTCTTCTGTTTCCGATCCCCGCTCTCAACGCCCTCCCCGCTGGCCGCCCCCGAGTGTCTGCCAAGTGGCACGGGCCTGTGTCCTCTCGCAGACGTGCACGCGAATGTCCGTCGCAGCTCCGCTGGCCGTCGCCAGTCCCGGGGGCAGCCCACGTGCCCGTGAACTGGCGAACGGGTGAGCAGTCGCCAGGGAAAAGCTGCGGATGCAGCAGGCATGTTCCCCAAGCATCACGCGGAGCGAGTAAAAGTCACGCACGAAAGGCCCGTCCGTGGGGGCCGAGGGCTGGTCTGGGGGTGGGCAGTCCTGCCCACTTACGGGCTCGGGGAACTGTGGGGGGGGCCTGGCAGTGCTGGCAGCGGCAGCCAAGGAGCAGGCGGGCGGGACAAAGGCCGGAGTCCTCCTCTGCCCGCACCCCAGCTGCAGGCCTCACCCCCCACACCCAGCACAGACTCGCAATGCGGTTAAACCGCCCCGACAGCCACTCCACACCCTGCTCCAAATGACACCCTTGCATCGCTCCAGACCGGGCGGGTGGCAGGCAGGCGGCGTCATTCCCGGGGAGGGCGTGCGGCGTTTTAGAAGGCTGGGTGGGACAGCGGGGCTGGCGGCTGCTTGGGGCCTCTGGAGGTGAGCAGGGACAGGGCGCCGGCGGGGGCGCCGTCCGGCCCCAGCCACGGCCATGGACAGAGCCGCCCTCCTGCTGCTGGTGCTGGGCCTGGGCCGGGCCGGCGCCCAGAAGACGCTAGAAGAAGTGCCGGTGCAGCCGGGCTTTGAGGCACAGAAGGTGAGTCAGGTCCCCAGAGTCGGGCAGCTGAGGACCTGGACTCAGAGTCAGGTGGGGGGCCCGGGGTGGGGGGACTCAGGCGCAGCCTGGCCCTGGGGAGCCTGGGCCGTGGCCACCCCACATGGGACCCGGCTCTGTCCTGCTCAGCACATGGGCCACCGGTTACCTCCGGCCCTTCCTGCTCTGACGAGGCCCAGAGCCGTCCCTGAGGGTGGCAGGGCAGCAGCAAGGGAACAGAGCCGGCAGGGAGAGAGGTCCGCCCGGGGCAGGGAGGGTCCCGTCCCTCCTCCCTGCAGGGCCCCTCCTCCCCTCCTCTGGGGCCCCACTCGGGGCTCAGCTCCAGGGTAGGGTGGCCCCCTCAGCCCCCCAGAACTGGGAAGGGGAGGAGCGAGGGAACTGGGGGCCCTAAGGGCGGGGCGGAGGCAAATACTCCGGGGAAGGAAGGACGCTCAGCCTCGCCTGGCCCCGCAGGCTGGGCAGTGTGGGGGGACGTTTGCCCGCACGGCCCGGGGCAGGCCCAGTGTGGGGGCAGGTGGGGACTCGCTGGCCTCACGGCCCCTGCAGGTGGAGGGACGCTGGCTCACCCTTCGGCTGGCGGCCAGCCGCGGAGACCTGGTGTCCCCGGCGGACCCCCTGAGGCTCTCTCTCCACTCCATCCGCACCGGGGCCGGCGGGGACGTGGAGTTCCTGCTGTTCTGGAGGTGAGCGTGGGCCGCGCCACGCCCCCAGTCACTCAGGCGTGGTTCTCAGACCCAGGGGTCCGTGACAGCCGTCAGAGCTAGTGACACATGGCACTGCCCACTCTGCCCCTGCCTGAGAGCTGGACACTCCGAGGCTTCCGGGGGCCGGGCCGGCAGGAAGGACACGCAGCCTGGCCACGGGGCTTCGGCCAGTTCCAGTGGAGGTGCCCATCGTGGACATGGCCGGTGTGGCCACAGCTTCCAGCCACAAAGGGAGCCCCGGGCTGGCATTTTAACTGTGCCGGCTCCGGTGTCAGAGTGGCCCACGGCTCCCAGCAGCACCGCTGGGCCCACCAGCTGCTCGGCACAAGCCCCTTTCTGCCCGAGGGTCCCGCGGAGGGCTGTGCCTTCAGCAACAGAAAACACGTGGGGAGGGACAAGCTCCTCTGAGCTGTGACACTGACCACCCACGTCCTGGCAGACGCTCAGTCACAGACAACCCAGGGTGGCCCCGTGGAGTCCCACGGGTCGTGGGCACAGGGCCCCCCGCCCCAGATGAGAGGCTGAGGACCCAGGCAGGGGGCGTGGGGTGGGGCCTTGTCCCTGCGCAGAGTCACAGCCGGGAGACAGCAGCTCTGGCCCTGCCACAAGGACAGACTGGGTCCAACCCTGCAGGGAGGTTTGGCTTCATCCCAGAAGCGAGGAAGACCCTGCTTCCCCACTGCTGCCCAGGGACCCTCCAGCCGTGTCCCCAGCACCCTGCAGACACCCCTCCTCCTGCCGCGCAACCGACCGCGGCGCCTGTGCCAGCACGTGGCCAGCCGAGCTCGGAAGGCTCCAGGGCACCTGCTGGGCAGTTCTGTGTCCCCTGGTGCAGGGCCCTGGGCCGGCCACCACGTCCTGGGTAGGGCAACAGGGACAAGAGGGGGCAGGCCTGAGTCCCTTTCCCTTCTCCCAGAGGAGCGGGGGTGTGTGGAGGAGAGAACGTCACTGTCCACCCCACCAAGCTGCAAGGCCAGTACCGCGGCTCCTGTGAGTACCCAGCGTGGGCGTCCCCCCGACAGGGGACACACGGACGCCCCATCCTGGCCGTGACATCCGGGGGAGCCCACACGTCCTCTCGGTGCTGGCCACAGGGTAGGGGCCTGGGGCCGGGGGGCGGAGGGGGAGGCGTCCGCATCAGCCAGCTGGGGTCCCCGCAGTTGAGGGGGGCAGCATGCACGTCCGCTTTGTCAGCACCGACTACAGCAACCTCATCCTGCACGTACGCTTCGAGGACGAGGGGGCCACCAGCCTGTGGGTGTTGCTGGGTAGGTGGCGGCTCTCCCCAGCTGGGAAGGGAGGGGCCGCTGGACTTGTCGACCGGGAACGGGATCTCCACGCTCACTGGGAGGGGCCCGGCAGGGGTGGGCCCTGGGGGCTGCTGCGGCCTGAATGCCAGACGCACACAGAAGGGTCCGGGCAGCGCCGGGCGACGGGGCGTCGGCCAGAGCCCAGGCAGGGGGCCCAGAGCGGCAGAGAAGGGTGGGGGCTGGGGTGGCGCCAGGCTGCAGGGGAGACCCTCTGGGGTCTCCACTGAGGACTCACCCCTTCAAGGAGCACTTTGCCTGCTGTGCCCAGAGCAGCCCGTCTGACAGGCAGGTCGGGGCCCTTGCAGCAGGAGCTGGTCCGGCTCGGGGCGCTGTGGCCGGATGAGGCCCCAGCCTGGGTCCTTGTGGGGGGGGCAGAAAAGACAGAGGCTCCGGCCAGGGGCCCTCACCACCACCCTCTGCCGTCAGCCAGAAGCGAGCTCGAGGACCCCCAGTGGCTGGGGCAGTACCTTGGGTACGTGGAAAAATTCCACCTGCAGGAAGCTCCGGTCTTCAACGTAGACGGTAAGCGCGGCCTGCAGCCAAGCTCCGCTCCGTGCGGGCGCTTCCCCGCGAGCCTTGCATAGCACCGAGTGACCCAGCGATGTGGGCACAATGCATGTCCCTTCCATGGGTGTGACGCAGAGACGTTTGGTAACAAGGCCGAGGTCACACAGCCAGGGGGAGGAGGAGCTGGAAGTGGCCCACAGCTCCTGCCTCCTGAGCCCAGTGCCCTGCCGGCCTCTCCCCTGTGCCACTTCTCTGTGCATCATTGAGTCGATCAACAAACATACAGGCCAGGCCGGTTCTGGGAGTGTGGGATGCACTCAGAACTTCAAGACAGGCAGCTTCTCCAGCCTTGTGCAGGCTGCACTGTGGGCAGCATCATGATTAAGCGTGGCCAGGCTGTGTGTGCTGGGCGGCCAGGGAGGACGTCCCTGGGAGAGAATGAGGGAGAAAGCCCGTGGCTGCCAGGATCGTGAGGCTGGAATGGCAGCCGGAGCAGAGGGAGGGTGGGGGTGAGGTCCAGGGTAGGCAGGGCCTGGGGGCCCCATGAGGACTGGCAGGACGCAGCCCACGGCGGGCTGGACAGCAGAGGCCAGGTGGTCCCAGCCACGGTCTGTTCTGTCCTGAGTGATTGGTGATTGATTGATTCCAAAATGAATGAATGAATGAAGAATCACCACCATTTCCTCTTCCTCCCCACAGGCCAATGCCCCTCTCCCCAGGCCTAGGTCCGGCCCCACCTGGGCCCTCCTGCCTGGCCCGACCCCCGCGTTGCCCTTGGCCTCCCGTCCTCCCCTTACCTTGGCCTGTGGCTGGGACTCGCCCTGGGGACCTGAGGAAGCCCCCAGCCTGGAGCCTGCCCTGGCCTCTGTCCTGTCCCCTGCCCTGCTGGGAAGGGCTCCTCCCTCCCTGTGGGTCACCAGGTCCTGTCACCAACAGCCAAGGGACTGGTGGCGTCCTCCAGGCTGGCCCATGGGCTTGAAGAGCACCTGGGGGTGGGGGTGAGGAGGGGCCCCCAGGCTCCTCCGGAACACGCGTGGGCAGAGCGTCACAGCCCAGGCGCCTCTGCTGCGCTTGGCGAGGCTGGGGGGCAGCCCGTGTCCGCCAGGATGGGCTCCAGGTCCTCTGCGGCAGGTGATCAGACACGAGGCCGCTCCCCGCAGCCGGGGGCCCTTCTGGGCGGCGCCCACTCCTGCGCCGGGCCCGGCAGGGCAGGCTCTGAGAAACCGGGTCACGGGCCTTGGTGCCCGTCCTCTGGGAGTGCCCGAGACAGACGCGGCCAGACGCCCGCCCGGAAAACGCCCCGGCAGCGCCGCGCTACGGCAAAGCCTTTCCACCACGATCCACCGCGGTGAAACAAACGCATCGAAGCTGGCGAGGAGCGTGGTCACAAATCACACGCGACTCACTGTCGCTTCTCGCACGCCGGCGAGCCCGGCCGGAAAAACGTACGGGAAACGACGAGGACGGGCCCATCCGTTTAGCAAGAGACTTGCAGAAATCGTATGAAGACGGTGGGGAACAGCCTGTCCCGGGCACCGACGGTGACTCGAATAAGCAGAGAGGTGGCACTTCCGTGACTTCCCAGTAGCACACGGACTTCATCGCCCTCAAATTAGCCCATGCGCTCGGAGCAACTCAGCCAATATTCCAATGGGATTTTCCCCCAAACCGAAAACCCGAATCCAGAATTTACGGGAGGGAGTGAAAAGCTGTGGCGTGTTCTCAGAAAGCGACGCGTGTGGATGCCGCGCCCCCCTGCAAAACCGTGACGGCGAGACCCGGGCGGCAGCAGCTCGGGACGGACAGGTCAGCGAAACCGACGTGAAGTCGGCAGAGGACACAGCCCGGAGCGACACTCAGAGTACCGCTCGGCGGCCCTTCCAGAAAAGCGTACTTATTCCATAAAAATTGTGTTGGGGGAAATGAACAAGACTCGTAGGGGAAGGATGAGATTGGATATCTCACCCTACACATTATCTTGAAAGTAATTCGTAATTCTGAATAAAAAGAAAGCTTGAAGTGCTGTAATTTCTGTCACTCGGGGATGGGGTGTGAGCACCGCGGGGGAAGGTGGAGCTACGGAAGCTTTAAACTCTGGTGATGTCAAAGACGCCGCCAACAAAATTAAATGCAGTCGACGACTCGAGGTAATTTTTGCAGCAAACCTGACATGGACTCCCGGTCCCGGCGCGAGCACGCACGTCAGAACTCCTCCAAGGTCAAAAGCAGCGTTAGAAAAACGAGTAGAAGACAGAAAAAGGCCATTTGCATACACAGATCTAAAGGCTGGGAAATATAATTTAAAAGAAGGTTTGGCTTTATAAGTAATAAAAAAGAGATGCTTTGTTGCTTACCAACTTGGCAAATCAAAGTTTAGAAAGGGAATTAGTGTCCACTGCGGGGCGCGACGCTCTCGCGGGCAGGACGGGCGGGCAAGGCCCCGGCGGTGACCCGGTTTCGTGAGTCTCCTACCTGGGCTCACTCTCGGCCCGGAGACTGTAAGCATTAATAAGGTCACCTGCGTCCTCCCAAATACATCAAGGATTTTATAAAGTTTTAATATTGAGTCCATGGTTTTTTTAATGGTAAAATTTCAGAAACCCTCTTGGTAAGTTTTCCAGCCTCGTCCGTAAATTGGCAGGGAAGCTAGTTTTGTCCTGCGTGGTACGGTCCCTCCCTGCGCTCCAGATCTGGCCCGGGACTACTGATTACCCACATGTCGATAGAGGGTTTGTGGCTGATATAATATCTATTTTCTCCCTCTTGAAACATGCAGAGATTCTTTTGAACTGGGAGCTCCTCTGAAACATCATCTTATTTTAGCCAAAGGAGACAAAGTGCGGAAAAGGGCGGGGTGAGCCACCCCCCCCACGCAGGTCCTCGTCGTGAACTGGGTGCGCGAGGGAGGCCGGTGACACGCCAGAGAGAACACGGATGTGGCTCCAGGTCTGGCCTGAGCTCAGGGGGCTGCGTGGAGGACGAAATGGTGGCCAACGCCACCGACCTGCTGTTTTAGTGGCCCTGATTTTTGGGATATTTCCTGCGTTAGTCCCCCGGGGCTGCCAGAACAAACAGCCACACACTGCGCGGCTTAAACAACAGAAATCTCTGACGGTGGGACGGCTGCGATCAGGGCATGGGTGGGGCGGGCCTCCTCCTCGGCTTGCAGACAGCGCCTGCTCCCCAGGCCCTCCGAGGGGTGTCCCCACGTGGGCGTCAGTGTCCTCATCTGCCCTTCCGATGAGGACAGCGGTCACACTGGATAAGGGCCTCTCCTTGTAACCTCTGTAAGGTCCCTGTCTCCAAATACGGTCACGTTATGGGCTGCGGGGCTCCGTGCGGCTCAGCCACAACACTCACCGGGACCGTCTGAGCTGCTGCAGGCACCTCGCTGGGTCCTGGACACTCTCCCTCCGCGACCACACCTGCCTGTCGTGGAGGGAAGCTCCCCCACCACCGCCGAGCTCCAGGCCCGGCGTCGTCCTCGTCACTGTCCACATGTTTAGACACGCAAAGAAAGTGCTGCGGCCTCGGCCCCTGCTAGACCACGGCTGCTAGACCACGGCTGCTAAAGACACAGCCACGTTTATGACACTTCTGTCCCTGAGCACCGCTGGCACAGGGGCTTCACCACGGAGGGTGGTAAATATCTTTTCTTTAATAAAATAAAATGCCCGTGGCTTTAAGACAAGGAACTGATGATGTGTCTTTGTAACGATAAAAGTAAGACGAGTGTCTGGTGGATTCCTCCGTGGAATCACCTACCGGGCGGCGTGGGAACCCGAGGGCGTGACCGCCAGCCTCTGCCCCGACACTGAGAAGCAGGCTGCGCATTTGCAGATGGAGCTAAGATTTATTTTTTCCCTTTGCATATAATACTTTTCCATTTTGTGAATGTAAAAAAATTCCTTGCATGCTGGGAGTATTTCCACGTTACCTGCAATGTACAAATCAAGGCGTCACGCGCACGAACGCTGCTCTATCCGGCACTCGCCGCGCCGGAAGGTTCACAACTGCAAGAAGAAAGGTTTCTTTCGGAAGGGTGTGGGTTTTTATGCCTCTGAGAAACAGACGGTCATGAGGCACCCGTGTGTGCGAGGCATCGCTGGGATCCGTCCGTCAGTTGGCAAGCCTGAGTGGCTCCTCCAATCTCCTCTCAGAGGGGTGCGCCACCCGGATGCGGCGGACCTCGGCCGGCGGGTAGAAGGCAGCATCCCAGCTGTACTCCGGTGACAGCAGCGTGGTGGGTTTGTTGAGGAAGAAATACTTGTTTAGGTGCCTTTCGTAGGTGCTGTTGAGTCCCCTTTCGACGTCGTGCATGACGCCACTCAGGTATTTCTCGATGAAGTTCAAGACGTTACGGGGCGTGCCGCCGACGATCGAGCCGTCGTAGTAGAAATCTCCCTGTCCGAAGGGGATGTACGCCGCCGAGTCTGGCTTCCTCTCGTAGGGGAAATTCTTGGTGTTTCTGAAATACCACCACGGGTGGAGCTGGGCCACGGACGCGCCCAGTGTCTCCACCCCGAACGCGCCCTGGAACACCCGGTCGACCGTCATGCGGAAGAGGAAGTCCACCTCGGCCTGGATGCGGCCGACGATGAACTCCCCCAGGCTCTTCATGTGCACGAGGTCGGCGTCGTGCCACCAGCTCTCCCTGCTGATCGGAAGCACCTGGAACGTGCGCAGAGGGCCCAGCGCCACGTCTGGCAGCTCGAGGAAGGCGTCGGCTATGACGTAAAAGACGACCCTGTGGCTGGCCATGAAGTGCTTGTTTGCGGTCTGCAGGAACGTCTTCAGGTAATCTTCCGCGAACCTGCGAACAGCGCGCAGAGGAAGAGACTCAGTGTCCCGCAGCGTCCTGGGAGGAGGGAACCTGCCGTCGGCGCAGGCTGCCGAGGCCGGAGAACTCCCAGCGGGAAGGGGAGAGGTCGCGCCCGTGGCTTCGCCTGAGGCGGTGAGTGAGTGAGAACGTGGCAACCGCGGGCCTGGCTGAGGCCATGGCAGCTTGGCGACGGCTGACGCGAGGAAAGGGACGAGAGTCAACGGGATGTCAGTCAAGAGGGTCCCAAGCAGCGGTGGCGGGACCTGGCCGCCGGCGAGAAAATAACCGTGGCAAACTCTGTCTACGGGACAGCGCAGTCACGGTTGCCATTATTTACGGGATGCTCCTTGGAGGTAGAAGGGCCACTGGTGTTTACCCTCATTTTTCCTAAATGGAAAAGGGCAAAGGTTAGCGGCACCCACCTGCCGGTAGCAAAGACAGCCAAGCCCACGGTGACGTTCCGCCTTCTGTAATACTTCTCCAGGGCCTGTCTGTTGAAAGTCCCCTCCCATAGGACCGGAGCGAACCAGTCCGTTGTCGTTATGACATCGGGGCGATTTCTGTGGAACAAGCAACAAACAAGTCAGATGGGTGTCGCTTTGCGAAGGTGGCAGCAGTGGGTGCTACCGCATGGAGAGCGGCTATCGCGGGCCGGGCCCCACGTCTGAGCGCGGGGATCACTCGTGCCCCCTTGCGATGTCCGTGTGAGTCCCAGAGCTGTGTCTTCTGAGCTCTGACTGCGGCTCGGAACCAGGCGGCCCAGAGTCGGCTGTTCCCCAGGTGTCGCCCACAGCCGGGGCTGGGAGCGGGCGCTGCCTCCCCCACGATACCGTTGTTTTCCCTCTTCCTTTCTCTCCCTCCCTTTCCTTAGACATTTCTAGGGGTGCCTTCTTCACCTTCTCCCTCGAGCCTTAAGCCATCAGTGCAATACAGCACAAATGAGAAGATGAGTCCGAAAAGGGAGAGAGACATGTGCTTCCAATAATAATAAAACAACAACAGGATTCAAATTATGTAAGACCAGCTCCACACGTGAAAATCAATCTGCGTCAACCACCACATCAAAAGCTAGGGGACAATCGCACGTCCACGGCCACTGATGCAGAAAAGCATGATACAGAGTCCAACACCCAATTCATGGTAAACTCTCTCCGGAACAAACAGGAATAGAGGGGAGTTGCTTCAACTTGGTCTAGAACATCTGCAAAAATACCAACATACTAAATGGTGCAAGAGTGAGAGCTTCCTCCCTACGATAGGAAGATGACAAGTTCTCACACAGCGATGCAAGTTCTAGCCACTGCATTAAGGCAAGAAAATGAAATAAAAGGCATCAGATTGGAAAGGAAAAAATAATACTCTCCCTCCTGGCAGATTACTCGATTGTCTACATAGAAAACACATGTTAAAATGCCAAAAATCCCACCATCCTCACTGAGATTCAGCTCAGCATACGGCTCCCAGATTGCTACAAGCCTTCAGCTAATTCCCAGAGTGCTGACAAAGGTGATTCCGACTATTACTGCCAGTTTTCTCATTAGTTTTGTGGAGAAGGGAATATGAGAGATCCTTCTCCATCATTTTTCCTGATATAACTGGAGATACTTTTTACGTCCACTCTTTTGGCAGCTCCGGCGTGAAAGAACAAGGAGATCTTTGGGAATTTACCCTGGGATCCTACCTGGGAACATTGTTTGGCACCGCTGTGGATTGAATGTTTGTGTTCCCCCCAAATCCGGACGCTGAAACGCTAATCCTCACTGCGGTGGCCTTTAGAGACAGGGCCTTCGGGAGTTAATCAGGTCGTGAGGGTGGAGCCCTCACGGTGGGATCAGCGCCTTTATCGAGGAGACAGGGAGGCGCTCACTTCCTTTCTCGCTGTCATGTGAGGACGCAGCAGGAAGGCGGCTGTTTGCAGGCCAGGAAGGGAGTCCTCACCAGAAGGCGACCATGCTGGCACCTGGCTGTGGACCTCCAGCCTCCAGAACCGTGAGAAATACATTCCCGTTGTTCGAGCCACCCCGTCTGTGGTGCTCTGTCACGGCAGCCTGGCCAGGCTGAGACGAGCTCTGTCTCCCACGCCGGACACCCACAGGCACGACCACCCAGCGGTTCCGACCACCTAAACCTTGCTCACCCGTACCAGGAGGATGGTAAGACTACTCGCGATAGCAAAAACAGTCAAAGTGCCGTGAGCCGGACAGCGGGAAGATAAGCTGCTGTAGCTCCACCCGGATGGTCGCACGGCTGGCAGGGGAGTTAGGGCGACACGAAAGCTTGGGTGAATCTTAGCAACATGCCATTAAGGGATGAGGTAAGTCCCAGGAGAGCGTCTAAGCAGGACATCCTCTTTACAAAGTCATAAGCCACTAACATTTTCAAATAGACATTTTCAGAATAATATAGATGAGATAAAATTGTATAAAAAGGAAAGCAGGAGTGTGATCAACCAGGATCATTCGCCCGATCACCAGGATTCAGGATGGGCCGGGGCGGGTGACGCAGGGGGAAGGACGGAAGTGAGAGGTGAGTGTGGAAGGTTCCAGTTTCTGTCTTATTAAAAATAAGCAAACAAACATAAGCACCAAGAGCAGGTTTTACACGAACCAGCAATGACCGTCGTGAGCTGCCAATTACGGTTAGTCTAATTCTGTGTCCTGGGGTCTGTTTAAAATATACACGTGAAACAAGAATAAGCAAAACGTGAGATGCAAATGAATGGTAAACACGTAAAAGATGTTCAAACAATAGCAATTACAGAAACGCAAACTGAATTGAGATATTTTAACCAGCAGTTACGCCCAGAATAGAAGCACTGATAATACTTTAGCTCGTGGACTGCAGATGAGAAAATAAAAGGGCACAGTTATTAAAGGGAAATGCCACAATTTTAACTTTACATCAAAATTTTAAACGGCTACACTCTCTGACCTAATGACCCCATTTTCAAAATTTATCCCAGGCCAAAATTCACACGTCAGTGTGCAAAAACATGTTCAAGGTTATTCACCAAAACTTCACTTACAACAGCCCCCAAACTATAAATAATCGTAAACCCACAGGGAAGAGGTTAAACGAGCTGCGGTCCACACCACACAGAACACTACCACTGTTTCAAAGGATAAGCTGCCACCCCCGGGTGGGCTCCAAAATCGAGCAGCATCCCTGAGGCATTTTCGGCTGTTTCCAAAGAGATTCTCTTTCACTGATTACACCAGGACAGTCAAGCCAGGCAGGGTGTGTCGGCTTCTTGATAACCATCGCAACTGCCCGGTTCTCGATAAATAGACCCTCGGTTTGTATGTAAGAGCCTTGACAATAAAACTCCAATTCTGGAACCCTCCCAGGATGGCTGTAACTTGGTGAGTGGAGGGGGAACTTATCACTTCAAACTGAGATATATCATTTTTGTGTGCTTGTTGACAGATTTTTATTCTTACCTAGGCGTAAACCAGTCTGAGAGCTGAAGTTCTACTGGGTTCCTAGGCACAAAGGGAAAGTCGGGTTATTACAAGGCATCCGACATATACTCGCTGAGTGCTGCGCCGTGCAGGCGCTGTCTGGCGCCGGCTCTGTGCCCAGCAACACAGAGCGGGCTGCGTCTCAGGAAGCTTAGAGTGGGGAAGGAGTCTCGAACAGGAAACCCCAGTCCCCGTGGCAGGCGTGGCAGGGGGCGGCCGAGCTCGGTGTGTGTGGGGGGGCCTAGAAGAGGAATGTCAACCCAAACTCGGAGTCCAGGAAGCCACTTGGAGAAGAGACATCTCGCCCTGGTCTGGAAGGTCCAAGTTGGTCCGTAGGGTGTGGAGGTCATGACAAAGGCAGAGTGGCCGGAAAGAGTACGGTTGTTGGTAGGAAGATTTTTTTTTTTTTTTTT
>NW_012150274.1:680707-688406 GCF_000956105.1 Propithecus coquereli | reverse complement strand
TTTTAGTAGAGATGGGGTCTCGCTCTTGCTCAGGCTGGTTTCGAACTCCTGAGCTCAAACGATCCGCCCGCCTCGGCCTCCCAGAGTGTTAGGATTACAACAGGTGTGAGCCACCACGCCCGGCCAGTAGGAAGATTTTTTTTAAAAAAATTAATAGATCAGATAAGAGAACATATATAGAGATGAAAATGTAGATTTAATTAATTTATTTATCAAACGTGAGTGGATGGATTACATGTCCCAGAGGCTGGGAGGAGTCCCGATGTTCATCTCCGATTCCCGTTGCACGGAAACGCTCCGTCACTCAGTTAGCAAGCCTGAGGCGCTTCTCTCGCATAACTCTGGGATATTTTGCAAGTAGGAGAAATGACTTTAAGACTGAGTCCCTTTCTGACATTCTCAGAAGTGTCCTTAGCCACAGATACTTCCTTATTGGATTCCCCGGGGCTGGACTCCGTCCAAATCCAAACACCCGGGCCAAACTTCACTACAAACGTGGCATGAACAAGGAGGCGCCTCCGCAGCCCACTCCCAAATCCTCCCAGCCGCACACCACGTGCACACCGACCCGCATACACGCAGACAGGGGACCCCACTCTGCTTTCCTGTGCCCCAGCTTTGCTCTCCGGTTTGCAGAACATTTATCCAGCAGAGACTCTTGACAGCAGAGCTGCCCTTTCTGTAGAGAGGTTCGCCAGGCAGTGCTCGGGGCGCCCGTTAAGTCTGGATTGAAGACAGGCAGTGAACCATTTTTCAGCCGGTGTCTCGAATCTTGCACGGGACATACTTCTGCTAAAAACGATTCATTGTTTATCTGAAACTCAAATGTAACTGGACACCCGGTATATTTGTTTCCTAAACTTATCAACCCTACCAGTAAATGATTCCTTATTCTTTAAATAAATGAAAAAATTCATTTAAATTTTGAATTTGAATAAAGGCCTTTTGCAATTTGAATAACAAAGCTTCCGGAATTAAGATCCATTTATTTACTCACTTTTTAACCAAATAATTACTGAGGACCGACTATGTGCCAGGCTCGACGCCACCGTTCTGGGGCAGACGGTGAATCCGCGCTGCGGATTCGTGTGCGGTTCACTGTACCCTGCCGAAGACAGCCCATAATACCACCAAACAAATGCTCGTTGGGCGGCGACGCCGTTCCGTCAGCTGCCGTCCCCAGGAGCAGATGTGACACATACACAGGGACCAAAGCAGTGGGGTTTGTTTTTCCTTTTGTATTATTTATTTTTATTTACTTCCCCTTTTTCTGTTTTAAGCAGCTTTATTTGTAGAGCAGATTCGTGCAGCGCGGGGACTTCCAGACTGGCCTCTCTCACTCAGCAGGACGCGTTTGGGGCTCCTCCGTGTCCTGCAAGGGCTGGACGGCGCGTTTCTTTTCACGGCCGAGTAGTATCCCGTGCGTGGACGTGCGCAGTTTGCTCCCAGTCCCCGCCGAAGGGCGGCTCGTTAGCTTCCAGACTGCGGCACTTACGCACAAAGCCGCGGTAAACACCTTGTCCACGGTTTTGTGTGGACGGAAGTTTTCCAGTGGGTTGGACACACACCGGAGCACAGGGCTGGTCGTGTGGAAGGTCGTGGGGAGGAGTCGGCCCAGGGGACACACCCACCGCGCCGTTTCCCGCCGCGGCTGTGCCGGCTGCGTCCCCACCAGCAATGGGTTTTCAGACTTCAGATTTTCAGACGTTGGCCATTCTAAGGAGGATGTAGCGTTACCCAGTTGTTTTAATTCGCAATTCTCTAACGACGAATGATGCGGAACATCTTTTCGTATCTTGTTTTTCACTGTGTCTCCTCCGGTGACGTATCTGTCCAGTTCTTTCACCCATTTTTGTAACTGAGTCGTTTGTTTCCTTATTGTTGGGTTTTAAGAGCTGTTTGCGTATTTTCGGTGTGAGTCCTCTATCAGATACGTGCTGTGCAAAGGCTTAATTGTTAAAGACCTTACCCCTCACGATGCAACTACTTGTCAAACGGCGCCTGGAAACACCGCCTTGCTCCGCAGGAGCGTGTGAGGTGGGGCAGGAATTTGAATTTTCCTAGACAGCGTTTAGCAGGTTGGCAGATCTGCCCTCCGGTACACGTGTGTGCATCTGGCAGGCTGATTTCAGTCTTGTTTACATTAGACGCGAAGATGGGACCTCGATAAAGTTTATAATTTATCTAAAATAGCACTCTCCCCTTGCTTAATGTTCCGTGACGTTTATGCTATAAAGTGCGATGCCGCCGACATTGCATCTCACGTTCGTCTCTGTTCTCGGTCCGCCCCACTGGCACGCGGAGCTCCCGAGGGCAGGGGCCGTGGCCACTCCACATCCCCCACCGAGGCCAGAGACTGGCCCCGAGAACATTAATCATTGTCGAATGTTTAAAACCAAAAGAATTAAAATATGTATACTTTGTCCCACAAAGAGCAGGTAACTCCTGATTGATTTAGAGACTGTTACTAATATTTTTGCACAAAACTCAGCAGTTTACATCATCTCTGCCAATTGCTAAAGGTCGTGATTCATCAATATTTCATATTTACCTGAAATAACGGTCCACCAAGATCAGTGATACAACAGATGAGATCAATAACAGCATTCTTCTTTTAGAATTCATTCTCTCCTGGGGAAAAGGGAGAAAAAAGTAGATTTTAAGCAGTAAAAAACTACATCTTTGTGACCTTCTAATAATAGATTAATGAACAGACTTTCGGACACCAACCTAAGGGTGTGCTTCCAGAATGTTCGGCCTTCGGGATGTGTGCGAGGGAAGCCTCTGCTCTACCTGAAGTACTTGCGGAGCCTCCACGGTGCTGGCTGCTCCTCGAGGCTGGGCACGTGCCCTCGACTGTCCCCTGCGCCCCCGAAGTCGGCCTCGACGGGGTAAGAGATGCACCGTCTCCGCGGCGGGCTGTGAACATAGAGCGAGGTCTTGGTGAGGACTCTTCCTGGACTGGGAGAGAAGGTATTTTGACCCACAAGTTGACTTTCATTCTTTTTTCCTCACAGAGATAGTAAATGGATAATTGGTTCCAAGATCGCGCTAGTCTCAAAGAGCGCGAGTGCTCTCAAAGGCAGGGCCTTGCGAGCAGGGGGAGAAGTCTCACTGAAAGGCCTTAAGCTCTCAAATGGACTTTCTGGCTCCAGCCAGGACCCTGAGCTGGCGCGGGAGTTCCACGTGGATGTCTGTGCACGAGCCGGGGGGCGGCCGCCTGAGTCCCGTGCTGAGGAAAACGGGCTCTCTGGTAGCTCACGTCCGAATGCTCATTTCGCAAGCACGAGGCCTTAGCTCTGCGCTGGCCGGCGCGGCAGCCACCAGCCGCACGTGGCCCCCGAGCCTGGGACTGAGGGGCCACACGTGTGCAAAACACACGGGGTCCTGCGGACAAACAGCGAGACACAAAAGAATTTAAATAGCTCGCTCATAATCTTACGTTGAAATGCTAACAATCTGGGGAGTGTCGTCTGCATAAACTGTGCAAAATAAAACTAAACTATGAGCATTTGTTCACTGGTTTCTTTTTACCTTTTATAACGTGGCCACTGGGAAGGCGGACATCCCACATGTGGCCCACGTCACATTCCTACCGGGCAGCTGTCTGTGTGAGGCCATCCTGGGCGGGCTTCAGCTGGGCACAGTCTTTGTGCTCCTGCGATTGAAACTGACCACCTTTTGAATTCAAGATCATCCGAAATGCCACACGAGGGGTGAAGACAGGCCCATTGGCCAGACCCTGTCGGCGGCATGCCCTCCTCCCTGGCCTACCCCGATTTACCGCTCCCCCGAGCTGTGCTCCATCCCTCGGCAAGGGTCCCCGTACCTTGGGTTAGGGGGATGAGGAGGGACGGCCAGCGCCGGCCCAGGAGGACAGGTGCTTCCCAAGCATCATGTCTTTGGGTCTTGATCAAAGACCCTGGTGCTCGGGTCTTCTGTTGGTGGTGACATCACCAGACTCCGTGGACAATGCGAGCATCACAATGATGCAGGTTCTGCCTGCAGGTTCTGCAAAGTCCCTGCGGGAGCCCTGGGGGCAGGTGCGTGGGAGACACAGGCAGAAACTGATGGCAGCAAACACCCCTCACCTGCCGCCTCACCTGGCGGGGCCTTGGGCGGCACCTCCAGGGCCCGAGGGAAGCTGGCCCTGGGCGCAGGGCCAGCCAGGGACGGCCCTGCCAGCCACTGTGGGCCTGGGGTCCTCCCACACCTTCCCCGGTGGCTGTGTCTACTCCCATCATTCCTTCCTTCCTTCCTTCGCTCAGGGCTTTCGCGTCTATTGAGACTGTCTTGTGACGGACCCAGCCGAGCCCTGGACCCCGGGGCCCCGCCCACCCCCGCTTCATGCAGCTTACGGTCTGGGGGTGAAGGCAGATTTTGAATAAGTCAATGGAAGACCTTTCTTTTTTTTTGTTAAAGGCTGGTCAGGTGAGGCGGTGGGAGTGGACAAGGAACACAGGAAGCGGTAGCTGGTTGTGATCAGCTAGTTGCAAACACCACCGCGCTCGACCCTCCGGGAGACTAACTGTTCCCAACACAGAGACCGAGCGGGGGCAGTGACGGATGGTGGGCAGGGAGTGTGCCGAAAGGGTCCGCTAGCGGCGAACATCTCGGGGAACCCCTGCACCGAGCAGACCTGTGTTAGGGGGCCCAGCAAGGGAAGGGGCAGAAGGAGCCACCGGTTGTACCTCGGGTGACGAGGATGGCCACTGCCCTCGAAAACCCACCTGCTAGATCTTCCGCCTGCGTCTGGAGAGAAGGGAATTATCGCACTCAGAGACGCCCGTCTGAGCTCTACTCTGTTCCAGCAGAAAGGAAACTGCAGGACGCAGGGAGCCAGATGCCAGGTGTAGCTGGTGCCACACCTGCGTCTAGCTGGTGCCGCAGGTGGGGCCATCTGGGCCGGGAGGATGAGCCCCAGTCTCTGGCTGCCTGGATGTTGAGAGGTCCCTGTCCAGCTGCTGGGCGGCCCATCTGCACGGCGTGGAGGGCGCGTCTGTTCGGAGGCCGCTCCAAGGAGCACAGTCCCAGGCAGGCCGGGCCCACACCCAGGGCCGTCGGCAGGGGGGCGGTCACTCAGGCCCACTGCCCTCTGCAGGCCGGTGGGGTGAACAGAGCCACCCTGCCTCTGCTGCGCGCATGCTTCTCCAGGCTCAGGGCCGACTCCTCCCCCACAGGCCTGGCCATGCGCCACCTCCGCATCTCTGCGCCCCTGCACCTCTGCACTTCCGTTCCCTCTGCCCTTCCCCTCCCCCTGCCCTTCCGCTCCCTCTGCCCTTCTCCTCCCTCTGCCCTTCCGTTCCCTCTGCCCTTCCATTCCCTCTGCCCTTCCATTCCCTCTGCCCTTCCGCTCCCTCTGCCCTTCCGTTCACCCTGCCCTTCCCCTCCCCCTGCCCTTCCCCTCTCCCTGCCCTTCCACTACCCCTGCCCTTCCCCTCCCCCTGCCCCTGCCCCTGCCCCTGCCCTGCTTGCTCCGTGGCAGCCGCAGTGCCCACGTCCTCGTGCCTGGAAAGTTCTTCCCGACCTGTCACCATCTACTGTCTGTCCCGTTGCTCGGTGGGCGTGAGAACGCTTGTCGCTGCCCTGCGGGAACGTGGCCATGGCCGTGTCAGATACACGATGTGTTTGTAGAGATATTTCTGTCATGTTTCATCATGTCGGGGCCCTCCGTCCAGCACGCAGAGCACCCGGCTTCCCACAAACCTCCTTTTAGGTTCTTTAGGAAAGATTGGCGGCGTCTGTGTACGGGTCTGGCACGATTTCTGCAATCACTGAGAGGAGATCCCGCGGCTGCTCTCCGAGCACCGTCTCCCGCACGAGGAAGCCACTGGCCGTGTGGCCGCCTCGCCAGCCTCCTTAGGGACCGAACCTGCCCCGCGGGGAGGTGCCGCCTGCATGCGCCGCGTGAGGACGATCGCGACTCTTGCTTGCTTTTCTCTCCTCTCTCTGGCAGCACCTCCCGTACAGAGCATGGAGTCGCGATGGCCAAGCTCCTGTTTCGCTCTTGTCCTGGCAGGGGCTGCTGGGACCCGCCGCGTCCGGGCTCACCGCCGGCCTTCGGTTGCACCTTACCCAGCTGAGAGCAGAATCGTGGGCGGCCGCACTTCCTCATCACGGTGGTGGCTGAACTTTGTTAAAATGACTTTGGCTTCTCAGAAATGATTATGAAGCCTGGGTCACAGGAGGGGCCCAAAGGACGGACGTCCACGGCCCGGGCAGGGGGTTTGTCCCGCCGCCACCGCCCTGGGCTGTTCCACACATAGCACCCTGCAGACTCCCACCGGGATCCCCCGCTGCCCCTCAGCTTAGAGAGAGACCTGCCCCCCGCCAGCCCTCTCGGGTCAGACGCCAGAACCCGGACACGGCAGCGTCCTCTCTCCACTGCCGAGGCGAGGAGCTGCACCGACACATTCCCCGTCCAATCTCTTTCCCTACAGCAGTAGATTCCACGTGGCCATGACGTGGCCTCTCCACTGACCCCGGAGACCTGGGCACCCTCAGACAGGCCACCTGGGGCCTCGAAGTTCGGGCAATTTCTCAAAGTTTTCCGATGATGGAACGGCACTGTGCCTGCCTGGAAGACCTTCCTGGGGTGCGGGAAACACCCACGTCCTGACCGGGCCAGGGGCGCCGGCCAGCGCTGCGCACGCGCACTTTCAGCCTCGGCTTCCGCCTCCACCACGACGGGAGGGACAGGCATGTCCCCAAGCCCCCACACGGGGCGTCTGTGCGGCTCATGGTGGGACTCCTGCGCCCGGGGCTTCTCCTGGTGTCGGGTGGGCTCCGCCCTATGGGTGAGGCTGGGAGTCTCCCTCTGAGAGCACGTCAATTACGGAGGCGTGGACACTCTGCAGACGTGGCCAGCCGCACCCCCGGGACTTTAGAGACGTTGGCCAGACAGGACCCCTCCCCAGCTCAACTCCTGGAAGCTCCCACATCTTTCCAGAGACCCTCAGCCAGGCTGGCCCCAAAATGCCTTTCCCAAACTAGGACATTTGGGGCCTGTCCCTCCTGCCAGGCACTGCAGCACAGTGACACAGGTGGCCCCGCGGAAGGGGAGACCCCGTTACTGCCCAGAGCACCCTCCCCCCACTGGCACAGGAGGAGGCTCTGCTGCCCCCCACGCTCTGAGCCGCCCTGAGCGCCTGCCCGTCCTCAGCCTCAGAGCGCAGAGCCAGGGCTGGTGGAGGGAGCCGCTGCCGCGCATGGCAGGATTCCGGAATCTGACCCGAGAGGGCTGGCGGGGGGCAGGTCTCCCTTTAAGCTGAGGGGCAATGGGGGATCCCGGTGGGAGCACGCAGGGTGCTGTGAGTGGAACAGCCCAGGGCTGTGGCGGCGGGACAAACCCCCTGCCCGGGCCGTGGACGTCTGTCCTTTGGGCCCCTCCTGTGACCCAGACTTCAGCCTCCCTCCTGGGATGCTTGGGTCCAGGTGGGCCCCTGCTGCCTTGGCACTGGGAGGCACCTGCCTGGGGGCTGTGCTGGGGGCGGAAGGGGCCAAGGGGGGAGCAGGACACCCACCCTTGGTGCACAGGCCGCACGGGGGCCCTGGCAGGCTGGGAGCCGCTGCCCTGCGTCTGGACAGGATGTTGCCTCCAGTGAGGTCCCCTGTGATCACGGACACGGAAGACCCTGTGGGGTGGGACGGGCGTCCTCCCCTGCCTGTCCCGACTTCCCTGTCTGGCTCTCTGACCCTC
>NW_012150274.1:680074-680657 GCF_000956105.1 Propithecus coquereli | reverse complement strand
GGGCCTGTCCCTCCTGCCAGGCACTGCAGCACAGTGACACAGGTGGCCCCGCGGAAGGGGAGACCCCGTTACTGCCCAGAGCACCCTCCCCCCACCGGCGCAGGAGGAGGCTCTGCTGCCCCCCATGCTCTGAGCCGCCCTGAGCGCCTGCCAGTCCTCAGCCTCAGAGCGCAGAGCCAGGGCTGGTGGAGGGAGCCGCTGCCACGCATGGCAGGATTCCGGAATCTGACCCGAGAGGGCTGGCGGGGGGCAGGTCTCTCTCTAAGCTGAGGGGCAGTGGGGGATCCCAGTGGGAGCCCACAGGGTGAGCGGAACAGCCCAGGGCGGTGGCAGCGGGACAAACCCCCTGCCCGGGCCGTGGACGTCCGTCCTTTGGGCCCCTCCTGTGACCCAGACTTCAGCCTCCCTCCTGGGATGCTTGGGTCCGGGTGGGCCCCTGCTGCCTTGGCACTGGGAGGCACCTGCCTGGGGGCTGTGCTGGGGGCGGGAGGGGCCAAGGGGGGAGCAGGACACCCACCCTTGGTGCACAGGCCGCACGGGGGCCCTGGCAGGCTGGGAGCCGCTGCCCTGCGTCTGGACAGGA
>NW_012150274.1:659730-678804 GCF_000956105.1 Propithecus coquereli | reverse complement strand
TCTCCGATTCCCGTTGCACGGAAACGCTCCGTCACTCAGTTGGCAAGCCTGAGGCGCTTCTCTCGCATAACTCTGGGATATTTTGCAAGTAGGAGAAATGACTTTAAGACTGAGTCCCTTTCTGACATTCTCAGAAGTGTCCTTAGCCACAGATACTTCCTTATTGGATTCCCCGGGGCTGGACTCCGTCCAAATCCAAACACCCGGGCCAAACTTCACTACAAACGTGGCATGAACAAGGAGGCGCCTCCGCAGCCCACTCCCAAATCCTCCCAGCCGCACACCACGTGCACACCGACCCGCATACACGCAGACAGGGGACCCCACTCTGCTTTCCTGTGCCCCAGCTTTGCTCTCCGGTTTGCAGAACATTTATCCAGCAGAGACTCTTGACAGCAGAGCTGCCCTTTCTGTAGAGAGGTTCGCCAGGCAGTGCTCGGGGCGCCCGTTAAGTCTGGATTGAAGACAGGCAGTGAACCATTTTTCAGCCGGTGTCTCGAATCTTGCACGGGACATACTTCTGCTAAAAACGATTCATTGTTTATCTGAAACTCAAATGTAACTGGACACCCGGTATATTTGTTTCCTAAACTTATCAACCCTACCAGTAAATGATTCCTTATTCTTTAAATAAATGAAAAAAATCATTTAAGTTTTGAATTTGAATAAAGGCCTTTTGCAATTTGAATAACAAAACTTCCAGAATTAAGATCCATTTATTTACTCACTTTTTAACCAAATAATTACTGAGGATCGACTATGTGCCAGGCTCGACGCCACCGTTCTGGGGCAGATGGTGAATCTGCGCTGCGGATTCGTGTGCGGTTCACTGTACCCTGCCGAAGACAGCCCATAATACCACCAAACAAATGCTCGTTGGGCGGCGACGCCATTCCGTCAGCTGCCGTCCCCAGGAGCAGATGTGAGACATACACAGGGACCAAAGCAGTGGGGTTTGTTTTTCCTTTTGTATTATCTATTTTTATTTACTTCCCCTTTTTCTGTTTTAAGCAGCTTTATTTGTAGAGCAGATTCGTGCAGCGCGGGGACTTCCAGACTGGCCTCTCTCACTCAGCAGGACGCGTTCGGGGCTCCTCCGTGTCCTGCAAGGGCTGGACGGCGCGTTTCTTTTCACGGCCGAGTAGTATCCCGCGCGTGGACGTGCGCAGTTTGCTCCCAGTCCCCGCCGAAGGGCGGCTCGTTAGCTTCCAGACTGCGGCACTTACGCACAAAGCCGCGGTAAACACCTTGTCCACGGTTTTGTGTGGACGGAAGTTTTCCAGTGGGTTGGACACACACCGGAGCACAGGGCTGGTCGTGTGGAAGGTCGTGGGGAGGAGTCGGCCCAGGGGACACACCCACCGCGCCGTTTCCCGCCGCGGCTGTGCCGGCTGCGTCCCCACCAGCAATGGGTTTTCAGACTTCAGATTTTCAGACGTTGGCCATTCTAAGGAGGATGTAGCGTTACCCAGTTGTTTTAATTCGCAATTCTCTAACGACGAATGATGCGGAACATCTTTTCGTATCTTGTTTTTCACTGTGTCTCCTCCGGTGACGTATCTGTCCAGTTCTTTCACCCATTTTTGTAACTGAGTCGTTTGTTTCCTTATTGTTGGGTTTTAAGAGCTGTTTGCGTATTTTCGGTGTGAGTCCTCTATCAGATACGTGCTGTGCAAAGGCTTAATTGTTAAAGACCTTACCCCTCACGATGCAACTACTTGTCAAACGGCGCCTGGAAACACCGCCTTGCTCCGCAGGAGCGTGTGAGGTGGGGCAGGAATTTGAATTTTCCTAGACAGCGTTTAGCAGGTTGGCAGATCTGCCCTCCGGTACACGTGTGTGCATCTGGCAGGCTGATTTCAGTCTTGTTTACATTAGACGCGAAGATGGGACCTCGATAAAGTTTATAATTTATCTAAAATAGCACTCTCCCCTTGCTTAATGTTCCGTGACGTTTATGCTATAAAGTGCGATGCCGCCGACATTGCATCTCACGTTCGTCTCTGTTCTCGGTCCGCCCCACTGGCACGCGGAGCTCCCGAGGGCAGGGGCCGTGGCCACTCCACATCCCCCACCGAGGCCAGAGACTGGCCCCGAGAACATTAATCATTGTCGAATGTTTAAAACCAAAAGAATTAAAATATGTATACTTTGTCCCACAAAGAGCAGGTAACTCCTGATTGATTTAGAGACTGTTACTAATATTTTTGCACAAAACTCAGCAGTTTACATCATCTCTGCCAATTGCTAAAGGTCGTGATTCATCAATATTTCATATTTACCTGAAATAACGGTCCACCAAGATCAGTGATACAACAGATGAGATCAATAACAGCATTCTTCTTTTAGAATTCATTCTCTCCTGGGGAAAAGGGAGAAAAAAGTAGATTTTAAGCAGTAAAAAACTACATCTTTGTGACCTTCTAATAATAGATTAATGAACAGACTTTCGGACACCAACCTAAGGGTGTGCTTCCAGAATGTTCGGCCTTCGGGATGTGTGCGAGGGAAGCCTCTGCTCTACCTGAAGTACTTGCGGAGCCTCCACGGTGCTGGCTGCTCCTCGAGGCTGGGCACGTGCCCTCGACTGTCCCCTGCGCCCCCGAAGTCGGCCTCGACGGGGTAAGAGACGCACCGTCTCCGCGGCGGGCTGTGAACATAGAGCGAGGTCTTGGTGAGGACTCTTCCTGGACTGGGAGAGAAGGTATTTTGACCCACAAGTTGACTTTCATTCTTTTTTCCTCACAGAGATAGTAAATGGATAATTGGTTCCAAGATCGCGCTAGTCTCAAAGAGCGCGAGTGCTCTCAAAGGCAGGGCCTTGCGAGCAGGGGGAGAAGTCTCACTGAAAGGCCTTAAGCTCTCAAATGGACTTTCTGGCTCCAGCCAGGACCCTGAGCTGGCGCGGGAGTTCCACGTGGATGTCTGTGCACGAGCCGGGGGGCGGCCGCCTGAGTCCCGTGCTGAGGAAAACGGGCTCTCTGGTAGCTCATGTCCGCTCATTTCGCAAGCACGAGGCCTTAGCTCTGCGCTGGCCGGCGCGGCAGCCACCAGCCGCACGTGGCCCCCGAGCCTGGGACTGAGGGGCCACACGTGTGCAAAACACACGGGGTCCTGCGGACAAACAGCGAGACACAAAAGAATTTAAATAGCTCGCTCATAATCTTACGTTGAAATGCTAACAATCTGGGGAGTGTCGTCTGCATAAACTGTGCAAAATAAAACTAAACTATGAGCATTTGTTCACTGGTTTCTTTTTACCTTTTATAACGTGGCCACTGGGAAGGCGGACATCCCACATGTGGCCCACGTCACATTCCTACCGGGCAGCTGTCTGTGTGAGGCCATCCTGGGCGGGCTTCAGCTGGGCACAGTCTTTGTGCTCCTGCGATTGAAACTGACCACCTTTTGAATTCAAGATCATCCGAAATGCCACACGAGGGGTGAAGACAGGCCCATTGGCCAGACCCTGTCGGCGGCATGCCCTCCTCCCTGGCCTACCCCGATTTACCGCTCCCCCGAGCTGTGCTCCATCCCTCGGCAAGGGTCCCCGTACCTTGGGTTAGGGGGATGAGGAGGGACGGCCAGCGCCGGCCCAGGAGGACAGGTGCTTCCCAAGCATCATGTCTTTGGGTCTTGATCAAAGACCCTGGTGCTCGGGTCTTCTGTTGGTGGTGACATCACCAGACTCCGTGGACAATGCGAGCATCACAATGATGCAGGTTCTGCCTGCAGGTTCTGCAAAGTCCCTGCGGGAGCCCTGGGGGCAGGTGCGTGGGAGACACAGGCAGAAACTGATGGCAGCAAACACCCCTCACCTGCCGCCTCACCTGGCGGGGCCTTGGGCGGCACCTCCAGGGCCCGAGGGAAGCTGGCCCTGGGCGCGGGGCCAGCCAGGGACGGCCCTGCCAGCCACTGTGGGCCTGGGGTCCTCCCACCTTCCCCGGTGGCTGTGTCTACTCCCATCATTCCTTCCTTCCTTCCTTCGCTCAGGGCTTTCGCGTCTATTGAGACTGTCTTGTGACGGACCCAGCCGAGCCCTGGACCCCGGGGCCCCGCCCACCCCCGCTTCATGCAGCTTACGGTCTGGGGGTGAAGGCAGATTTTGAATAAGTCAATGGAAGACCTTTCTTTTTTTTTGTTAAAGGCTGGTCAGGTGAGGCGGTGGGAGTGGACAAGGAACACAGGAAGCGGTAGCTGGTTGTGATCAGCTAGTTGCAAACACCACCGCGCTCGACCCTCCGGGAGACTAACTGTTCCCAACACAGAGACCGAGCGGGGGCAGTGACGGATGGTGGGCAGGGAGTGTGCCGAAAGGGTCCGCTAGCGGCGAACATCTCGGGGAACCCCTGCACCGAGCAGACCTGCGTTAGGGGGCCCAGCAAGGGAAGGGGCAGAAGGAGCCACCGGTTGTACCTCGGGTGACGAGGATGGCCACTGCCCTCGAAAACCCACCTGCTAGATCTTCCGCCTGCGTCTGGAGAGAAGGGAATTATCGCACTCAGAGACGCCCGTCTGAGCTCTACTCTGTTCCAGCAGAAAGGAAACTGCAGGACGCAGGGAGCCAGATGCCAGGTGTAGCTGGTGCCACACCTGCGTCTAGCTGGTGCCGCAGGTGGGGCCATCTGGGCCGGGAGGATGAGCCCCAGTCTCTGGCTGCCTGGATGTTGAGAGGTCCCTGTCCAGCTGCTGGGCGGCCCATCTGCACGGCGTGGAGGGCGCGTCTGTTCGGAGGCCGCTCCAAGGAGCACAGTCCCAGGCAGGCCGGGCCCACACCCAGGGCCGTCGGCAGGGGGGCGGTCACTCAGGCCCACTGCCCTCTGCAGGCCGGTGGGGTGAACAGAGCCACCCTGCCTCTGCTGCGCGCATGCTTCTCCAGGCTCAGGGCCGACTCCTCCCCCACAGGCCTGGCCATGCGCCACCTCCGCATCTCTGCGCCCCTGCACCTCTGCACTTCCGTTCCCTCTGCCCTTCCCCTCCCCCTGCCCTTCCGCTCCCTCTGCCCTTCTCCTCCCTCTGCCCTTCCGTTCCCTCTGCCCTTCCATTCCCTCTGCCCTTCCATTCCCTCTGCCCTTCCGCTCCCTCTGCCCTTCCGTTCACCCTGCCCTTCCCCTCCCCCTGCCCTTCCCCTCTCCCTGCCCTTCCACTACCCCTGCCCTTCCCCTCCCCCTGCCCCTGCCCCTGCCCCTGCCCTGCTTGCTCCGTGGCAGCCGCAGTGCCCACGTCCTCGTGCCTGGAAAGTTCTTCCCGACCTGTCACCATCTACTGTCTGTCCCGTTGCTCGGTGGGCGTGAGAACGCTTGTCGCTGCCCTGCGGGAACGTGGCCATGGCCGTGTCAGATACACGATGTGTTTGTAGAGATATTTCTGTCATGTTTCATCATGTCGGGGCCCTCCGTCCAGCACGCAGAGCACCCGGCTTCCCACAAACCTCCTTTTAGGTTCTTTAGGAAAGATTGGCGGCGTCTGTGTACGGGTCTGGCACGATTTCTGCAATCACTGAGAGGAGATCCCGCGGCTGCTCTCCGAGCACCGTCTCCCGCACGAGGAAGCCACTGGCCGTGTGGCCGCCTCGCCAGCCTCCTTAGGGACCGAACCTGCCCCGCGGGGAGGTGCCGCCTGCATGCGCCGCGTGAGGACGATCGCGACTCTTGCTTGCTTTTCTCTCCTCTCTCTGGCAGCACCTCCCGTACAGAGCATGGAGTCGCGATGGCCAAGCTCCTGTTTCGCTCTCGTCCTGGCAGGGGCTGCTGGGACCCGCCGCGTCCGGGCTCACCGCCGGCCTTCGGTTGCACCTTACCCAGCTGAGAGCAGAATCGTGGGCGGCCGCACTTCCTCGTCACGGTGGTGGCTGAATTTTGTTAAAATGACTTTGGCTTCTCAGAAATGATTATGAAGCCTGGGTCACAGGAGGGGCCCAAAGGACGGACGTCCACGGCCCGGGCAGGGGGTTTGTCCCGCCGCCACCGCCCTGGGCTGTTCCACACATAGCACCCTGCAGACTCCCGCCGGGATCCCCCGCTGCCCCTCAGCTTAGAGAGAGACCTGCCCCCCGCCAGCCCTCTCGGGTCAGACGCCGGAACCCGGACACGGCAGCGTCCTCTCTCCACTGCCGAGGCGAGGAGCTGCACCGACACGTTCCCCGTCCATTCTCTTTCCCTACGGCAGTAGCTTCCACGTGGCCATGACGTGGCCTCTCCACTGACCCCGGAGACCTGGGCACCCTCAGACAGGCCACCTGGGGCCTCGAAGTTCGGGCAACTTCTCAAAGTTTTCCGATGATGGAACGGCACTGTGCCTGCCTGGAAGACCTTCCTGGGGTGCGGGAAACACCCACGTCCTGACCGGGCCAGGGGTGCCGGCCAGCGCTGCGCACGCGCACTTTCAGCCTCGGCTTCCGCCTCCACCACGACGGGAGGGACAGGCATGTCCCCAAGCCCCCACACCGGGCATCTGCGCGGCTCATGGTGGGACTCCTGCGCCCGGGGGCTTCTCCTGGTGTCAGGTGGGCTCCGCCCTATGGGTGAGGCCGCGAGTCTCCCTCTGTGAGCACGTCAATTACGGAGGCGTGGACACTCTGCAGACGTGGCCAGCTGCACCCCCGGGACTTTAGAGAAGCTGGCCAGACAGGACCCCTCCCCAGCTCACCTCCTGGAAGCTCCCACATCTTTCCAGAGACCCTCAGCCAGGCTGGCCCCAAAATGCCTTCCCCAAACTAGGACATTTGGGGCCTGTCCCTCCTGCCAGGCACTGCAGCACAGTGACACAGGTGGCCCCGCGGAAGGGGAGACCCCGTTACTGCCCAGAGCACCCTCCCCCCACTGGCACAGGAGGAGGCTCTGCTGCCCCCCACGCTCTGAGCCGCCCTGAGCGCCTGCCCGTCCTCAGCCTCAGAGCGCAGAGCCAGGGCTGGTGGAGGGAGCCGCTGCCGCGCATGGCAGGATTCCGGAATCTGACCCGAGAGGGCTGGCGGGGGGCAGGTCTCCCTTTAAGCTGAGGGGCAATGGGGGATCCCGGTGGGAGCACGCAGGGTGCTGTGAGTGGAACAGCCCAGGGCTGTGGCGGCGGGACAAACCCCCTGCCCGGGCCGTGGACGTCTGTCCTTTGGGCCCCTCCTGTGACCCAGACTTCAGCCTCCCTCCTGGGATGCTTGGGTCCAGGTGGGCCCCTGCTGCCTTGGCACTGGGAGGCACCTGCCTGGGGGCTGTGCTGGGGGCGGAAGGGGCCAAGGGGGGAGCAGGACACCCACCCTTGGTGCACAGGCCGCACGGGGGCCCTGGCAGGCTGGGAGCCGCTGCCCTGCGTCTGGACAGGATGTTGCCTCCAGTGAGGTCCCCTGTGATCACGGACACGGAAGACCCTGTGGGGTGGGACGGGCGTCCTCCCCTGCCTGTCCCGACTTCCCTGTCTGGCTCTCTGACCCTCCGGCTAGCTCTAGAACCGGCTGTGAGCGGGGGAAGGCGGCGCCCACGGAGGCCTCTGGCTGCGTTCCCTGTGGTCACAGGATGTGTGGACGGGCCAGAGGTGGGGCTGGCCCTCGGGGGCCGGAGACCGCAGAGCAGAGCGGGGTATAAAGGCCCGGCCGGGCCAGTGTCCACAGCGAGGATGGGGAGGACCCTGCTGCTCCTGCTGAGCTTGTGGCCGAGCCTCGCCGCGGCCCAGGAGTTCAACCCCCGCGCGGTGGTGCGGAGGGACTACAACATGGCCAAGGTGGGGCTGGTGCTGGGCCCCAGAGGGGCGGGGCCGGGTGGGGGCACCTGTCCTCCCGGGAGGGGCCGGGCCCACGGGGGGCCGTGAACACCGAGCATCCCTGATGCCCTCGCCCCCAGGTTGCGGGGGTCTGGCACTCGATCGCCATGGCCTCGGACGACCTGGGGCGGATCGAGGAGGATGGGGACCTGAGAGTCTTCATCCGGAACATCGAACACTTGAAGAGCGGCAGCCTGAAATTCAATTTCCGCTTCAAGTAAGCGTCTCCCGTGTGGCTGGAACTGGGGGAGCCCCCCGGCCCGGACTCACTAGCTCAGGCTCCGTGAGTGCCCGGGCCGAGCATGTGACCCCCGGGGGACAGGGGACCGAGGACCGCGGGGCAGGGTGGCAGGAGTGGGGGACTCTGCGCCACGCATCAGGGGAGACGGGGTGTCTGGCTGTGGGACGGGGCCGGGGTGCTGGGACGGGGAAGCCCGTGCCCCAGGCGCTTTGTGCCGCCCGATGCCCTGGGGGCAGCAGCTCCGCTCCAGGCGTCACACAGCCGGCTTGCAGGGTGCAGGGGCGGTGCGAGCCCGTGGACGTGGTCTGCCAGAAGACGGACAAGGACGGGGAATACTCCATTGCCTGTGAGTGGGCGGCGGATCCTCCGGGACGGCCCGTAACTCCCTTTCTCCAGGCCTTGGCCACTTTCTAGTGGGCGCCAATTTAGGGGATTTTAGGGGACCCCCGACAGCTTGACCCCAAATTGAGAGGACCTGGCCTGGCACCAGTCCCGGGGGGCTCCTGGCCCAGGCCCACGGGGAGGCAGGTGCCGTGCTGGGCTCCGAGGGGCGGGTACCCCAAGGGACAGCGGGGTCTGCAGGCCGACCACGGAGGGGGCCCGATGCCGCCGCCGCCGCCAACAGCGCCAGGCAGGAGTCCGCACCTGAGCGTGCCTCGGGCTCAACCTCCCCTCCCCCCGAAGGGCAACTTGACGCGAGGTCCTCACCTGCAGGCAGGCAGGGCACCTGTCACAGAACCCCGGGGCGGGCAGGGGTGGGGCCTTGCTGAGACGCGTCTCCACGCAGACAAGGGGGAGAACAAGGTCACCGTCCCCGAGACTGACTACCGGCTGTATGTCACCTTCCGCCTGCGGAACCTCAGGAATGGGACGGAGACCCAAGTGCTGGCGCTGTACGGTACCTGTCGGTCGCCGCCTGCCTGGGAGAATGTCAGCCCCTTCTCCTCCGCAGCCAGGCCCCACCCTGGATGGGGGGTCCCGCTGTGCCCTGCGATGAGGGGAGGTGTCCCCACCTGCTGGCTCCACCCATAGACACAGTGAGGGTGGGGGTCCCCGTCCTGCCTGAGTCACCCCCCTGAGGCTGTCCCAACACCGAGTCCCAATCTGTTCTCAGGACGGATCCCACAGCTGAACACCCCCTTCCTGGACAGATTCAAAGAAATCTGCAAAAAATATGGACTTAGTTCACAAAACATCATCGACATGACCAAGCAAGGTGGGTCCCATGGTCTTGGGCCACGACAGCTGCTGTCGTGGGAGGGACAGGCTCCGGCCCGGCCCTGCCCAGGAAGCCCGAGGGCCTGGGGGGTCGGGGGCCCCAGGAGGCCCCGTCTGAGAGCCCCATTCTGTCTTCCAGACCAGTGCTTCTCCAAGTAGCAGCGGAGCAGCCCAGGCCTCCCGTGCGTGAGCGTCCACGCGGGATGGGGCGGGGGCGGGACGGGGCCGGCTCGGGGTCAGTGCCAGAGGCCTGGGTCCCAGCCCAGGATGGACACCGGCGCCCCTCCCTCGCCGTCTGCTGGGTTTTCCTGCAGAGGGAACAGAGCACGAAGCGTCTGGTGAAAGGCGGTGTACGAAATAGCGCGGGAGGCGGGTGGAGACGGCCCTGCGGGGTGGTGGGGCCTGAGCCTCCAGACGCCGCGGCGGACTACCAAGGTGGCGCCGGGGACAGCGAGGTGTGCTTTCTCACAGGTCCGGAGCCCACGAGTCTGAGGTCAGGGGCCACAGGGCCACCCCGTTCCGGGGGCTCCAGGGGAGGCTCTTTCCTGCGTCTGCCAGCTGCTGGCCGCTCCAGATGTCCCTTGGCTGTGGCTGCATCACTCCAATTTCCGCCTCTTGCCGCCTTCTTCCCTCTCTGTCCCTGTCCCCTCCTGCAAGGACAGTTGTCATTGGGTTGGGGGCCACCCGGGCCCTAGATCTCCTCCTCTCGAGACCTACAACTTCCTCACACGTGCAGAGACCCCTTCCAGATAAGGTCGCACGCATAGGCCCCAGGCATTAGGACGTGAACGTGTCTTTTTGGGGACGCTGTTCAGACCCCCTCGAGCCCCCTCCCCTCCCGAGACTGAGCCTCCCGTCTCAGAAGCAGGCCCCCAAAGCCCCTCTGCACGGGCCCCGAGGTTTAAAGGAGGTGACCTGGGCCCCGAGGTTTAAAGGAGGTGACCTGGGCGGCCACCAGATCAACAGAGGCCCCTCCTGCCCCCGGGAGATTAGCAACAGTGTCACGGCCCGGACCCGCCCGCTTCCCTGCAGGGTTTGGTGACCATAAGTGACGTGCCCGCCGATCTGTGGTTATTTTGTGGGTTGAAAGTGGTTGTTGGGCATTTATCAGAGACATGGGCAACTGAACGTCCACACCCAAGCCTCTCGAGAAACGTGCACGACAGCTCTGTTCCAGACCGCCAGGCTGCAGACAGCCCAGCGTCCCCCAACGGCCAACGCCACACACGCCCGGGACGGACTCGGCCGAGGAAGCCGGGGTCTCGGGGCCGGTGTGGGCGAACAGCCCGTCCCGCAGGGTCCGCACCGCGTGGTCCGGTTCCACAGTGCGCGCAAGGACAGAGGGCACAGGCCGGGCACAGATTGGGGTTTCCGGAGGTCGGGAACGAGAAGTGGGCGCGGCTGCCGGGTCCTGTGGGGATGGAATGTTCTGGTCCCCAACCGTGGTGATGCAACACACCCCTGCCGTGGAACGCAAGGAGCTGGATACAGACGCACTTACACACGCCAGGAAACGTGCCAGGGCAGGTGTGGCGGCCGCTGCCCCCAGGGAGGCAGGGTCAGGGTCGCTGTTTTTTCTCACAGCTGCGCATGAATCTACAATTCTCTCAAAATAAACAGTTAAGATGAATAGCGCGTGTCCCTCCTTGTCACCCGATGAAATGCCGGCAGGTCCCGCCTTGTCGCTGCCCTTTCCCCATCGCCGCCCGCGGCTCCCGGGCCGCCGCCGAGCTGGGCCCATCCTGCTGCCGGTGGCCGAGCGATTCCCCAGAAGCCCTGGGAACCTCCGCCCTCCCGTGTCCTGGGGACAGAGACCACGCTTCCTGCATGTGAGGTGAGGCCGAGGCTCACGGCACCTCCTGCAGCCGAGACACACCCCCCAGCCGCCGCCCGGGATCTCTGCGGAGGGGACACACACTGGGTGGCCTGGCTGGGGTCAGGGGCAGCCCCAAGCCCAGCTGTGTGCTGTGTGCACGCCAGGGTCTGGGGGGAACTCACCCCGACAGTGCCCGCCGGGGAGCTGGGCTGAGCTGCCCAGGGGTGAGCTCGGGTGCCGGCCCCACCCACGGGCACTCCAGGCTGTGCGGACGCAGGCCTGGCAGAGCTGCAGTGGCCCTTCCAAGGGCGCCCGGCGCCGAGAAGGGCAGCTCCGTTGGCACAGGTGGGGTGGGAGGCACCTGGCACCCCACGGCCCACAGCCTCCCGTTCCCCGTCCAGCTCCTGGTGCAGCTACTGAGCCGAGGCAGGGACCACGCAGGAAGCTGCCCTTGTGGCGTGGGCCTGCTGTGCGGAAAGGCAGCATTTGGGGGGCACAGCAGAGGGTGCTGGGAGGGGCTGGCCCTCAGCACAGGAGATGCCCTGCCTGCCCCCTGGAAGGAGGCACGGAGGGGAGCCGAGCCCAGAGCTGGGGTTCCCAGCCCCGCCCTACCATCCGGGGCACAGCAGCCCAACCCCAGGGTCCTCCAGGTGGGGCAGCTGGGGGTGTGCAGGGGGCAGCTCCAGGGTTTAGGGGTGGGGCTGAAAGAATCACTGAGAGACCAAGTCGCTGTGGACAGCTGTGGCAGCCTCGGCCAAGTCAAAGCTGGAGAGCGGCTCGGACGAGTAAGAGGTGAGAGCACTGTCAGAACTGAGGCGGTGCACGACACACCTCACCGCCCGGTGCCAGCGTGGGCCTGCACAGGGGAGCGCTGCTCACGTCTCACTCGCGTGCTTGCCGCGATTAAAATCGATTTTATTTTCAGTGGAAAAGCATCTCAACAACCCCCAGCGTAACAGGGCCACTGCCTCCCTCGCTCAGCAGGACAGCCGCCCTCTGCCCAGGAGGTGACTAGGAGCAGCCAGACCCCGGGCAGAGGTCACTGAGCAGGCGCCAGGGCAGGCCACCTGCGGGGGTCGTTGGGGTCAGACGCAGGGACATGAACCTGTCCAGGGGGCTCTGGGCGAGGCCCTTGGCTCAGAGCTGCCTCCTGTGGCATCTCTTGGGGCCCTTGGGGGTGGCTCTATCCCCCCACCTGGCCATGGGTGTCCCGAGTCTTTGGGGAACAGCTTGGGTGGGGTCCAGGACAGGCGACCTGCCCTCCCAGTGTCACCGAGGGTCCGACCCTCTGTCACCATGCTCTGCCCCTCCACACAGGGACAGGGCGGAGGGCCGTGTCTAAGATGCAGCCGACGCTAGGCAGAGCGGGAGGTTGTGATCGAAGTCACCATCGCCGTGGGAGGACTGGACTCCACCCGCGTCTGCACAGAGGTGACCGGTTGTTTGGGAGGAAGAGGGAGTGGGGAGGAGGCCCCGGGGCTCCGCGGAGTCAGGAGAGTGAAAAATCACAAAAGCAGAAAGGGCTGGTCCGAGGGAGCCCCCAGGGGTGTCGCACGGGCACTTCCTGGAGCCGGGTGGGGGCCAGGCCACCCTCAGGCGCTGT
Organism: Propithecus coquereli; assembly: GCF_000956105.1. Taxonomy (NCBI): domain Eukaryota; kingdom Metazoa; phylum Chordata; class Mammalia; order Primates; family Indriidae; genus Propithecus; species Propithecus coquereli. Next base: position 666,177 of record NW_012150274.1, on the reverse strand, counting down.
GTGCCACGAGCAGGACGTCCCCGAAGGCTTGGGTTTCTCAGGCAGCTTCAGGGGCCGGGGGCGTCCTGGTTACGGCCTGGAGAAGCCGTGTCGCTGGTCGTCTAAGTCTCCATGGCCAAGACTGAGGCCAAGCCAAGAAGGGGGCACAGAGGGGCCCGGCTGGAATTTGGTGGCGTTTGGCCGTGGAGAGAATCCCTGTCACCTGCCCTGCGGTACTGGGTCGCCCCCTGGTACCGCCCGCCAGGACACAACCTGAAACCGAAAACAGGACGGACACCCTGAGAGACACAGCACAGGCGCCAGAGGGTACAGCCGCCAGGACCCCGGCCACGCAGAGCCCTCCGCCGGGAACCCGTGGCTCCGGGGTCCCTTCCCGTTTCTTTTCTCTGCTTGGTCCTGAGACAGCCTGGTACGTGCGTTCTTGTCACATTCGCGACAGCGACTGGACCCCTCTCGCTCCTCCCCTCCCTCCCGGCTTTCTGGAGTGGGGGAGCATCCGCCCTGCGAGGATTCGAACGTGAGCAGATCCACAAGCAGCGCGTCTCCTGTGCTGTCCTCGACACTTCCGCGTGGCCAGCGGCAGCGCATCTCCTGCGCTGTCCTCGACACTTCCGCGTGGCGGCGGCAGTGCGTGCTCCAGCGTTGTGGACCCGAGGACTGGCGTCGAGGTTTCTCCCATCTGCACGCAGCGCTGGTGCGTCCCGCACGCGGGTCCGCGCGTCCTTGCTGCGCTCACTGCTTCAGTTCTCCGTCCTGCCAGTGCTGAGCGCTGGGACGTCCCCGACCCTTCGTTGGCAGCGACGCCCCATGGCAGAGGCTGGGGTGAGGGTGTGGTGCCCCCAGGCGGCTGCACCCCACCCCCACGCCAGCCGGCGGGTGTACCTGCTGGCCTGTCTCCTGCCAGCCAGGTGTGCTCGGCACCCCGCCTGGAGGAGAGGAAGCCGCCCTGGTTTCCCTTTGTGGCCTCCGCGACCCGGCGTGACCCTGCGGAGGAAGGTGCCTCGTTCCGGTGCGGGTCCTCTGCTGGGAGGGGCCTGTTCGGACCCCTGGCCCAGTTTCCGGTTTTCCCTCCTCCTTGTTGAACTTTGGTTCTCTGTGTTGGACGTCGACCCATTTCTGCTGAGTGGCAGACGTCCCTCCCCCACCCCAGTCTGTCACTTGTCTGTCACCTGGCTGATTTTGTTTTTTGCCATAGGACGGTTTTAATCTAGTTGTCACCTGCAGGCTGTGGCTGTGCCTGTCACGCTGGTGCGCATCACAAGGCCAGGTCTGCAAGGCAGGGCCCAGACTCTGCCGTCCACCGGCTGTGCCGCCTTGGCCAGCTCCTCTCCCTCTCTGTGCCTCGGCCCCGCGCCTGCACGGCTCGGGTGACAACAGGATCTGCGTCATGAGGTTGCTGTCAGTGAAGACGTGTGAAGCGCCTGGAACCCTAACAAGCATGTCCTGACTGCCAGGCCCAGGGTGGGGCCGGGGCCGTGCGCCTGGGTGAACAACGCTGTCTGTTAAATAACCCGCGGGAGCCCAGCCAGGAGTGAGGACGCAGGTCTGGCGGGAGTCCAGGCCGTGTGCGAGGAGCTGCCCATCAAAACATGCTATTGTTCCGAGCCCTGACATTTCAAAGCCGGCATCCTGCGGCGGTGTTTTCCTCAGAAAGCAACTGACAGGGCCGTGTGTGGACAGTGGGAGGGAGGGTGACCTTGGCCCGGCCCCTGGGGAGCTCACGGCCCTGCAGGGAGAGGGAGGGACAGGTGCTGGGTGGCGGGTGGGCGTCCTAGTGGGGCCGGGGGCAGCTCTGAGCTGGGAAGCCCCGCTGTGGGGGAGGCTGAGGACGGGGGTCACCACCCACTCTCTGCCCTTGCTGGGACGAGACCCCAGGGGCCCCTCCGTGGGCAGAGCTGCCCAGGGCGACCAAGCTCAGGGCCAAGGAGCCGAGGGCAAGGTCCCTGCATGACCTGCTCGCCATCTCCCAGGAGGCCTGGGGGACCTGCCCGGGGCAGGTGGCCTCCGAGAGCCCCGTGGTGCCGAGACAGGAGCTCTTAGCTCCAGCTGCACCCACCGAGCTCAGCTTCCCGAGGGGCGCGGAGTCCAGAGTGGAGCCTGGGGGAGGTGAGCGGCTGTGGGGAGGGAGCCAGGCTCCCCAGGGCTCCAGAGCAGGGACAGCCCCGGGCAGTGACCCCAGGGGGGCAGGGAGATGTGACGCCGCCGGACGAGGGCAGCGTGGCGGAGGCGTTGTCTCGGCCCTGCCTCGCCCCTTCACCCACCGGCCACATCACCCCAGAAGCTGGTCCCTGGGGTTGAAGGTCGAGCGAAGGGCAGGGACAGACAGCCGGTGGCGGTGGGATGTTCGTGGCACAGCAGGCCCCTCAGGACCCGGGCATGGCTGGCACCTGGGCGCGGAGGAGAGACGGGCAGGAGCGCCAGCTCAGCACGTGAAGTCCAGGTCTGTGCCCGGGTCGCGCCTGCACAATTGCGCATCGTCTGGAGCCGCACCTGGCCCCGCACCTGGGCACACTGCAGAGGGAAGGTGGGGGCTGCGGCGCCTCCCGGTGCCCCTCCCACCCACGCTGTGGCCTGTCTCGCCCTCCACCCGGGGGGGGGGGGGGGGGGGGCTGCGGCTGAACAAGCGACCTCCCCCGGGAGCAGCCACCGCCCCTCGTTTAGCTCAGTCGACCGAGACCTCCCAGGAGGAAGTGGGGCTCAGTGTCCCGTAAACCTCCAGAATAAACGCCCGCGAGCGCCCTGAGCCGGCCAGGCACCCGGGCCTGGGTGGCTGCCCAACCCTCCCCGCGCCTGTCTGAGGTGCTGTCAAGAGAACACGCAGGGACAGAGGGGTCCTCGGACGCACCCCATGGCCCGTCCCTGGCCACGCTGCGCAGACCAGCTTGGCCTGGAATGAGGCTGGGGGATCCCCTAGCTGTTCCCGGGGTCTTCCAGGGACCCCCGGCTGTTTCTCAGGTGCACAAACTTCCTGGAGATGGGCAGTCCCAGGTCTGACTGTCCCCAAATGCAACGAACTTGGGGCTTCAGACCTTCTGTCAACAAGCGCCAAGGGGCAGGTGGGGCAGGTGGGTGGGTTCTGCTGCCCCGGGCGGAGCAGGACCCCGATTCCCGCGTCACACGGGAGGCTGAGCGGCAGGGCCCGGGGTCCTAGATGGTCGGTGTGGTCTGGCGCCAGCTGCCCTCGAAGTCGGGTCCGCGAAGGCTGCAGCGAAGACTTTCACATCACGTCACCCGACCCCACGCTTCCTCCCAAGGGCCCTGACACGACGTTTCCACTCAGGTTCTTTCCAGCAGCCAGGGCCTCCCGACCAGGCGGCAGCACCGCCGGGTCCCTCACTGTCCCTCGTGCCACCTCGTGCCGGGACCCAGGCAGGCTGTGCCGCGTCTCTTGGGCTTCCAGAAAGCGCCATGTGACTCTGAACACCCTGCTTGAAACTTAACGTTCTCGTTGACGCCATGTAAAATACCCAAGGTTACTGTCGTCTTCCCTCTGCACGTCGGCCCGCGGGGACCGTCACCTCTCAGGGCTCAAAGTCAGAGCCGGGCAGCGTCTCTCCAGCACTCACCGCGGCCCCAGACGTGCACTTCATCTGCGATGCTGCATGTCCGCCCTCGGCCCCCTGGCATCTTCTCTCAGCGCGTGGAAAGCGGAGCCCCCGTCTCCCCACCCGGCTTTGCTGACCTCCCCCCTCTCCCTGGCCGGCCAGCGGCCGCCCCGGTGTCCAGCCGTCCAGCCGGCAAGTTGGGATCCGCCTTCGCGCTCTCCTTGGCTCTTGCCAACACCCGGCAAGTCCGCTCTGCCCCTCCCCCAGGTGGTCTCTGCTTCCAGTGGCCCCAAAGCCACCGTCCCTGGGCCATGGGAAGTCAGTGCTCCGCTCCCGGCCACGTGGGGAAGATTCCGGTGGGCCCGCCGCACCCCCATAATGGCTCGGAAGTCTGAATAAAACGTAGTCGCCAACCAGCGCCAGGTGCGAGAGGGGCCACGAGGGCAGACACTGAAGCAAAGTCAGCACCGACTGCGTCTGCAATGACCCTGCTCTCAACAAAGTCACACCCCGAGTGCCGGGGTCAGAACTTCAATATGTGCATTTTGGGGGACACAGTTCAACCCGCAAGGGACCCTAGTCGCTGTCCTTGTTCTGCTGCCCAGCTGGGGGCCGCAGCTCCTGGGGGCTCATCTAACAGGGTGGGGCACGCTTGGCATGGCTGCCAGGAACCCTGGGCCCCGTGTCCACGGCCTGTGTCCGCCCAGCCACGTGCTAGGAATCGTGCAGCCGCGAGGGTATCTCAAGGTGACCGCGACACCGCACAGCCCAGGAAGCTGGCTGTTGACTTTGGAAAGCGGCTCCGTGGCAGCAGTCTCGGTGCCAGATCAGCGCAGAGGAGCAGACAGGGCTGGCAGACAGGGCTGGCAAGCGCGTCGGAGGATTAAGAGCCCCACACCCGCCAGGGACACGGCAGAGCCCTTCCAGGTGGCTGCAGCTATATAGACGCTGAGGGCCAGAGTCCCTGGAGCCACAGTCCCCACCGTCACCAAGCCCAGGCGGACCGTGCCGTGAGGATGCGCCTGCTGCCGCCGGCCGTGGCGCTCGTCCGCGGGCTCCAGGCTCAAGAGGAGCAGGAGCCAGACCTGTCGGAGGTGAGACGGCGGAGGGCCGGACCAGGGTCCCGGGAGCTCCCAGGGACGGGGCTGGCAGGAAGCTGACTCCAGGCAGCTTCGTGGAGGACGGAGGGCCCCTGGCCCACGTGGAGGCATCGCCCCATCCCGGGGAGACTTCATCTCCCGTGTCTTCCTGGAGCAGGACCCCTGGGGGGGATCCGCAAGCGTCGGCGCTCAGGAGGCAGGTCCGGGCGGTCCCTGTGGACCCTGGTCAGCCCCACCAGGTGCCCTCAGCAGCACCGCCCACACCAGACCATGGGCAGCCCGTGGGCACCATCGGACCAGAGCCGCCTGAACACCCCTCGTCAACGGGCTGTCGGGGGATTCCAAGGGTGGCTTTGGGGCTCGGGCTGTGGAAGTCACCCTCGGTTCAGCCCAAAAGGGATCTCGGGGCCCAGGGTGTGCCTTAGCCCGGTAACCCACCGGCTCAGCCAGCACCCGGGGGCTCTCCTGGGTGTGATCTGAGCAGGCAGCTGGGCTGGGGGAGGGCAAGGGGTCCGACCCCCTCACCTGGCCCGTCACACCGCCGCAGCTCTCCGGGAGCTGGTACACCTCCGCCCTGGCCTCCAACAACGCTGCCCTGGTTGCACCTGGCGGGCACTTCGGGATTTTCATCAACACCCTGCAAGTGAAGGACGGCAACCTGCACCGGGACATCCTGGTGCCGTGAGTCCGGGGCAAGGTGGACGCTCGGTGGGTGCAGGAGCTGGGTGGGCTTGGCTGGCCTGGGGGGCAGGGACAGGGACATTGCTGTGCCCGGTCCGGTCCAACCTTCCCACCTGCTGTGCAACTGCCGACCTCCCTGCCTGAGCCACGCCTGTCCACGCGCACCCCCATGCCTGCCCCGGGACCGCCGGCGTTGCGTGGGGAGCTTAAGGCTCTGCGTGTACGGTGGGAGGGACCATCCCTGCCACCTCCCTGCTGTCCCCTTGGCTGCTGCTGGCAGCACTGCGCCTGGTCACCGGGGAGGCTGGAGCCTCGAGGGGAGGCGGGCGTGGCCGGAGCAAGGGGAACCCAGGAAGTCGAAGGACGGCGACGTTTGCCACCCAGGCAGCGGAGGGAGCGCCTGGTACCTCTGATTTAAAACGGGAGGGCATAGGAGGTGTGCCCCCCGCCTCTGCCCCCAGGGCAGGCAGCCGCTGCAACACAGACACCCCCGTCACGTTCAAGACGGAGGACCACCAGCAGCTCTCCGTGGAGTGTGAGTGCTCACGTGGGCGGGTGCGAGCTGTCCTGTGCGGCCCCAGCGCGGCGCCATTCCGAGGGGTCTTGGGTGTAGAGCCAAGCGCGCACCTGCGAGTCCCCGTCCGTGGCTCCATGCTCAGGCCCCCTGGGGCGCTGGCAGCCACATTTTTTCCTCTCCCCAGGAAGGGCAGGCGCAGCCTCCACCCCCAACTCTGCCGTGTGCCTCCTGCCGCGGTCCTGCGGGGCCCAGCTCTGTGCCTGTGCAGAGGACGGAGGTGCTCGCCCGTGGCCGGGGGCCTGTGGGACCCCAAGCCCCGTGTCAACCCCGACGTCCTCCACAGTCTGGGGACAAATCAAGCTCTACCTGGCGGAGGTGGTGCCTGACGAACTCCTGGTTCTGTACCTGATCAACGAGCACGAGGGTGTGACCAGCCTGGTGTCCGGTCTGATAGGTGCGTGCAGACCCCAGCCCACGACCACTGCCCTCCAGGAGGGAGCAGGGCCCTGCTGTCCACCCAACATGGGGCCTGGTGTGGGCAGTCCTGGTCCCCACTCCGTCCCAGAGAGCACAGTGCCCCACCCCCCAGGACCCCACCCCTCCA
>NW_012150274.1:644924-659060 GCF_000956105.1 Propithecus coquereli | reverse complement strand
GGAGGTGTACCCTGGGAAGAGAACGGCCCCCCTGGACCCGCTGCCCTGCCACGGCCGTCCCGTGGCAGCAGGGAGACCCGAAGCCCCGTGCTCTGCCCACAGTGCGGAAGCCCACGGCAGAGAGGGAGTCCCGGACAGGTTTGAGAGCACCTGGGAGGACCTGGGCCTGCGCAAGGAGCACATGGTGCTCCTGGACCACACCGGTCCGTCCTCCGCCCGCCCGTCCTTGCTCAGTTTCCCTCGGCTCTGGTATCCACCCCGGGTCCGGGCAGGCCGGGGTGGGGGCCAGGCCTAAGGCTGACGGCCGCTCTGCCCCTCAGATCGCTGCCAGAGGTTCCCAGACTAGGGCCGTCGGCACCTGCAACAGGTGGGTGGCACCCCCGGGGCTGTGCTCCTGCAAGCACATGCCGGGCACACGCCGTGCACACGCCGTGCACACCGGGGTCTGAGGCCCATACTCCCGGCCCCTCGCCACCCTGAGGAGCCCGTGCCCCTCTGAGGTGGGAAGGGGGCCCCACACCCTCCTGTCCCCGCCCTGTGCGTCCCTTCCGCCATCCCAACCCCACGGACAGTGAGCCAAGGAGCCAGGTCTGGGTCACCTGGGGCTCAGGGGGGAGGTCGGGGGTCAGAGGTGAGCCCTTTGCTGGGCCCCACCACTCTCGCTCTCCAAACCCTCCAAGAATTTCGCTAAGAACGCCCCACCGTGCCCTGCCATGCCGCCCCTCCTGCTGCCTTGCCTGGGCCCCGCGTCCCATTGGCAGGGTCTCTGTCCCATCCATGCTTTTCTCCCTGGGCTGTGGTCCCTCCTTGCTCAATAAACGATTTTCCATCACAAGACAACTCTGTGTCGCCCCTGATCTCGCCTGGGCCGGGCCCTCCCTGCACCGCGGCAGGAGATGCGTCTCAGCGGCGGGGGACTGGGCTCTGCGGGCAGAGGAGCAGGCGGGCGCGGGAGTGGACACGGGCCACTGCAGGCCACACCCAGGCTGCCGGGCCCCCTTGCCTGTCCTTGTGATGTGACTGCACCTCCACCCCAAACCCCCTCAGACCTCCTGTGGGCTGAGCCAGGCACGGTGCCAGCCCGGCCCGAGGGGTCAGCCATGGAGTCGCTCTTCCTTGGGGCTGAGCGCGGGCCCCGCTGGAGAACTGTGGTGTGAGGTCACTATAAATGCCTGGAAAAGGCTGTTTAGAATTTTCCCACTGACTCCGCCCAGCAGCCTGCGAGCATCCCGTCTCGCACTGAGAACGCAGCCCGCGGTCCAGCTGTGCGCTTTTATTCAAAATACAGACAAGAGAGCAGCCCGTGGTGCAGGCGCTCGAGACACCCACGCCATGACACACAGACTGCGGGGCGCAGTCCCCAGGGCCTGGCGGGCGGAGGGGGCTCTGGGCCGTGAGCAAAGTTTGCAGACTGGATTCCAGCTGTGGCTGCGTCTGCGGCCATGGCGTGTGGAGACTCCCTCCCACCGCGGCACTGCGCTGGTCCAGGTGCCGACCTGGTGGGCTGTCCTGACCCCAGGTGCCTACGGCTGGCTCCTCCCTGAGGCCGGGGTCTCCATGGCAAGGCCAGGGCTGGCCTTCCCTCTCCTCCCTGACACCAAAGCCCCCGCGTGGCAGCCACATCTTGGACCCCGCAAGACCCTGCAGAGCAGGCCCTTGCCAAATTCCAGTCTCGGGGATCAAAGCGCCTTTCAAACTGGGACTAGGAGGAAACTTCTAGCGTCTCACAAAGGGTGACCCGAAGCGCCCAGGGCCAAGGCATCCCCAGCAAACCTGCTATGCCTGCCGTCTGGCCCTGCCCCGCGCAAACACCGGGTCCACGATGCTCTGCCAAGCACACAGGCCCTCACGTCCACCCTTAGCCCGGTGTCCAGGGACTTCGAGGCCCCAAGAAGTATTTGGGAACCAGCTAATCAACAGATTACCAGCCCCAGCCCTCATTTTACTTTTGTTTTTTGTTGCAACATAAGCCAAAAAAAGTGCAAAAACATCAACGCGCAGCTCAGTGCACTGTCCAAAGCGAGCACGTGTGCCCCACCCAGCAGCCAAGACCCCCCCGCTCCGTCCCCGCCGACACGGGCTGTATGCTGACTTCCCATCGGTTACTGGGCTGATTGTTCAAATCCACACCCGCGAGAGTCAGTGCACACCGCGGCTGGGCCGCACCCTCGCCACAGCTCCGTGGCCACCGCGTGGCCATCCCGTCGGTTCTTCAGTGGGGCCGTGCACACATCTGCAGTGGGGCAGACCAGCGGTGCAGGGCTCGGCTCACCAGGGCTGCCTGGGGCTCGTCCAGTGGGTTACGCCCCACGCTGTCTACGCAGACTCGGAGCAGTGAGTGACCCAAAGCACCTCACCATCCGACGGTCTTGCTGCAGCCACCATGGCAGGATGGACGGTGGGGTGGCCAGGGGCAGTGACATGGGATGCAGGTAGGGAAAGATAGTAGCTTAGGCGCGGGTGGCCCAGGGGGCGCCACGAGGCCAGGCGATGGGCGTGCCTGAGGCTTGAGGGGAGAAGCCACGGAGAACGGAGCCACAGGAGGCTGGTCGTGGCAGCTGCTGGTGGCTGGGGCAGACAAGACTGAGAACCGACCTGAGCTGGGCCTGGGTGGTGAAGGAAGGGCCGCAGCACGGATTTCGGGCCAGGGGGCCCGGTTGCCATCTTCACAGTGGGGACACTGAGGCTCACGGAATCTAAGGACACTGCAGGTCCAGGCAGGGTGGGTGCTGGGACCTGTGTCTCTGACGGGCCCCCGCGTGACCCTGTGCGGCACGCGGATTCAGAACCCATCCACGGCCCAGTACCTGGACAGAGGCTCTGAGGTCCCTGGGCTGGGACCTCCCTTGCCGCCAGCATGGCTGAGCCCCGCCCTCTCGGCTCCTCCGCCTGCCCAGGACGCCCCCACCAAGCCACCTGCATGTTCCGTGCTGCTGGGAACGGGACCCCAAGGCACCTGTACCTGCCACACCACCGTGGAGCCCAGCGACTTGGCCAGGTGAGGGGCAGAGCTGAGGGAACAGGGTGGTCCTCGAGGCCCGGAGAGCTCGGCTTGCTGTTCCCCAGTCTGCCTGACCAACATGGATGAGGCAGGGGCGTCGCGGCCCAGCGCTGTGGCTGCCGTTGGCTGCAGCTGGACAGACAGACGTTGACCGTGGGGTGAGAGAGGCCGCAACAGCAGTGGCCACATGACCAGAAACCCCCTCCCTGCAGGGGACAAAAGGGCTACCAGCTGCCCGCTCTGGACACTTGTGGCAGCACCCTGGGGTCACCCTCGGCCATGCCCACCTCACCGTGCGCCTGCAGCTGCCGCGTGGGGCTGGCCCTGCCTGGCGGCCCAGGGGGGGGCCCCAACCTCAACGACAAGACGTAGCCCGGGTGTGGGGGTGGGGTGGAGTAGGGCCAGTAGGCGGGAACAGGCCACTGTCCATGGTCCCAGGATGAGACAGGGGGACCTCAGGACTCTGGGGGCCGGGGCAGGGCTGAGCCCTGCAAGCCTCCGCTGCCAGGCCCAAGGCAGCCTTCATGGGGCCCCAGGCCGAGGCGCCTCCCTCCTGCTGCAGGGTCTCAGCTCTGCGAACCGGGGGCCCCGGGTAGTCTGCAGCAGACAGCCCTGCCCCAGGCACCTACCTGAGCTCCTCCAGGGACACAGTGGGGCTCAGGTCCACCCCTGGACGGCCCCAAGCGCCCGGCTGAAGCCCCTGCCCTGCCCCCTCTGGGCTGCTGGACTCCACCGCCCACGGCCTGCAGCCTGTCGATGCTCACGTCATGGAGCCTCCACACCGAGGTGCCGTCCGCCCACGGCAGGGGCTCCCCAGTCTTGCCGTGAAGTGACTCCCAGGAATGGATGGGACATTCCGGCTTGTGGGGGTGAGCTGCGCACAGGCGCAAGACTGTAGCCTGGTGGGGCTGTGTCCCCAGGGGGACTGTGTCCTCTCTGGGGGGGACAGGGACTGCTCTGGCCCCTGAACACACTGACCTGGAGGACCTGAGCCCGTGTCTCCAAGAGGGGAAGGTGAGCCCAGCAGCCCCGGGCGCGGATTGCGCCCATCTCTGCGCGGCTGAGGCGGGGGGGTGGGCGCAGCTGGCAGGGTCAGCCCCCCAGGCTTTGGGGGCAGGGGTGGTCCAGACACTGGGGCCAGGTGGCCTCTGCCCAGGGTCCCGAGCGGACGCCAGCCCTTCCCTGGGGACACCAGGCTAGGGGAGGACACAAGGTCCTGAAACCGCCCCACACAGCACAAGGCCCAGCCCTGCTGCTCTTCGGAGGTGCAGAAGGAAGATCCGCCCGCAGGCCAGGCTCGGTGTGGGGCAGTCTGAGCCTCTGAGGGCAGCAGGGCGGGGGATCTGGCTCCCACGGCGCTGGCAGCCTCCAGAGCTGGACCCCGGAAGCTGCCTGCGTGGTGAACGGAGGCGGCGCGATCTGCCTGTGAATCGGATTAATTACACAAAAGCCACACAAGCTTTGCTTCCTCCACAAAACCGCTTTTCCTCTTTAATAGTCCGCCTCCGCCAGTCCCGGCCTGGCAGCCTCTCTCAAATTAGAGCACAGCTGCAGCCCACCCGAAATATGACAGGCGCACAGGCCGCTCTGAAATGCTCCCACCTGCTCCCGCGGCCGCCGGGCCCTAGGAGGCAAAGAAGTCGGGGAAGATGCTGTCCTCCTCGTCCCGCAGGGCCAGGTCCGAGCAGCCCAAGTCCGAGCCCCACGGCTCCAGGGAGCCATCCTGGAGCTCCTGGCAGCCCGACTCGGGGTCCTCCAGGAGGCCCGGCTCTGCCTCGTCCAGTGGGCTGCTCCTGGCTGTGGCCAAGGTGGGGGCCCCGCATCCTCTGCCCTCCAGGGACCCTGGAAGCAGACAGGCACGTCAGGGGAGCTCCAGAGCACCGGGGCAGGTAGGTGAGACCAGAGAGAACCAGGCTCTGACCTCGTCTGCCCAGCACACCTGTGACACGGGGACACGCACCCTGCCTCTTCCCCTGGCACAGAGCCTGTGACCAGGACGGCAGATCACACCTGGCACCCTACTCCAGGCCCAGGACACCCGCGGGGTCAGAACCAGGAAAGTGCCCCCAACACTACGAGCTGGGGAAGGTGGATTCTGGACACATCACACAGCCAGATGCCTTTGCAGCCAGTGCGGGCTGGCCCGCGTCTTGCCAGCATGAGGACACGGGGTCCCACATGTCACCAGCCCCACGAGTTGCGTGCGGCACACACACACACACACACTCACGCGGGCCCATGCTCACACACTCCCGCTCACGCGTGACCTGCCCCTCCCGCCAGTCATCCTGACAACCAGGCATCCACGGAGCAAACGGGGGTTCAGAAGCCGACTCCGGGACCCCGTGTCACGCAGCTCACCAGGCCTGGTCCCCTCCACAGCCCCGTGTCAGGTGCTGGTGCGAGAGAACGGGGCCCCAGACGCAGCCCTGCTCACCTGGCCACCAGTCGGGACTGGCGGTCAGCAGGAAGGCCATCCTGTCCTCCCCGTCGGAGCCCGACACAGACCTGGGGGTGAGAAGACCCCTGAGCAGGCTCAGGCCCTCGAAGGCAGACGCTCGCTGAAAGGCGGCCTCTGAGTCAAAAGGGACCAGGGTGCTACCCGCCCACCCGGCGGGAGAAGCCGCTGCCCGGCACCACCCGTCCCGCCCAGGCTGCCGGCACCGCCCTGCCTCCCTCCATCGGCGGCCTCCCTCCGCTGCCCACGCCCAGCTGGCCGTGCTGGGCAAACAGAAACTCATCTCACCACCAGCCAAAACAAAAGACAATTAGGAAGACAAAAGTGTTTTCAGCAACACACAGAGCACGTGGCGGCCGGGCCTGGCCGAGGCCTCAGCCCACCTGCCGCAGGCGTCCCCGATGCAGGGACGAGGCCTTCCCACATGGTGCTGGGGGGCCGAGGCAGAGAGGAGGCGTGATGGCACACACACACACGTGTGCACACACACGCACCCGGGCACCCACCTGGTGTCCGGCGCGGGCACCAGGGCCTCCTCGGCTGGCCCTCCTGGAGGGGTGGCCGCCCTGGCCAGGGGCTCGGAGTGGCCCAGCCAGCTGGGAGCCTCTTCGCTCATCACGGGGGAGGTCAGCTCCCGCGAGCAGCGAGGCCAGGGTGACGGTGGTCCTTGGACCTCAGTCAGGCCTGCGGGCTGGGGTGCCAGGCTGGAAGGCTCTGTGAGAGGCAAAGCGGGTCAGCCCGGCCCACCCGGCTCCACAGACTGCCCTGAAGAACCCACAGTGCCCAAGCCCAGTCCCCTCACACCAACCAAGTGTCTGCCCAGCCGCTTGTGCCTGCAGGAGATGTGTGGAGGGCAGCTCAGAGCGGGCAGCAGACACGCACCCAGGGAGAAGGTGACAACCGAGAGATAACGTGCCCAGCACCTGCAGTCATGGCGCTTCCTGGAGGAGGTGCCAACTCCGCCTAGGGTCAACTGTGCGGGGCTCAGACCTGGGTACGCTCCTGGTGCTGTGTCCCTAACCCGGGCTCTGTCCTCCGACCTGCTCCCTGCCCCCAACCTCTGCACCCCTGTGCCCTGAAGACCCCAGCTCTGGCACCAGCCCTGCCATGGTGGGCACATGCGCCAGAGAAGGCATCACAGAGGCGCCCTGGAAAGCCATCGAAGAGGGACCCGAGCCTGGCTGTGGGCATCGCGGAACCAGAGGCTCTGCTGGGAGGGAACCGCCGGGGAGCTGCAGGCCCGTGACTCCCCCGGGTACGGGCAGGGAGCAGATGGGAGCCCTGGGGACAACCAGCCAGGACAGCTCGGGAGCGAGTCCACCACGGGGCGGTGGCTGCTGGAGGGGGCTGCACACAGGAGCGGCTGGTAGGCTGACCAGGACGGGCCCGAGTGCCCTGTTCTCACACTTCCAGGGAGACCCAAGGGGCCCTGCCTCCAGGAAGCAAAGGCAGCCAGGACCTGGGCCAGCCGGGACCCCACTCCTGGAGCAGAGGGAGGTACGGGGGCGGGGGTAGGATGCAGGGCACAGGCCAAAGGTAGACCCCGGCCGGGACATCAGGCACCCGGCCTACCTCCTTCCCACCGTCCCTCCCAAACGCCTGTCACGTCCGCCCCCTCCTGGACACACGTCCTTCACAGGAAAACAAAGTTTGGCCCGGGGGCCCTGCAAGGTCAGCCCTAACAAGCAGGTTTTTCACACACGAGACTGACTTGAACCTGTTCAGAATCAGACCCTGTTGTTCTCGTGATCACAAGAAGGTCTAGTCCAAGGTGGCCGGGACTCCCAGGCCAAGGACACCACACCCAGCTGTGCTCAAACGTGCACACACTTACCAGGGATCAGGGGTGGCCCGTCCAGCTCCTCAGACGACCCCGTCAGAGCCTTGCTCTCGGCCACTCCCAGGGCTGCACAGCGCGGGGGGTCCCCCTGCCTGGACAACGCAGACACAGGACAGGGACTCTGAGCCCCACAGGCTGGACAGAGACCTGACCCCGGGACCAAGCGTGTTCTAAAAGCACCTGTGTGCCTGGGGTTCTCAAAGGAACATGCTGACGAGGACCCGGGGGCTCCCCACCTTCCCAGCCCAGGGGCACAGAGCCCCCACCGTGACAGGAGACTGAGACACTGTGGCACCTCCACCCTGGGCCAGCTCACCCCATCCACGAAGAGACTCTCTGCCCATGCCCGCCCAACCCCGTCCCACCCCCCGGCTCCAGAAGTTTCCACAGATAATCAGCAGCTGGCCCTGGCCTCCATGGGCTAAAACAAGCACGTTTAACCCAAGAGGCAGACAGTCCTCCAGCCCAGTCACCTGTCATTCTGAAAAGCACCAAGTCATCTCAACCTCGGGAAACTCCATTCCTGAAGCCCAGGACGGATAGAGGTCTCACCCGGGGAGGGGGTACAGTGCCTCTCAATGACCCCACAGAACAGAGGAGAGCCCCAGGCACCTCCCTCCCCCACGCCAGGCCACTCTTTCAGGGCTGCCGACCAAGCTGGCCTTGCTGGACCCGCTCACGCCCAACCGTCCTGGGCCGGCAGGCGCCGGCACCACCGCTGGGCTTGTGGCAAGTTACTGGCTGTGGAGACCCAGCCGGGGTCTCCAGGCCTCGCCCCCTCTAGGACATGCTGAGGCCTTGCACCCGCCACCCCCCGGGGGCCCAGGGCCCTGCAGGGTGGCCCACGGGGGGACACTAACAGAGTCACGACGCACGCTCCCGTGCCGGGGCCTGGCGTGTCTGCCGGGACCTGACGCGACAGGGCCAGCTGCAAGACGTTCTTCCGCAGCGAGTGCCACGCCTCCTTGGAAGGAGCAACGACCTGAAATTTAAACAGATGCAAAAAACGGTGACAAAGTAGTCAACGTCAGCCAGGAAACCCACGGGGAAGGCAGGCTGTGGCCAGACCCCAGACCCCGATGTTTAGCATGAGCTTGGCCCCCCACTAGTGATGGGGGGGCGGGGTGACAGCCAAAGCCGAAAATACCACTGAGACGGCTCCCTCTTCTGAGGGGCAGGTCACGCCCACCCAGGGGCCTCTCGGCAAACGCCGGGACCCCACGAAAGCGAACACAGCCCTGCCGCCCAGGCCAGCCCTCGGCACCGGCACCTGCCCACTCCGCCAGGCCCACGTGGGACCGGGAAACGAGACAGAAGCCTCTCTCAGGGCCCAGGTGCACAGACATAATCTGAGTGGTGCTCAGCCGAAGGGACTATGGGGACCCCAACTCTGCCCAAAGCCGGCATCAAGCTTTGGGGCCAATGACCCACCAACAGGATGAGGGGTGTGAGGAGGGAGGCAGGGCCCAGCCCCACCCAGCAGAAAAACAACAGCACGTGGAGTCTGAAAAAATCGGGGTGTGCACTGCGGAACGGAGCCGGCCCTGGCCATCGAGGCAGGTGGCAGGGGTCACACTGCCTCCAGGGTGGTGAGATGTCCCATCACCGGCTACTCCACAGAAGACTGACCAGGTCCCTCCGCTCCCAACTCTCCGCATGCTGCTCCCAGCCAGGCACCAGCGTGCGTGCGAGCCGGATGAACTGCACCGTCATCTCCAAGACCGAGGCCATGTCCTCCCGCCGGCCAGCGAACCGGGGTAGCAGGGCCCGCAGGCGCTCACAGCTCATCGAGATTCGCTTCCTGCTCCCGGGCAAACGACAAACATTGTGAGCCTGTGCGGCCCCCGCCACAAGAAAGGCCCGCAGTGGCATCGGAACCGCCACGGAGCCACCCTGGGGCTTCAGAGGCAGAGGATCAGGAGACCGAGGCCACGCGGCTCTCCATGTGGTCTGTGCCCTCTAACCTCATAAAATAGAGTGGGCCTGACCTCGACCACAGGCTGTCTACATGTTTGCAGCCGTCTCCCCAGGCCCGCACCACCCCTGCTTTGTGATGTGGGGAAGAAAAGGGGGTCACAGGCAGAGTCAGGGGTCTGGAGGATTCCAAACGCACAACCTCGGGAACCCAGGGCTTCAAATCAAAGCAGCTGCGTGGCGGTTCTTGCTTAGGTGGAGACACACCTCGCAGGCTCTCCCAGCACCCACACAAGCTAACCCCCACCGCCTTAAAAGCCTCCGACTCCTGGGGCCCGTCACTCACCGGCGCTCCCTCTCGCTCAGCACGTTCCGCGGGAGGCCGGGGCTGGGACCCTCGGCCACCGGAGGGGCTGTGGCTGGACCCGAGCCCGGCGCGAGGTCCTCGTGGCAGGACAGGGAAGAGGCGCTGCCGAGAGCAAGGGCGCCGGGCTAAAACCGGGGACCACCAGGAGCCCGGGTGCGGGCGTCCCTGCGGGCCCGGGTCGAGGCCTGGGTCTCCCGGGTATGCGCCGAGCCCGGCGCAGTTGGCGCCCCGCCGCGCCGGGGCTGGGGTCCGGGGGCTCTGCCTAGGTGGGCCGCGCGGGGAAGAGCAGAGACTCGCAGGCCGGCCGCTGCGCAGAGGCCTCGGACCGACGCTCGCTGCCCCCACCCAGTTCCTCACCTGCACCCCCCAGAGGCGAGGACACGGGGGACCCCAGCGTCGGGCTCAGGGTCCTGGGACGCCATGCGCGCGTAGCTGCTGAAGGAGCACCAAGGCCAGGAGATCTCCACGCCGGTTCTCGCGTGCGCGCCGCCGGCACCTCTGCCTCCCACCCAATCCGCCCCGGCTCCGCCCACGCTGGGCCCGCCCCAACACGTGCACCGGCCCCGCCCACGCCCCACGTGGCAGTCCTCAGGTTCCTCCCCCAGAGAAGTTGCCAGAAGCAGGAGGCGCGCCCCTTCCAAGCCCCAGCCCGGCGCACTGTCCCCGCCCTGCCCTTTCCGGTACCTGCCGCCCTCGGGTGCCCTGAGCGACGTGGGGACGCGGGCCCCGCCCGGAGGACCTTCCCACCTAGTCTGGGAACTGTGGGGCCGGGATCCCTCTGCCCCAAATCTCGTACTCATGCGCGCCGCTCCGCCTATGTGCAGGGCCGCCACCCGCCCTACTGGGGTCGCCGGCACCCTTCTGGTCCTGGCACCGGGGCCGCGCGACCCAAGCTCCCGTGCCCCGCGCCTGCGCCCGTCCGGCCCGGCCCCAGCTCTCCCAAACGCCCCGCCTCTGGCAGGTCCGGGCAGGTTAGATCCAAACGTGCAGCGCTCTGTGCAGCCCGTCCCAGCCGGCCGGTCTCTGTTCACCTCCTGGCTGAATGTGGCTTGCAGAAGTCACTCAATAAACTTCTGTGGGACAAATGATGGAGGGAAGGGGAAGGTGGAGACGCGTCCTCTGCCAAGGAGGTAGCTCCTAGGGGAAGCTGAGGGCCGGGAGGAGAGCAGCCTGGGAAGGGGAGGTGCTGAGACTTTGCATCCTACTTGGCACGAAGCCCCTGGCCCCTGCTGGGGACAGGTGCTGGATGACATCCCGTGGAAGGGGACAGCTCCATTCCTGAGAGGAGCAGCAACAGGCAGTCTGCCCAGGGCGCCCCTGTCTCCAGAGGAGGAGGCGGGGCCCAGAGGTGGGTGGAAGGAGCAGGGCAGCACCCAGGCTGCTGCAGGGGGCGCCTGATGCAAGGTGTCTGCCCCTCACTGCTCAGCCCAGGCCACTCACAGGAGGGGCCCTGCGTGGAGGCCTGGGGGTGTCGCCGGGATGAGGAGGGGTGGGCAGGAAGTGGGGGCCTGGCCCTCTCCCCTCCGTGCTCCTGGCTGCGGAGGGAGGGCAGGGCTGGCGTTCTGGGCTGGGCTCTGTGGCAGCAGGGGGCCAAGTTTTGGTTTCTCTAAAGAGTCCTGCCTAGGGCCGTGAGACCGTCCCTCGGGGAAAAGCCCCCAGGATGCGGGACTGCCCATGAGCTGGGTGGGGCACAGGCTGCCACCTCTTCTGGGGACTCGAGAGTGTCCTAGACCCCTGCCAAGTCCCCCCCCCAAACATCTGTGTTCAGCCTGCTGTTTCTTGGAGGCAAACAGGAAAGTGACATCAGGAGAGATGGGGGGTGCCACGCGCCCTCCAGACTGGGCTCACACCAGCCTCGGCCCCAGTGGGAGGCCGGGTGGGGACCTGAGGCCTTGAGAGGTCTCTGTGTGTCTCTCGTTGCTGCGGCCCTGGGTCACAGACTGACAAAGCGCCAGGGACAGAACTCTGGGCTGTCCGGGGCTGAGGCCATCCCAGCCAGGTGACGCGTGGTTCCAGGAGTGTGCGTGTGGATGGGACGGGGGTTACAGCTGGACCTCTCCTTCCCGCTGGCCTTCCCTTGGGGCGGTGGGAGGGCTGCAGCACCTGAGGTCGGGGTCCCTCCTCACTAGCTGCTTGAGGGTGCTGTGTGTGCCCGGTGGGTGACAGTGCAGGGTTGGGCACCAGGTGGGCGGGGGCAAGCTGCTGTCACCCCCCAGGCCCAGCGGGTTCCTGCAGATTTGATGCCCACAGACAGAAAGCCTGGCATGGGCAGCTGCCCAGGGGTCTCGAAGCTGGTTTGTGCATGAGTGACCGTGTCCTGACCACGTGCTGCACGGGGGGTGAGGGCCGGCCAGGGGAGGTCAGAGTGGAGTTGCCCCGCCCCCCGGAGCTGGCGCCCTTGCTCAGCATTTAAACTGGAAGGGCCCGAGCCCCTGCGCACCCATCCCCCACGGAGCCATCCCAGGAGTGCATGGCTGGGCGGCGCGCTTGGGGGTTTCTGGCCATTAACGAGTCCCCTCTTGTGTTTTGGGGTCTCGAGGGCTCTGAACGCCGTGATGCGGGCGGGTTCCGGGTGGCGGTGTGCCTGAGTCCCTGCCTGGGCCAGAGCCGCCGCAGGTCCCGGAGTGGCCGGCAGGGGGCGCGCGCGGACAGGCGCCCGAGCCCGACCTTGGAACAGAAGACGTCGTGTGCGGGGCGAGCCAGGGTCCGCTCCAGGGACCTGGGCTCCGTTGGAGCCGCCGCCCGCATGCCGCTCCCTGATGGGGCTCTTAGCCCAGGGGACGTCTACCAGGGGGCGCCTGGCGGTGGCTGCGCCAACCGGAACTTCGAGTTTGACACCAGCCCTTGCGCCCCCAGGTATGGCCTGCCGCGCCCTCCCCCATGCCAGAGACCCTGCTTCGGGCCAGCACCACCCCCAGATTCCCAGAGCCCCCAACCCCCAGGCCCAGGGCCACCCACCCCCAGGACATTTGAGCACCCTCGCGACCGTGTGGGGCTCAGGGCACCCCTGGGATGGGGCTCTGCTTGTGGGAGGTGCCGCGTCCACGTGTCTGTGCCCTGGAGAGGGGGGTGGCCATCCTCAGGGACTGAGCATCTGTGGGGTGTGGGAGGTGGCAGGGGAGCTGGGGGCCCTGCCCGCAGGAGGCTGGAGGGGCTGGGGGCAGCGCCTCTCACCCTGCCGCACCCCTGCCTGGGGGAGGGTCTGTCTTGTCCCTCCTGTGTGGGGTGGGCCCAGGGGGGGCACTGGGGCCAGGGTCCCTCATGTAGTAGGCTTTTCTGGATAACCCTTCCCGGAAAGACGCCTGACCGGGAAGTGGGGTGTAAGTGGGCTGTCAGGTGGGGCCAGGAGTCCTGGGCCTGCGTCCCTCTCACCGTTCCCCATCCTTGGGAGGGGTCAGCTCAGAAGGGACTCCAGGGGGCCGGAGCCAGCAGTTCCGTGCAGTGACATGGCGGTTAAGGCTGGAGGGGGGGATGAGCCCCTGACAGGCCAGAGGCCGGGGTTCAAGGCTGGGTGCTGCTACTGCTGCCTGTTTCCTCTGTGGGACTCAGTTTCCCCGTGTGTAAAACGAGGAGGTGGGTCATTTAGGGTCACGGTCTTTAAGGGCCGTTTCTGCTGCGGGACCAGGCTCGAGGCAGGTTTCCAACTGCAGCGTCAAGCGGCAGGCCTGGTACCCGCAGGGTCCTGGCGGGGCACAGCTGGCGTGAGGCGCAGCTGCCCTGGGAGTGAGCGATCACCTGGTGGTGTCTTTGGAAGTGGGGCCGCTCTGAGGGATCACCAGGTGATGTTTGCCTGCCTGCCAGACACAGAGCGCGTGGCCCCAGGAGGGCTCTTGGGTTCCTGTCCTCACCACGGTGGCCCTGCCGTCCCCCTCTGCAGCCTGGTGTCGCCCCGCCCCCGGCCGTGCAGCGCCCGGCTGGTCTTAACCACCTGCCCCAGGCACAGTGGCAGGGCCATGTCCTCAGGGTCTGGGTGTCAGGCCCTGGCCTGGTGGTCTCATTCCCCCCAGGCCCCCATGTCTGCCACCTGGCACTGCCTGCCCACCCAGGGCCACCTGTCCTCCCCGCTGGTCTGAGCCGGTCCCTGTCCCTGCAGAGATTCACTGTCACGCTGCAGGTAGAGCAGCTGCCAGGGCTGGGGGGAGTCAGCAGGTTGGGTGGGGACCCCTCAGGGAGGCCCAGGCTGGGTGGGGGGCCCCAGGGAAGGTGAGGCGCTTCCGCCCCCGGAATATCAAGCTTGGGGAGGGAGCAGGATCTGGCCTGGGCTGGGGGGGCAGCTGAGCTCGGGAGGCCAAGGCTGGAGGCTGGGGAGGTGGGGCCTGGGCAGGTGGGCTTTGCCAGGGAGCAGGAAGCGTGTCTCAGGCAGAGCCGCCAGGTGAGTGGGGGGAGAGGGGCCGTTCAGAACCCGGAGCCTGGGGTCCAGCGGCCTTGGTGCCTGGCTCTGCTGTGTCCGGGCCCAGGCGCGTCTGCTGTGGGTGCTGAGACGCAGTGCTGGGACCCCACCCCGCAGTGTCTGCCCCCGTCCACACCCACAGACCCTCCCAGCGGTGCACCAGGGT
>NW_012150274.1:642544-643757 GCF_000956105.1 Propithecus coquereli | reverse complement strand
CGAACCCCCGCTCCCGCCAGGGCTCTGGGCCCACCCTGGCCCATACGGGGGCTTTTTGCAAATTGCCTGTTCTGGCCCTTTTTATTATCATGGGGCGGGTGTGTCCCCAAACACCACTCCGGGCCCTGTGTGTTCTCACTCACTCCCCTCTCGGGCCAGGGGAAGGGCCTTCTTCCTCCCCTGCGTCTGCCTCACCCCATGTCAGCGCTTGAGCCTCTGACGGGAGGTGTGGGGACTCCTGTGCGGTTGTCCTGCTCGGGGCAGGGCAGCCGAGGGCCAGAGGACACGCCAGCCTTGCTGCTGCCCTGTTCGGACCGTGACGCGGCTGGCGCTGGCCTGTGCAGCCTCTGCTGTCTTGGGAGAGCTGCTGCCTGGCTTCCCAGCTGGCGGAGGGGACACCCAGGAGACCCCTGGGGGCCTCGGGAAGGAGGGTCCTCCCGTCACACCAGGGAACAGGTGCGTTTGTACTGCTTTGAGCATCCCCCCGGCCGGGGCAGCCTCGCTCTCCGGCTGCGGCCCCCACGTCCCTGCCCCGGCGTCCCCACCCTCACAGCATTCGTCCTGGCAGGCCTGCCCCTGAGGTCCCCATACGCGCTGGCTCCAGCTGTGCTGCCTGCGGATGGGGACGGGCGACCGGCACGTGTGTGGTCCCTGGGCGCCTCCCGCAGCCGTGGCGTGTCAGGCCGGGGGCAGGGGTCGTGGGCAGCTTCAGCTGGAGGATGGGATGTGGCCTGTGGCAGGGCCAGACGAGGGGTCCCAGGCACCCCGGCGCAGTGCTGGACCTGAGATGCGGACGTGGACTTGACCCGACACTGAGTGACCCCTGCGCCCCGCTGCCCACTGTGGGGTCGGGGCAGGCGGGGATTCCCCCGGAGCGGCTGGGGCTGGGAGCCGCAATTCCCCGTGGCCTTTGTCCCCACCATGGGCTTTTCTCTCCCCTCTGGGTGGCTGGCGCAGAGCGCGCTGCTCTGAAGCGCCAGTTTGGACGACGCTCCGGGTGATTCCCACTCACTGCTGCGCCCTGAGCTTCCACGTTGGACCTTGGTGTGTCCCGGGACACGGTGGTGAGCAGCTGCCGTGGACGTGGAGCCCTTCCCCGGGGAGGGGTGTGTCACCCTGGGACACCTGCCCCCCAGCTGCTGGGCAGCTCGAGCAGCTCTGGCTTTTTAATTAATGTGCAAAGGAAGCGTTTAGTTTTTCTGCCGTGGTCAGC
>NW_012150274.1:537086-642494 GCF_000956105.1 Propithecus coquereli | reverse complement strand
GCCTGGCTGTTCTGCCCTGGAGGTGGCAGCTGTTGCAGGGAAGGGGCCCGGTGGCCTTGGCAGCCCCAGAGCCAGCCAGCGCCCGCCTCCAGCCCGGTGCACTTCCTGGCAGAGCCCCTGGCCCGGCCCCTCCTGGGATGGCCAGTTCCCAACAGTCCTGCTCCCCAGGCGGGCCTGGGATGCAGACATAGGGATCCGGGTCCTGGAGGCAGCAGGAAGTGGCCCAGGCCCCACGGGAGAGGTTCGAGGGCCGCGGTACAGCCCGGTCCTAACTGGCAGAGGGGACCTGGGGGTGGCCAGGCAACAGCTCAGGACAGAGGTCAGAAGGGCTCCTGTGAGTTTGGGGAAAGGCAGGTGGGGCTTGGCATGCGGGCTGGGTGCTGGGCTTGGTCAATGGGCGCGCTTCAGGGTGTGCTGGGAAGCGGCTGAGGCCTCCACATGCACCCAAAACCGCCCCACCGCGGGGCTGGCAGGATGGGGGCAGGTGGGGCCCAGGAAGGCCCTTCTCAGGAGGGGCCTCCAGCTGCTCCTAGACCCGGGGCAGGAGGGGCAGGTGGCAGGGGAGGTGGCCTCGTGAGAGCATCGGGCAGGGAGTATGTGGCAGGCCGCAGGCTGGTCTGGGGCAGGATGGGGGCCCCTGGGGAGTAGCCGGGATTCCTGGGAGGAGCACAGGGCCTGGAGGGCAGAAGGGCAGGTCCAGCCCAGCACCAAGACGCAGCAGCTGTGTGAGCTGTGTGAGTCGCTGCACCTCTCTGAGCCTCGGTTTCCTCCATTGGAACCTCGTGGTGCCAACACACGCGAATGGTGTTCACAGAGCTATGCAGACAGAGCAAGGCTGCAAATGTTGCAGTTGGCGCTCTCGTGAGCGGTTCCGCGTAGACACGTGGAGCTAAGCATTTGCCCAGCTGTTTCCCCAAGGTGGGTTCTTAAAAGTGGTGTTTCAGATCAGAGGAGTCACA
This sequence comes from Propithecus coquereli, assembly GCF_000956105.1. Lineage (NCBI taxonomy): Eukaryota > Metazoa > Chordata > Mammalia > Primates > Indriidae > Propithecus > Propithecus coquereli. The sequence continues at coordinate 641,535 of NW_012150274.1, read as the reverse complement.
CATCATTAAGGCTTTTGCCACGGTACCAGCGGCCCCTGGCGGCCACATCCGCTCCTCCCCCCTCCCCCCCGAACCCCCGCTCCCGCCACGGCTCTGGGCCCACCCTGGCCCATACGGGGGCTTTTTGCAAATTGCCTGTTCTGGCCCTTTTTATTATCATGGGGCGGGTATGTCCCCAAACACCACTCCGGGCCCTGCGTGTTCTCACTCACTCCCCTCTCGGGCCAGGGGAAGGGCCTTCTTCCTCCCCTGCGTCCGCCTCACCCCATGTCAGCGCTTGAGCCTCCGACGGGAGGTGTGGGGAATCCTGTGCGGTTGTCCTGCTCGGGGCAGGGCAGCCGAGGGCCAGAGGACACGCCAGCCTTGCTGCTGCCCTGTTCGGACCATGACGCGGCTGGCGCCGGCCTGTGCAGCCTCTGCTGTCTTGGGAGAGCTGCTGCCTGGCTTCCCAGCTGGCAGAGGGGACACCCAGGAGACCCCTGGGGGCCTCGGGGAGGAGGGTCCTCCCGTCACACCAGGGAACAGGTGCGTTTGTACTGCTTTGAGCGTCCCCCCGGCCGGGGCAGCCTCGCTCTCCGGCTGCGGCTCCCACGTCCCTGCTCCGGTGTCCCCACCCTCACAGAGTCTGTCCTGGCAGGGCCGCCCCTGAGGTCCCCATACGCGCTGGCTCCAGCTGTGCTGCCTGCAGGTGGGGACGGGCGACTGGCACATGTGTGGTCCCTGGGCGCCTCCCGCAGCCGTGGCGTGTCAGGCCGGGGGCAGGGTTTGTGGGCAGCTTCAGCTGGAGGATGGGATGTGGCCTGTGGCAGGGCCAGACGAGGGGTCCCAGGCACCTCGGCGCAGTGCTGGACCTGAGATGCGGACGTGGACTTGACCCGATACTGAGTGACCCCTGCGCCCCGCTGCCCACTGTGGGGTCGGGGCAGGTGGGGATTCCCCCGGAGCGGCTGGGGCTGGGAGCTGCAATTCCCCGTGGCCTCTGCCCCCACGACCTTGGGGCAGGCCCATGCCCGTGGCCTCCGTCCCCACCATGGGCTTTTCTCTCCCCTCTGGGTGGCTGGCACAGAGCGCGCTGCTCTGAAGCGCCAGTTCGGACGACGCTCCGGGTGATTTCCACTCACTGCCGCACCCTGAGCTTCCACGTTGGACCTTGGTGTGTCCCGGGACACGGTGGTGAGCAGCTGCCGTGGACCTGCAGCCCTTCCCCGGGTAGGGGTGTGTCACCCGGGGACACCTGCCCCCCAGCTGCTGGGCAGCTCGAGCAGCTCTGGCTTTTTAATTAATGTGCAAAGGAAGCGTTTAGTTTTTCTGCCGTGGTCAGCAAAGGGCTTGCGTCTCTCCACTTGCCGGGCACCGAGCCCGGCGCTCGCCCGCCCCCGCCAGAGATGCTGCAGTGCTTGCCGCGGCGGTGCTGGGTGGGAGCGTCCGAGTACATGCGGGCAGGCGTGCACCTGCACACACACTGGCACACACGCATATACACACACACATACACAGAGACACACCCCCCCACGTAGACATACACAGACACCCCCACACCCACACGCAGACACACCCCCACAGAGACACACAGACACACGCCCATATGTATGCACGGACACGTTCATACACACACCTGTATGTGCGCTCACATGTTCACACTTACGTGCTTACACTCACATGTTCACATCCCCCCACCCCCGGTCCCTGACCTTTGTCAAACACGGCTCTCCAAGCTTCTGCAAATTTTGAACTGTGGGGGAACAACTGAGGAAGGTGTTTTAGGAGAGGAACCCCACCCCCTTACACAGAGGGAGCTGGCCGCGGACGGCCAGTTTGAGCTGCACAATCTTAACTCTTAAAAGGAGAGTTTGCAGTGGGGGGGTGGGGAGAACGCAGCCTGGGCCACACAGCAAAACCCCATCTCTACAAAAAGTAGAAGGATTAGCCAGTGGCACTAAAAATGGTGGTGCCTGTGGTCCCAGCTACTGGGGAGGCTGAGGCGGGAGGATGGCTATCCAGGAGTTGGAGGCTGCAGGGAGCTGTGGTGACGCCACTGTGCTCCAGGCAGGCGACAGAGCGAGACTCTGTAGAATTAAACAAGAACATTCTTTCTGGGGCTTCATATGTGGAGCCTGAGGAGCCGGCCCCCTGCCTCTCCGGGAGGCCCCCCAGCGCCAGAAATGGGGACGAGGGGCCACGGCTCAGGCCAGGCGAAGCTGGAGCTTGGGGAGGGGCCTTCAGCCCTTAGTCGTCCATTCTCAATGACGTGGTGACGCGCGGCAGCGTGGATGAGACGCTGCCCTGGACCTGCGGTCACCGGCGCGTGGGGACGGTCTCTGCATGTCGCCCACGAGCTGGGTACCCGGAGAAACCCACCTCTCATTTGGGGTTCTTTGGAAGAGGTGGTGCTTGGTTTCCATGGGGGTCCCGCTAAAGTCGTTTTGCGCTGGTAGCAACGCATCCGCCCAGGCTCGCGTGCCGGGGGGGACACGCGCATTCGGAGCACCTTGGCGGTCGCTGTTGGTCGTTCCTGAGTTGGCGGCCCTCAGGCTCCTTGCAGCGTTTGCCTCTGTAGGTGACGCTCTGTGCCGGGCCTCCCTGGGCGCCGAGGGGAGCCGTCCCCAGGCGGGGTTCCGGTCGGGAGCTGCTGTGACGTCACAGTTGGGACCCTGCTCCCCGCGGCTCACGGGCGCCAGCCGGGTGGGTCGTCCTTCCTTGGTTCGTTTATTCATTTTCCGTCCTTCAAGCCGTCACGCGCCCGCCCCGTGGGTTGCCGTGTCCGGTCGCTTTTCTTGCTGACACGGACTGGTGGGAATTCTTGCTGTGTCCTGACTGTCGTCACGTAAATATGTTCTTTCCTTTTGTCAGTGACATTTTCTGTTAAACAGCAGTTTTGCTGAGATGTAGAAGCATCTGTATATCGGTTCCCCTTGGTGTCTGGCCTTTGCGTGTTAAACGAGAGGCCTCTCAGCTGTGAATTGGTGCCAGCAGCTGGGAAACGAGGCCTTCCCTGCTGTCCTCTCCACAGCCGCGGCGGCTGTTGTCACGCACGTACGGAAGGCAGCACGAAGTTGTTCAACAGTCTGTCAAATTCTGAGACGATAACACTGTGCCCGGGTGGGGTGGACTCGCTTTGCCGGATGCTTAGAGGACAGCCTGCTGGGCCCCGGGAACCTGGCCTCCGCCTGCCAGCAGGGACGGCTCCTGTCCCTCTGCGCGGGGACGGCTCCGGTCCCTCCGCGGGACGTCCTAGGAGGGTCCAGAGGGTTTGGGGCCAGGTGGAGCTGCAGGTCCTGGCTTTGCGGCTGCCGCGTGCAGGGTCTTTTCCCGGCGCCGCTGTCCGCTCGGGTGCGGCTCTGCTCTCGCCGCGCGACGCTCCCGGGTGTGGCCGCGGTATCGGACGCCTGATTTGACCCTTTCTCAGTTGATTCCTCTCGGGTTTTCCGGGTGAGTGGCTGCGCCGGCTCCAGACACAGCCCCTGTTCGTCCTCGTTCCCGCACACTTCCCTCTCCACCGCGGTGCGCGGACCGCGCTGCCGTCGCGGGGGTCCCCACGTGAGCGGGACTGCTCGTGCCTGTGGTGGGAGAAGCCTGTCTTTGACCGCTTTATCGTCCGTTCGGTCCTAGCGAGGACGGGTCCGCACCCCAGGGGCCTCCGCCGCCCTCCCCAGCGCTGGGATGGGGTGTGCCGGGCCCAGGGGTGGTGCTCAGGGTGCGCTGGGGACTCGGCTGACCTTGGGTCAGCGGCAGCCGCCGCAGGCTCCCTCGGCCGGGGTTGGAGGGCCAGGGCGCCGACGGCCGCAGCAGCAAGCGGCTGACGTGGACGTCCCCGTGCACGTGCCAGCTGTGGGCCCTCTGCCCTCCGCCTCCCGGGCAGGTTCCACAGCCTGAGCCTGAGCCCCGTTAGCGGCGTCCTGCTCGCCCGGAGAGGCACGGGGCAGCCGGTGCTTCGTCCAGTCCCAGCCTTTGTCCGCGAGAGCGCGGCCTCGGCGCTGCACCTCACGCCTGCTGCCTGGTGCGTCTCTGCCGTCGCCCTGTGGGGATAGAAGGCGTCAGTATGTCCCTTCGCATGAGGAAACTCAGGCTCACAGAGGTCGAGTGACTTGCCCCGGGCTGCCCAGCCAGGACCAATGGGCCAGGACTGAGCTGTGCTCACACTGGCGGGACCCTCAGCCGCTCCCTGGGTCCCGGAGAGTCGGCAAGAGGAGCAGGGGCCACACAGAGCCGCCGGGCTGCCTGGCCTCGCCTGGGGATGGGGCTGCTGTGTCCTGTTAGCTCTGCCCTGGCTCCAGGGGGCTTGAGCCCCACGGGGTGAGCTCCACACTTTGTCCAGAGGGTGGCAGAAGGCTGGGAGGTGGACGCCTTCCTTAAGCCACCAAAGCAGGAATTTTTGTGGAAATCGGCAATTCTTGGGCACAGATGTCACACAGAAGACAAGATCACGGGCGTGGGCTCGGGGGTCTCGGACGTCCTCCCGGGGCCCCAGTGTCCTGGCAGCTGTGCCAGGGTTGTGTTCTCCACCCACCTGCACCAATTCTGCGGGGACCGGACCCCCCCGTCCCACATGCCCCGGAGGGCTCGCTGACGCAGGCCTTCCCGCTCCGGAGCAGCTGCTCTGCCCCGTCCCCCCCGGAGTGGGCACCTTTCCCGGAGACCCTGCAGCCCCTGGCCGTCGGCCAGCCCGATAGTCAAGTTTCTTCAAGGGTTTCGGCTCTGCGAGGGGGACAGGCGGGCTGCCAGGAGGCCCGCGGGGGGCCAGCTCACGGCCACGTGCTCACTTGCACATCGCAGCGCAGCCCGAGTGCAGAGGCATCTTGCCCATGTCGCCCTCCCCAGGCCGCCTCTGGGGCGCAGCGGGCGGGGCCGGGTCCTTCCGCACTTCCTTCCCCCGCTCCTGTGCCCCTGAGCCTGTCCACGGCCCGAGTCTGGGCCTCGAGGCCAGGAAAGAAAACCTGGAGCTCGGCAGCTGGGGGGAGGCAGCTGCACCTGGGAGCCGCCGTCCCCTGGGGTTTCATGCAGAAAAAGGGCTTTCATTAGGAAAGGGGCCAAACCGAGAAAACACCGCCCGGCCCTGGTCACACGGTCCCCACCTCCCCGGGCCTCCCCGCGGCCCAGCCAGCTTGTGACTAAGGAAAACACACAGCTACGCTGATGCAATTAGGAAAATGTTATTTTTCAAAAGCTGCCAGATCCTCGCGGCTGAACCTGTGACCCGAGAAACAAGGAGCAGGGCATTGGGCCGGCGCCTGCCACTTGCGGCTACAGCCTGGGACGGTCCCTGGGCGCTTCCGGGCCACTGGAGGGTGGGGTGGGGGACGCGGGATGGGCACTCGTTGGGGGCCCAGGGAACGTGCCCGCCCTTCCCGACTGGCGGGGAGAGAGGAGGGTCTCACAGCCGCCCCCCTGGGGAACTGGGCGTGCTGAGCGGACTCCTGCCCGCCCCAGGCCATGCCAGGCCCCTCCGTCCTCCCTCTGCCCTCCTGCCAGCCTGGGCACGGGCAGGCCCGGAGCGGGGAGAATCCCTGGCCCCTCAGCTCGTCCCGCCCTCCCTGGCGCAGCTGAAACTCGCAGAGATGTGGGCGTGGGGACGGGGAAGGTGCAGGAGCCCCGGGGCCCGCAGTGCTACAGACCACCAGGGCCCCCCTACCTGCTCTGCCCCACACCCCCTCTGCCACTGCAGCCCTCTGGGACTCAGGGGACCCCCACCTGGTGACACTGGCAGGCAGCTTGGGACCCAGAGGGCCTGACCCCTGGGTTCTGGGGGTGCTGCCAACAGGGGCCTCTTGAGCGTCCTGGTCACTCACCCCACTGTCTGTGCTGGGGGTGTGCGGGGGTCCTGTGTGGCCGCGGTGGGTGTCCTGACCCTGGGGGACGGCTGCGCAGCCCTGGCAAGGACCGTGGGGACAGGGCAGCAGCAGCGAGTGGGGCCTGTGCTGGCCGGGGTGGGGTCCAAGGAAGGGGGCTGGACCAGGGCGGCTGTGTCCCTCAGTGGCTTTGACAGCTCCCGCCCCACCTCCCCCGCCGGGCTCTGACGGGGAGCCCCGCCCCCGCTCCTGCCCCAGTCGTGGCCGCAGGTGCCGCCGGGCCGCCTGCAGGTCGGTCGCGGGCTGAGGGCCGGCCTGTGCCCGCAGGCAGCCCTGCGCCAGGGACTGTGAGCGCCCGCACGCCGCCCGCCTCAGGATGAACGACCTGGACTCGGAGGTGCTGCCGTTGCCGCCGCGGTACCGCTTCCGGGACCTGCTTCTGGGCGACCAGTCCTTCCAGAGCGACGACAGGTAGGGACAGCCAGGCGGTGCGCCGGAGTCGGCGCTGTCCGCGGTGCTGACGGCCATGCCGCGCTCGCTCCGGGGCGCAGAAGTTTGGAGGGGGTGGGGGCAGGGCAAGCACCTCCCGGGAGGGCGCCTGGAGGGTGGCGCGAGGTGCCGGGGAGTCTCCCCGAGACCGGCCTGGGGGGCTGCCATCCTGAGTCGGCCCCTAGCGCGCCCCCCCACCCCCGCCCCGTCCCACAGCTTTGCTGGCGGAAGCCTCAGGGGTGCAGCCCCGCGGTCTGGCCCGGGGCTGCTGTGCGCCAGACTGAGCCTGCGGCGGCCTGTCAGTTATGCACGGGGGACAGTGTCCTTCCAGATCATGCCTGGCCCTTTGTGCAGAGTGACAGCGTCCTGTCCCCTCCAGCTCTCTTGGGCGTAGTAGAGCGAAATGAGCGTGTCTTTCTGTAGAGGACGGCAGGACGAGCCGTGGGCGTCATTCGTGTGCCGAGGGGCTGGCGGGAGGCTGGCGGAGACGCTGCTTTTCTCCCTGCCTTTCTCTGCGCAGCTGTCTCGGGTAAACACCCAGCACGCCACTCCGCCAGCCTGGGGGGTGGGCCGGTGGCACGTTGGGAAGGGGAGAGCTAGAGATTGCGGCGGGGCCTGCGGGCTCTGGGGGCGGCTGCCGCTGCCTGTGGGCTTCCTCCCCGCCATCCCCAAACCCGCCCTGCCTGTGGGCTTCCTCCCCGCCATCCCCAAACCCGCCCTGCCTGTGAGCTTCCTCCCCACCATCCCCAAACCGCCGGCAGAGCTGCCGCTTCCCCAGCGGCGCAGCTGTTCAGGTTGGCGCACGGTGTGTGTGCGGCTGAAAATCGTCGGGACATGCTGAGCGTTCAGCGTAACCCACAGCTGAAACCGCAGCCGCAAAGAGAGCCGTGTCGTGACAGGACCTGTGCACGCTCGAGGTGCTGCGGCAGCGTGTGGAAAGCGACCTCAGACGTCACTCTGCCCGCCAGCAGGGTGCACCCTGTCCAACCTCCAGACCCTCGGAGCCAGGCGCGGAGACTGGACCCAACGTCTTCACCCACTTAGGGCCCAGGAGCAGGTCCCGCGGAGGGGCTTTTACCCCGGCGGGCTTTCCCCGGGTGACTAAGCGCTGGAGGAATAAACAGCCCGTTTGAGAGCCTGTGCTCCGTGGGCAGAGTTCAGCCCTCCCTGCTTGGGTGGAGGGGCAGCCAGGCCCCCGTGGTGGGGGCTCTCCCACCCGCTGGGACCCCTGGGCAGGACTGGGGGCTGCCCTGGGCCGAACCCGGGGACTCGACATTTTTCCAAGTCAACGGCAGCCGCTGGGCTGCTCAGCTGGGACGCGGTTAATTCTGGAAGGCAGCCGTGGGAGATCTTCCGACGTTGGGCAGGAAGTGGTGTCCGTCTCTCCTAATGGCGCCCAGGGCCTCCGGGTGACGGGCTGCGGTCGATGTAATGGCAGGGCTGTGTCCCCCAGTTTTCAGCAGTGGGTGGCGTCAGCTACATGGCCTGGGTGTGCCTGGAGAGCGCTCTCCCGGCCCGGGGGGGGGGTGGCAGGCTGGTGTGGAGTCCGGCAGTGGGCCCAGGCCCTCCGCGTGGCTTTCACAATTGTGGTCTGATACGTGAAACTGAAAGTTTACTGCTAGGGACACGCAACCCTCACCCGCTACCCAACACCCGAGCGTTCGTGTCACCCTCAGAGGAGATCCCTCACCTGTCAGGAGTCACCACCTCCACTCCCTCCCCAGCCCCTGGCAGCCACCACCTTATGTCCCCTGGGCCCTGGTTTGAGGGGGACGTCTGTGGCGTGCTGGGCTGACGGGGTTGGAGCCGGACCGCAGTGTGTGCGTGGCTGCATGGCTGCGGTCCCCCGAGGAGAGACCTAGGTGGCTGCAGAGTGTCTGTGCCCCGCGCACGTCCTCCTCTCCCTGTTGGACGAGATGTGCGCCACGGCCTCCTGGGCGCTGGGGAAGACGTAGAGCATCGAGGCCGAGCGGTCGCCGGGCCTGTCCGTGCCGCTCCCTCGGGGGCAGGGCACTGGTGTCTGCGTGCCCGGCCGCTTCTCACCCCAGTGAGGAGCCCAGGCCTGGGTGGGGCGGCGGGTCCCAGCAACTCTGCCCTGCGCCCCACGAAAGCTGGAGGGGCCCCGCGAGGCACCGTGCTGGCTGTGCAGGGTCCTGGGGCCGGCAGCCTTCCGGGGTGCACAGGAATGGGAGGTGGGGGCCAGATGGGCTCCTGCTGCGTCACCTGCTAGTGGGCCCAGCTCCGTGCCGTTTGCACTGCGGACTCAGGCCTTCCTGACGGGGTGCGGCAAGGGGAGCCCGGAGCTCAGGAACGACCAGGACTCTCAGTCTTGCTGCCAGCCTGGCGGCCTCTCCTCCTCTCCCTGCCAGCCACCGTGGGCAAAGGAGGGGCAGGGAGCCCCCCCAACAGAAGGCTTTCTCTTTTCTCAAGCCTTCTTTGCCCCAAGGGGGCTGCCTTGGCAGCTGTGGCAGGTGAGCTGGGAGGAGGGGGGAAGAGCAGGCGCCGGCGCCCGGCCAGACCTGCCCGTGCACCAGCAGGCCTGAGGCTCCAGGGGCTCTGGGCAGAGACCCCTGGGGGGTCCCAGGGATGGAGCAGCCCAGGCCCGCATGGGCCCCCCAGCACTGGGGTGGTGGCCTTTGCTAAGGGGACATCTGGGCAAGGTGGAGCCCGCTCAGTCTCCAGGGTGGGGAGACACAGCCACCAGAACAGGGCGAGTGCAGAGCGAGGGCTTCACACAGAGCTGGCTCCCCCGGCCCCTCCCCAACCCCTCCCCTGCTCCGCCCCAGCAGGCTCTGTGGGGAGGGGGGGCTGCCACCCTGCTCCTGGCGGCCGTGGGCGGCCGTGGGCTTCGTGTTCTCCGGGGGTAGAGCTGCCTCCAGTGAGTCACGGCAGCCTCAATGCCCGCGGCCTTGGGGAGGGAAGAGCTGAGCTGCCCACGTGGGCGGACGAGGCTTCCTGCCGGGCGGCTGCTCCCAGAGGGCCTGGAGCTGTGAGTCAGCCCTGCGGGGAGCAGGGCAGCGTGGGGAGCTCACCCCTTGGGGCCAATGAGGTCCTGGGTGGACCCTCCCCATTACCTGCCAGGCTGCGTTCTGGGGGCTCCAGGGAGCAGTACTCGGCAGAAGTCAACCCAGACTGGGGCTCTGGGCCCCTCGGTTGTCCCGAGACATCTCACTGTGCCCCTGCCCGGAGCCAGGAGCAGCCGAAGGAGGCCCTGCCCCTTCCCACCAGAGCCACCTCCGGTGTCCTGGAAACCCAAGCAGGCGTCGTGGTCACAGACTCCGGCTCCCCCTTCTGCAGAGGGGAGCTCCCCAGAGGGCAGCCAGAGGCCTTGCCGGGCAGGGGTGCCCAAGGGCTTTGGTCCCCACGTGTTGGGCTCTGGGTGCCCCCTGCTGCCCCCTGGTCTGGAGGTGCAGCCTCAGCCATCCTGAGCCCCCCAGTCCCGAAGACACCGGGCATGTCGTGGGGGGAGCAGGCTTTGGGCGGGGACATGGGAGCCACGCAGCAGGATCGTCTCCCGAAAGGGGCAGAATCGCCACAGGGAGAGCCCCAGTGGGGAGAGTGGGGGGCAGGGGAGGCTGCCGCACCAGGGCCCAGCCGCCCGGGTGGCCGAAGCCACGTGGAGGCCACGTCAGGGTCTCCCCACACTCCCAGGCTCTGCGCACAGGCCAGGCGACCGGGAAGTGTCAGGACGCCCCTGCCTGGGGGTTTGCGCCTCGCAGCCCCAGGCTGAGGCGTGGGCAGGACAGCACCCTATGGGTTGCGAGGTGGGGGCTGGGAACACTGCCCAGAAGGGCCCCCTTTCGCTGTTTCCTTAGCTCCGCCGGCGAGAGTGGAGCTTGACCTGGTTCTCTGGCGTTTGAGCAACAACAAATGTTTTTTACACGAGCTGAGAGGCGGGCGGGAAGACAGGCAGGACCCAGCATTGCCAGGAATCTGGAGGCAGCCGGCCCTGCCTTGAGGACGGGCCCTGCAGGCAGTGGCCGCTGAGAGGGCGGGCGGCCCCCTGGCCCAGCAGGGGCAGGGCTGGGGCTGGACCTCGCGCCCCTGGGGACAGGCCAAGCTCCTCTCCTGACGTGAAGGCCTCACCAGGCCTCCAGTAGGGTCACAGGGGGGTCTCTAGGGACAGCCTCACCCCCAGAGCACTTACCGGTCACCATTAGCGACTGAACAGTTCCGAGCTGGGCGGGGAGGTGCAGTGGCGCCGGGCGTGGCTGGGTGAGGCCTCCGTGGACGTTCCCTCCGGGAGCGCAGGATTGCCTGCTAAGTGCCCGTCTCCCATCCCCCATCACCCTGCCCACCCCAGCAGCCCGCCCCGCCCGCACCAGGAGAGCAGGGAGCCTGCAGCCTCCTGCCCCAGGGCCAGCTCTGCTTACACTCCTCGCCCCACCGCGCCCAGAGCCGCCAGGTGCTGGAGGCGCTAGCAGCTTGGGGAGAGACCCGGGGCACCGTCAGCTCTCCTTTGGGGTGCTCGGGAGCACGGGGCTGGGCTGGCGGAACCTGCCACCCTGCGCCTGCCCACGTCAGAGGTGCGGGTTCAGGTGCATCTGGGGCTTTGAAACCGGAAGGAACAGGTAGGAGTGGGGGGTGTGGCCCGGCCTGTCCCAGTGCGAGGGTGGGCCGTGGGGACACAGCCCAGAGTGCAGGGGACGGTGGTGGTGTGTGGGGCAGCGGAGGTTTGAGAACGGGGCAGGGAGCCACAGGGCGGGTGAGGGCTGAGGCGGGACAGCAGCGGGTTTGGGAAGCGTGGCCCGGCGAGCGCCTGGGCCTGAGCTGCCAGGCCGGCTGCAGCCACACCTGTGCTGCGAGCGGGTTCTGTGTGGTCTGATGGAAGCTAGGACAGCCCTGGAGGGCGAGGAAGCCCCTACCCCGTGCCAGCCAGGCCTCACGGTGGGGCCGTCTGGCCAGTGCCACCGCCATGCGTCCTGCCAGAGCCGCTGAGCTTGGTAAACGGCCTCTGTGGCCTCCGGGGTTCTGTTTTAAACTCTGCCCGCGCTGTCCTGCTGTGAGGAGGGTGGCTCTGCCCGGAGCACCCCCAGTCGAGGTGGGGCCAGGGGTCCCCGGATCTGCCCCGGCCCTTCTCACCGGCCCAGGCTGGGGGCTGTCTGGTGTGAATCTGCACCCCCTGAGGGACGGCCTTGGCCGGGCAGGGTGGGGTCACTGGGGCGGGGAGGGCGCTGGCCATGCGGACGGGCTCCCCCTTCCCTGCCTGTGTGACTGGACCAGGTCTGGCTACTGGAGCAGGGAAGGCCTGGGACGGCGTCCCACAGCTCTGGCCGATTCGTGTGTTTTCCAGTGTCCTGAGCGAGTGAACACTTCCGGGCCGGGGCTGGCCTGCCTGCGTCTGCCCCACCCAAGCGGGGGCTGGGTCTGCCAGGGGTCCCTGGGGTCCCTGCCGGGGAGCCAGAGCCGGGAGGGGGCCCTGGGTCACGGTGGGGGTCGGGGAGGGCGGCGACCCCTCGCCGTGGACCACATGTGGCACATGTCCTGCCCGTGTCCTCCCTGTCGGGTGCGGCCGGCTGCCCCACCCCTCAGGAGCCAGGCGGCGATCCAGCCACGCATTCCGCTCTCTGTGGTCTTCTGTGAAGGGGCTTTGGCTCTCCTTGCCCACCCTGGGGAATACTAGGGGAGCCCCGAGGGGGCAAATCCGACGTCCCCAGGGCTGTGCCCCTCCCACCCCTCCCACAGCTCAGCTCGTGGCTTTGTCCCGGGGACTCGTGTGCAGGGCTTGGGATCAAATTCCCCTGCTGTAGTGCAGGACAGAATGCAGGTGCCCAGAGGGGACCTGGCACCCACCCGTCACAGACGCCACGGTCGGCGTGGGCTCCACCCCACTTCCCAACCTGCTTCCTGTGACGCAGCGTTCCCAGCACCCGGCCTCGTCCACCGGAAGTGGGAACGGGGGTGACGGTGTTGCGCCGTCGTTGTCTGCCGGGGCTGCCACTGCAAAGTACCCCGGTGGCTGCAACAGCACGTGCATTCCTCCCAGTTCTGGAGCTCCGGGTGCCGGCAGACGCGGTTCCTGGTGAGGGTGCCTTCCCGGGCGGCAGACGCGCTTCTCGCTGCGCGCTCACGTGGCAGACGGAAGGCGCCAGCCCCATCGCTGAGAGGGCCCCACCTCCTCTGACCCTGACCGCCTCCCGAGGGCCCCATCTGCTAACGCCATCCCACTGGGGTTCGGGTTCCGCGTAGGAACCTGGGGCGCAATTCCATCCACAGCAGGCTGGGCGGAGGGAGGCCAGAAGCCTGACTCACTGAGCTTCCCTTTCCAGCTCCTTGGACGTCCAGGGCGTCCGTGGGTCCCTGGAGGCCCCCTGCTCACAGCGCCCCTCCTCCCCCGCAGCGCCGGCCCGCGCGGCCTGTGCCCCAGCACTCAGTTTGTGGCACTTCCTTGCGGTGGCCTCAGGACACTGGCACAGCCTGGCAGAGGGTGCGGGTGTTGTGGGGGCAGCACCGAGAAGTTGGGGCCCAGGGCCGCCGCCTGCCCGTCTCTGGTGGGGCTGCCGCTGCTGTGCCGCGTCTGTGACCCTCGGCCAGGTTGGACGCAGCCTGTGAGTCGCACAGCCCCACCCGGGTTAATAAGATGTGGGACACGTGTGCCACGGAGCTCTGCTCCACCGTGAACACAGCGGTGAGCGGGCACCTCTGTGTCGTGCTGGGTGGGCTGGAGCCCGTTCTTCTCAGTGAAGCGTCTCAAGAATGGAAGAGAATCGGCGCACGTACTCACCCTCAAATCGGAAGTAATCGATCGACACCCACGTGCACGTATGGGAATGACGTTCGCGGGGTGTCGGGCAGGAGGTGGGGGTGGAGGGGCTGGGCGGGCTCACGCCTGACGGTGCCATGCGCTGTCTGGGGATGGGCACGCTTATAACAGATTGAAACCGTACGGAAATAATTCACAGAACCAAAACGTTTGTGCCCCGTAACACTCTGAAATTAAAAATAAGAATAATATTCATGAAGTGATCCGTAGCTTTGGAATAGTTTTTCCCCAAAGGGTTACACAAATTATTAATATTAATTTTAACATTTCATTAATTGTGATGATTAACGTCTCACTCACAAGCAAATGCACAATGCACGTAGGACGCTGGCACAAATGTGTTCCCTGTCAATTCTTGGGCGAGTGAGTAAACGCCACGGCCCCATCGATTGCTGGCCGCATCCCTGGCGGGTCCTGGTTGGTCGACAGCATGCTGGGAAGCGGAAATGCCGGAAAAGAGGCCCACCTGGGGCTGCCCGTGGCAGGGAGGCGTTGGTGAGGGCCCCCAGCCGCCCCGGGGAGCAGAGGCCCAGGGGAGGGCGTGACGCCCAGGCGGGGCTGGCGGGGCCCTGCCTCCTCCTGCACCCGTGGCAGCCCTGGAACACGGCCCTGGGGAGGGCACGTTCCCTCCAGCCCCCGAGGGCCAGCAAGGGGCTGGGAGGGGCCTGCAGTTTGCGGGATGGAGGAGGGCTGAGGACGCCCTAGCTCTTCCCATAAGCACCACGCGGGCAGGTGGGGGCCGGCCAGCAGCCCCTGGGCAGACCTTGAGCCTCAGCTCCCCTGAACTTGGATGCAGGGGTCTCTGGCCCCCCCTGGGAGCCTGGGGGAGGCCCCCGTCCGTGGCTCGCTCACCTGGCCAGGGCTGCGACCTTGGAGCCCAGACCCATGGGGGGGCTCGAATTCGGGATCCCCATCTCCCCTGACCCCTGGTCCAAGCCTCAGTGGGCCCCTCAGCACACGCCCACCTCTGGGAGCTGTCGGGAGGGCAAGGTGAGGTCACACCAGGCAGGCAAAGCTGCCCTGCCTTGTGGACCCCTGGGAGCCCCTTAGAGCCCTGGGGGTTAGACTCTGCAGAGTCTACCTGCCTGGGTAAGGCGCTAATTAATTCTGCCGTTTGCCCCCAGGGCCAGGCCAAGGGCGGGGAGGGGCAGGGGGAGCCCAGCTCTGGGTCTGCCTGGGGGCCGGACCCCTCCTGTGCTAGGCGGTGGCTGCAGTGCCCTTGAAGGGAGCTGTGGCACCAAAGGTGGCCCTGGGCCAGTGCCCAGCCCCCCACGCAGAGTGCGCGGCCCCCCGCCCCGACTGCCGGCAGGAGGTGGGGCCCCCAGGGGGCGCCCGGCGGGATGCTGGCCTGTCCCCATCCTGGGACCAGGACCTCGCACGCAAAGACTGTGAAGATGGGGTTAAGGATCTTGAGGAGGGGAGACCACCCTGGGGGCCCAAAATGCCATCACAAGTATCCTTGCAAGAGGGGGCAAAAATGGCTAAACTGGCAAAGTTTACGTTATGTAAATTTTACTGCCAAAAAAAACCTTAAGAAAACTGAAAAAAAAATCACCACCACCACCAAGAGAGGGAGGTTTGACACAGGCAGAGGCCGCGTGAGGTTGGAGGCTCAGGGTGGGGCGATGGCCACAAGCCAGGGCCACTGGGGCCACCAGGAGCTGGAGGAGGCGGGAGGAGCCCCCCCAGGGACTCTGCGGCCTGGGGCCCCTCGATTCCGGCCCAGGGATGCCGAGCTGGGACTTGTGGCCCCAGGACTGGGAGAGAATCGTCCCCATGTTTGGAGCCCCTCGCCGCGGTGCTTGTCACGGCAGCTCCAGGACAGTCCTGCGCCGGGAGACCCCACACGTCTGGGGGGAGAATGAACATCAGGGAGAACGCACCTCGCTCCTGTCTGGGGGAGAAAAGGACCAGCGGCGGCGACTCTGGAGGGGGGAGGTCTCTCCCCACCCCCACCTTGGCTGCCCCCCCCCCGCCGTGCTCCCCGCCCCTCGTTAGGAAGTGAGACCCCAGAGCCCCCCGAGGATGCAGGGCCCTCTGTGCTGGCCTGGGAAGCACAGACGTCACGACACCCGAGACTCGTGCCCTGTGCTGGGGTGGGAAGGGAGGAGGCGTCTCCTCCCTGAGACCGAGGGGAGACCAAGGTCACACCCGTGGGGCCAGGAGAGCGCTGGAGGTCGGCGAGCCAGGGCTGGCCGGGTCCGGGCAGGAGCGCTGGGCCCTGTGCAGGTATCACGACCACCAGCCCCTTTCGTCCGGAACAGCTGCTACCGGGTGTGGCCCCCTGACTCCTGCCCTGAGCCCCGAGACTGGGAACAAGGCGTCACACCAGGACTGTTGCATGACGCAGCGTGAGGGGGTGAACTGTGACCCCCAAATCTATACGCTGAAGCCCTAACCCACAGCACCTCAGCATCCGACTGTGCTTGGAATAGCGTCTTCACAGAGGTCCTCAGGGTAAAGTGAGGTCGCTGGGGTGTCCCCGTACCAAGGGGAACTTGGAGACAGACGTGCACGGAGGGATATGACTAAGGGTACTGATCCGTTGACTTTGAGTTAACCGGAAAGATGATCTGAGGGGGCAGAATCCGATCACGTGAGCCCTCTGAGAGTGGGGTGTGCTCCGGTTGGTGGGTGGAAGAGGCCGTCAGGGTGCTTGGAGGCGCCGAGGCGGGAGCGCGGCTTTACGGATGGGGCCACGTGCCAAGGGGTGGGAGGCCCTCGGGAGCTGAGAGCCGCCGACAGCCCCAGGAAAAGGGGACCTCAGTCCTACAGCTACGGGAACTGCAGTCTGCGGGTGGTGGAATGAGCCCGGAAGCGGATTCTTTATTTTGATTTATTTATGTTTGATTTCAGAGTATTATAGGGGTACAAATGTTTTGGTTACGTGGATTGCTTTTGTACAGTTTGAGTCAAAGTTATAGGTGTGCCCATCCCCCAGATGGTGTGCACTGCACCCGTTAGGTGTGGACTTACCCGGCCCCCGGCCCCTCCCGCCTGCTGGATTTCCATGGATTTCACTGCGCCCAGAGCTCCAGGCCAGAGCCCCGCCCTGCCGCCGTTTGTGTGCCGCCTCTGAAGACCCTCAGCTAAGCCCAGCCCACACTTCCGACCCGCAGGACTGTGGGAGAATAAAGGGGTGTTGCTTTAAGCTTCCATGTTGGTGGCGGTTTGTTACGCGGCGTGCATTGCTAGCACACCAGGCCTCTGGCCCTGCGGAATGTTCCACCATCTGCACGTGTCTGGGGCCTCTCTGTGGGTGGTCCAGCTCGGTGGGGCCTGCTCGATGCAGGTGAGAAACGCTGCAGGTGCCACTGGGGCTGCGTGTGGCCTCAAGTCCTGGTTGCCCTGTTAGAGGTGGCCCGAGGGACCCCTGGGCTAGCGATGACGGCCGGACCTCTCCACTGGGTCGTTTCCCTCCCCCTTGTCACCTGAAGGTGACCTGTCACTTTGTGCACACATGGCCTTCCACTGTGCAGCTGGGGACTTTGGCCCTGCCGGGCTTGGATGCCCCCACTCCCCGGCTGCTTCTTCCACCAACACTGGCCGCCTGCTTCTGGGCCCGCCAGCGGGAGCTAGTCGTGTGCCCCAACACGGGGTTCCTGCTGGAAACGCCCGCAGCCCTTCCTCCAGGACGGCCGGTGACCAGGGCCAGGCAGCGTGGAACAGCGGCCGCAAATGGGGCAGTTGTGGGTTTCCTGGATTCCTTTGAGTGTCGTGGAGTGACCCGCGGAGGTCACAGATTCACCAGGTGAGGTGGACTAAACAACACCCCTCCGAGATGTCCACGTCCTAATCCCAGAAACCTAAGACTACGTGGCCGTCTGTGGCAAAGGGCGAGAGATGGGAGATGAGCCTGTCTCATCCGGGTCGGCCCAAGGTCAACGCGGGCCCGAGTCCACGTCAGGGAAGGAGACGGCGGAAGCGCCCGACACCGAGGAACGCGGGGCCCAGAAGCTGGAAGGGGCGGAGTCACCGGTCTCCCCTGGAGCCGCCAGGAGGAGCCAGCACCGGGTTCTAGGACCTCTGACCTCCGCTCGGCAACAAATGCGAGTTCCAAGCTGCTGAACTGTGGCCACGTGTCGGAGCTCCGCAGGAAACCCCAACACCTGCTTGGAATCATCGTCCCGCCCGGCCCGCGCCTGCCTTGGCTGGGCTTCCTTGGTGGTTTGGACGCGTTTGGTGAGGACCGCGGGGGCGCCCGGGCTCTCGGCCGGTGCCTGGAGTCTGGTCCGTGGAGAGGGACAGACTTTCTCCCCTTCAAGGGCTCCGTTCACAGAACCTGGGCCTTGTCCAGTTCATCTGCGGCCCGAAGCCCCCGTGGTGTCTCCCTCGGTCTGGGCTTCCGTGTTGTCGTGGGCGGGCTCTCTGTTAAAGTCCGTTCTGTCCTCCTCCTTCCTTCTTTTCTTTAGATGTGGTTGTTTCAGTTGTGGTAAAATACCCCTAAGGTCAGTTTACCGTGTCCACCAGTTCTGAGTGCGCAGCTCCGGGTCATTAAGGACATTCGCGCTGTGCAGCCACCGCCGCCGTCACCCACGGAACGGCCACCTGCTCTGTCCCCGGAAACACTGACGCCCCTCCCCGCCCTGCCCCCACGTCCCACTCCTGTCCCCGTGGTTCTGATGCTCCGGGTCCAGGTGGCTCCTACAGGATTTGCCTTTGTGGTTGGCGGGTTCCACTGGGCACGATGTCGCCAGGTAACCGTGTGCAGCGTGGTCGGGATTGCCTTCCTCCCTGCGGCGGCCGGACCACCTGTGGTCGCCTTCCATCCCTGGGTGGGGGGCTGGGGGCTCCCCCTCCACCTGCCGCTCGCTGCGTCGGCTCCAGCCCGTGCACGCGGCCCCCGCCTGCGGCCCAGGAGCCGGGTGGGGCGGGGCGAGTGTCACAGACCCTGGGTCTGCCCTGGCCACTGAGGTCCGTGGGACGTCCCTGCCCAGGGTGCTCCCCACTAGGCTGGGGTGCCGGGGCTCCGGGCCCTTCCCCTCCCAGCGACAGCCGGGAGATCTCGCCTTGTCTGAGGGTCACGCCGGCGTCGCCCCAGCCAGATGATGAAAGTCATGGTGCTTCCCCCGATGGGGGCTGTAGGGGGGACCCCCAGGACCCCGTGGGCATCCCAGTTTGGCCTCGGGGTGGGAGCAGGGTGGGGAGCAGACCCCCCACATCTCTCTCTGTGCTCCCCAGACACCTTCCCGGAGGACCGCAGCCCCCACCCTCCTTGCTGGCTGCCAGTGAGTCATCACCGGCGTTACTACGTCTGGTCATCTCCCTGCGTTCCAGAGGCTCCTGGGGCAACCGCCACACCTGCCCCAAGTTACCCCTGCCCCAACCTACGCGCACGCCTGTGGACGTTACCCCTGCCCCAACCTACGCGCATGCCTGTGGACGTTACCCCTGCCCCAACCTACGCGCACGCCTGTGGACGTTACCCCTGCCCCAACCTACGCGCACACCTATGTACATTACCCCTGCCCCAACCTACGCACACACCTATGGATGTTACCCCTGCCCCCACACCTACCCCAACCTATGCACACATCTATGGACGTTACACCTGCCCCAACCTACGCACACACCTATGGATGTTACCCCTGCCCCCACACCTACCCCAACCTATGCACACATCTATGGACGTTACACCTGCCCCAACCTACGCGCACACCTATGGATGTTACCCCTGCCCCCACACCTACCCCAACCTACGCGCACATCTATGGACGTTACACCTGCCCCAACCTACGCGCACACCTATGGATGTTACCCCTGCCCCCACTCCTGCGGATCTCACACCGCCCCCGGGGATGCCCCCGTTCCTCCACTCTCCTGTGGACATCACACTGCCGGGCCCTGCTGTCCTCTCCCCCTCTGGGCTGGCGTCAGGCTCCTCTGAGGTGATGCCAGCTGCTCAGGGCTTGAGATCCCGCTGCCGAACTGGGGGCCCAGAGAGACCCCTGCAGCCTGACAGCCCCTCAGAGTGCCAGGTGTGGGTGCCTGGTGCCCACCCTCAAGCCGTGGCCTGGCCATCACTCTGGGAATGTCCAAAGTGGGAGTCGTCATCGCCCTGCCTGCTTCTCCATCTTCCCACCTGGGTATCACCACCCTCTGGTCCTCCCCCACCTGGTCCTCCAGGAGGCCTGGCCAACCCACCTGCAGGACACACCTTGGATGCACCCGGCCCTCCCCCGGGGCTGCCCCAGCATGAAGCACGAGTTCCGTAAAAGGACCTCTTCATTTTGCTTGGGCTCCCAGGCCACCTCCCCTGCACAGTGGTCAGGCTCGAGGCTGTCCACGCCTTGGAGCAGGAAGTGCTGGACACGTCAGGCCACGTTGCTCCGTGGACCCTGAGCTGGGGCCCAGGGGCGGCCTCCCTCCTCAGCTCGCGCTGGCCTGAGGGCCTCCTGCCCCACCGAGCAGGGCTTCCAGGCAGCCGGACCCCCAGCACCAACACCTGCCGGCTGTGACCTGCCCGTCACCTGGGTGGGTCACCTGGAGCCCCGTCTGTGCAACGGAAGGGACTGAGCTAGAAAGGCCACATAACGTGGCCATAGCGAGCTGGCCCGGGTCAGCGGGTCCTGCGCTCACATCCTGGCTCTGCTCCCTCCTGCATCGGCCCCTGGGGAAGCCACTCCCTCCCTAGCACCTCAGTCCCCACTTTGCAACAGGACACGAGTCCCTGCTGCCTGCGGAGGGCTAAGTGAGGGGACCCTGCACCCGCCGTGGCACCACCTGGTGCAGACCAGCGCCCCCCACGCACAGTGGGATCTGGCACCCAGGGCCCAGTCAGGGAGTGCCCCGTGGGCTGTGCCCGGACAGCTTCGGCGTGGGACGTGGGTGAGGACCTCGAGTGCCCACGGAGGGGAGCGGCACAGAGCCGTGGCGCCCCACCTAGCACAGAGGCGAGGGCTGCACGGCAGGCAGGGCTGTGGCCAGGAGGGGGACGGTGGGCCCCTCCGCGGTCGCCTGCTCCTGGCTCCTCCCTCCTCCCCACGGTGACTGTCATTGCCATTACTTCTGCCAGAGCAGCTGCAGGACCGTGGGGTGCTGGCATCCCTCCTGGATGGGGGCGCTCTGGCAGGGGTGGGGGCCGGCGGGCCTGGCCGTGCCACTGCGGCGGGGAGGGCAGGGAGGGCGGTGCGATAGTTCCGCCTGGCGCCGCCCCCATCGCCTCCCGCCGCCGCCGCCGCCGCCAAGGCTCCCGCAGAATGGCTCGGGCCAAGCTGCCGCGCTCACCATCCGAGGGCAAGGCGGGCCCGGGGGGCACCCCTGCCGGCGCCGCGGCCCCAGAGGAGCCGCATGGGCTCAGCCCGCTGCTGCCGGCCCGTGGCGGGGGCTCTGTGGGCAGCGACGTGGGCCAGAGGTAGGGACCCAGGGCCTGGGGCTGCTTCGCTTCCCGCGCACCCCGCTCCCTCGCTGGCTCGCTGCACCTGCCGCCGGGGCAGGGGAGGGGGCGGCCAGGTCTCTCCGCCAGGCCCCGCACCCGCCGCGTCCTGTGCCCGCCAGCCTAGGAGGCTGCGGGACGCACGCTGGCTGAGCACGGCGGGTCTCCAGGTACGACTGCGGGAAGAGGAAGTGGACCCGCCGAGCCCTGTCCCATGGGGGCCCCGCTCCTGCCGGCTCCGCTCGGGGAGGCAGGGCCGGCCCCACGCCAGAGGTGAGCCGTGGAGGCCCAGGCAGGTCAGGACACTCGCGGGCGGCACCGCAGACCAGGGCCGGACACTTGGGCTCAGGCTGCGGGGGCAGCCCGCGGGAGGCAGCCCGGGGCCCCCAGTGCCTGTGGCCGCGGCGTGCAGGAGGCCTGCCCAGGGAGGGAGCCCGCCGGGGCAGGTGGGCGGTGCCCACCCCTCTTGGGCCCGTCGGCCAGCTCAGGGTGGGGCACGGCACCCCCATTTCCCGGATGAGAACACAGAGGCCTGGTCCGCAGTGCGTCCCAGCCAGCACCCCCGTGCGGGAGCGAGTGTTGTGGGGGATGCAGATGAATCAGACCGGCCTGGTGTGGGCACGCGCTGTGGGCGCACGCTGCCTGCGAGGAGAGGTGCACGCCAGGCCTGGGCAGGAGCGCGGGCCCTCCTGGGGGGCGGCGTCGGCAGGGCTGGGCAGGCCGGCAGATGGCAGCGCCAAGGGTGCCCGAGCCTCCCCCATCCCGCGCTTGGCCATGCTGTCCAGGCCCCTCCCTGCACCCCGCTTCTGGCTCCTCGT
Source organism: Propithecus coquereli (assembly GCF_000956105.1). Lineage (NCBI taxonomy): Eukaryota > Metazoa > Chordata > Mammalia > Primates > Indriidae > Propithecus > Propithecus coquereli. The sequence continues at coordinate 620,304 of NW_012150274.1, read as the reverse complement.
GGCCCCCAGGGGAGGCTGCTGCCCAGCCGCGTTACCATTGCGCGAGGCTGTCCCGGCTACGGCCAAGCGCCTCGCCGCGGCCCCACCAGTGATGCGCAGCAGCGGGGCAAGTGCTGGCCCCGCCCTGGGGACCGACCCCTCTCCTGTCCCTCTGCTGCCTGGTCACTGAGGGGCCAGTGATCCCGGCAGCTCCACTGACAGCCAGCCTGGCCACCCGTTTCTGCGGGGCCCACAGGGTGACGGGGCCTGGCCCAGCTGCCTCTGAGCCCACAGTGCAGCCCAAGGCCACCTCCTCCAGGAAGCCCTCTCCATGCTCATTCCTGGCCCTGTGGGCCACTGACTGTGCTGACCCCTTCACATGGGTGGCCTGGCTCTGTCTCCCAGCAGCCCTTGCCAGCCTCCTGCAGAGCAGAGACGGGGGAGCCATCCGCACGGCTGGGCCGGGGCCTGGAGCCCTGCAGCTCCTCTCCTGCGCGTTAGGTGCGCACTGCAAGGAGCAGTAGGGAGCCAGTGCAGGTTCCTGAGCAGAGGAGGACTTGGCAGATTAGCTCTTTGTGTACTTGGGTCTGACGAGGGTTCTGGGCAAGACCAGAGCAGGGAGGAGAGGAGGACACGGCCTGCAGCCGCCCATCCTGCGTGCCTGGGCCGCCTCAGGGGCTGGCTGGGTCAGGGCTCCCTTGGCCACCAGCTGAGCCACAGGGAGGTGGAGGGAGGGGTCTCCACTGTCCCCAAGGACTGGCCACAGGTCGGGGAAGCCACCCCTGCCCACGGGTCTTCCCCATCCCCTGCCCAGCCTGGGCCCCACTGTCTCCTTTGTGAGCCAGGGAGGGTAGGGGTGGGAGGACCCGAGGTAGCCCAGTCACACAGGCTGTGTCTGTGTCCCAGGGCCTGGCCTCGCCGCAGCCCTGCCAGCCCCAGCTCAGAGCGTCTGCCATAGACTGGCAGGGAGCATGTGTGGGAGGCTGACCCCGCTCTGCAGGCCCCTCCCTCCTTCCTGCCTATGTAGCCTTGACAAGGTAGTGGTCCTCTCTGAACCTTTGTTTCCTTTTCTGGGAAATAGTTGCTTTGAGGATTAAAAGAGAGAGGACCCTCTGAAGTCCTTTGAGGAGGAGCTGGCCCAGGCCCGGCACATAGTCAGAGCAGGCAAAGACCCTCTGCACCCCACCCTGCCCAGCCCCTGCACAGGCTGGTCCTCCAGAGCTCTCAGCTCCCACCAGACCCCACCCAGCTTCCTGCCCAGGGCAGGCCACACCCTCCTGCCGGCTGCCTGCCAGCCAGACTGGGACGAGCCAAGGCCAGGCTGCCCGGGCGCCCTGGAGTGGCTTCACTCCCCGCCCTGGTCGGTCCTGTCACTAGATGCCTGGGGCAGGGCTGGCAGGTGCCGCGCCCCAGCTTGGGCGTAGGGCAGGGAGAAGCCTGCAGCCTCTCTCAGCAGGAGCCCCGCCTGGCCATCCAGCTGCGCAGTGCCGGCTGGGACTGCTGCTCGCTGCCCTCGGCTCCCCTGGGTGGCTGGAGCTGACCCTGCTCCTCCTGGACGCTAGGTCACGCGGGGCCTGGGGTGGGCTGCGTGCCGGCGGCGTCAGAGCACCCGTTCCTGGAGTGTCACCGCTGGGCTGCAGGCGGGTGACCCTGGCCTCAGGTGCGGCTGTCACCCCATCCGGGCCAGGCTCAGGAGGGGCGTGTGCCGGGCAGGCTGCGCTGCTTTCTCAGGCCCCCACCCGCCGTGCCTGGGGCGCCACAAGTCGGGGTGGGGGGGCACAGGCACCCTGCTTCCCTTGGGCCCTGCCGGAGCCTCCCTGCATGTCTGCGCCGCCCAGTCCTGCAGCTCCGCCGCTGTCTGCCACTGCTGCGCTGACCGTCCCCTGTGTCCCCAGGCCTCCCGTGGAAGAGCTCAGCCTGCAGTCCTCCCTGTCTCAGTAAGTGCCTCGCAGGGCAGGGCTCCCTCGATGGCAGGCCAGTGTCCTCACAGCCCTGGAAGACCCGCGGCAGGCGCCCAGCACCCGCAGGTGCTTCTGTTTTGCGTGTGCCGAGTGTGGATGGACAGCAGTGGTCCCCCGGGGACTCCTGGAGGAGGAAACCGGGTCCCCTGCCGTGGTGTCCTGGGCCCTTGAGAGCAGCTGGAGGGTGGGAGCCGGGACCCGCCGCAGCGCTGACGGGGACAGGCACGCAGCCGGCGGCTGGAACCCCAGCCTCGGCCCTCCCAGGAGGCTGTCGGGCTCCGGGGGGCTGAGCCCGTCCTGCTGTGAGCCCTGCTGGGCCCGGGGCTCTGCTGCCGCGCTTCCTGGCTTCCTCTGAGATCTGGTCTCGTGGAGCGAGGCTCTGCATGCGGCCAGGACAGCCACGCCTGACCCAGCCACCGCCCAGCCTGTTCGGTTCGGGTTCGGCCTCCACGTGGCTGCTGCTTCCGGTAATTGGCGCAGTCAGCAGCAGCAACCGCTGAGCCCTCCAGGCCGGTCCGGGGCCGGTTACCGTCCCACAGGAGCCCTGGAGGCCGGGAGGCTGGGGCCACACCCTTGGCCTCTGTCTGCCCGGCCCAGGTCCCCGTGGCGTGTGCGTGACGGGCTCCGGACAGAAGGTGTAGCCCCACCGAGGGGCTCCCCAGCCCCACCCTGGGCTCCCGAGGAGCAGGGTCTCAACGCCGCGGGGAACTGGGCGGGTCAGCGGCCCCTCGGGGTGAGGCTGTGGTCTGTGTGGCTGAGGCGGTGTCACCAGTCAGAGCAGATGGCCCAGACCCTCCAAGTTCCAGCAGGGCTGGCCCAGGCCGTGGCCGAGCGTGGGCAGGCCCCAGGGGCCCAAGGGTGTTAGAGCAGGAACCCCGGGGCGGGGAGGCCCGGGCCATGTGTTTGCCCTTTCCAGGCCCCTTGCTGGTCACACACTCTGCCAGGCTCAGAATAGCCGGGCTAAGGGTTGGCACCCGGCCGGGGCCAGGCCTTCCCTGCCGGCCCAGCCTTGTGAGCAGAGGCCTGCGTGCAGCTCCCAGGCCCCTGCGGAGAGGCGCCCAAGCGCCGCGCCTGACCTCGGCCCCATGTGAGTGCCGGGCTGTGGGGGCCGGGTGGTGGCCCCAAGGTCGTGTGCTTGACCCCTCCCCTGGGCTGGGTGCCTGGTGGCCTAGCGCTGCGTTTAGAGCTTCGACACAGACCATCTGTGCGGGGCCACCTGCCAGGAATGCCCCGGCCGGCCCAGGCAGTGGGGACAGCCGCAGCCACCCTGCCTCTGCCTGCCCTGCTTGTCCCAGGCGGCCGGGCCTCTCCTCAGAGGCCCCCGGTGTGGGTGGGGCCTCTCAGGCCCCCGTGTGCAGTAGACGCTGGGCACCGTGGCACGCGGGGCCCAGGCCGGGCTCCGACACAAGCCGCGAGGGACGGACGGGGCAGAGCTGCTGCCTGAGTCAGCCCCCTCAGCTGTCCCATGGGGGGCCCCGGGCCCTAGACCTGGCACTTCCTCGGACCCACGGGGTGACCTCGGGGGCCCAGGCCTCATTCTCGTCCCTGCGGTGGGGCTGGCAGGGCCCTGCAGCACAGCTTGGGGAGGGCTCCCTACAGCCTCCGGGTCCTCACAGGGCCAGGCATGAGCCACGCACCACGGTCCCGAGGACGGCGCCACCCCAGGGACGGGGCCGGGCTTGGCCTGTCGAGTCTCAGGGATCACGGCCTGAGGCGGGTGCACACGGCGCTGTCTGAGGCCCGAGCTCCCCGACGCATGCCGTCCACCTTGTTCCTGGGCCCCTGGCCGTGGGCCGCAGGCAGCGGGGCCCCCCGGGGTACCCGGCCCTCCCCCTGGGCCAGGACGCAGATCCTGCCACGGATGGGCCTCTGCCCCTGCGGTGCTGGGACAGGTGGCTGTGAAAGCTGTCACCGTGGTTCCCAGGCAGATGGCGTCTGTGGAGACTCCCTCTGCGTCACAGGGACAAACTAGCGCACTGGCAGAGCGAGGACTCGCGGGAACTGGGTTCCTGGCCCCGGCCCTGCCCGTCGGTGCCCAGCCAGGGCCGCGCACCACGCTGCGCCCCTTCTTGGGACGAGCCGCTGAGCCCGTCCCTGGGCAGGAGCAGCTCGCTGTGCGCTTGGCCACCTGTTTACACGGCCTGGCCCTGCGGGGAGGGAGGCGTCGCCCACCCAGGCGGGTTGGGGTCCTGCAGCCGCCCTGCGGTCACGCGCGAGCCGGAGTCAGGGCAGCGTTGTCCACGTCCGCAAGGATCCTGGGACGCAGAGAGCGTCTAGATTCCCCCCCCCCGCCACCGCCCTCGCGACTGACCGCGCCGGCCAGGCCCAGCCGGGCCACAGGCGCCTGTGGTTCCGTATGGAGGACCAGAGCACACCAGTTGCCTCGATCATGCTTCTGGGAGACACGATCATTTTTAACCTGTTTTTGTGGTGGCGCCAGGAGGAGCGGCGGCCATAGCCCATTACAGATTAACGCGAAGGTGACTTCATCAGTTTCCGGGGCGCTGCAGGGCGCCAGCCTCGCGGGGAGCCATGTCCACCAGGCCCGAGGGCTTGTCTGGCTCCGTGTGGGCCGCGCTTTCCCCCGAGGCCGGGCACCGCCGCTGAGCGCCGTGGGCTGCGGGATGGCCGTCCAGATGGTGCCCCCGACCGCCCGGCTGGGCACTCACCCCAAGAGGCGGCCAGGGCGAGACGATCCCAGCTTGGCCGTGCCGAGCCACCAGGGCCTGGGCAGGGGCTTTGGTTTCAAATGTGTGAGGTGGGGGCGCCGCGGCCGGGCAGCCCAGGAGGAGCCCAGCGAGCAGGGCCGAGCGACCCTGGATTCCGGCGTGAAGGTGGAGCGGAGCTCGAGCCGCTGGCTCCGTGGTCTCGGCAGGTGGCTGCGTTTTCCGAGCTCTGAGCCCAGCGCAGGTCTGGGGCGGGAGGGGCCAGCCTGAGGCGCCACTGGGCAGCTGCGGGCAGGAGTGGAGCCAGGGCTGGCTGGGGACACGAAGCGGGGCTGGGCACGGACGGCAGGTGCTGTGGGCGGCTGGGCAGGGTGGAGCTGGTGCCCGACCACGGAGGGGAGGCCAGGCGGGACCCTCGGGAGATGGGGTGTCAGGGTCAGAGGTGAGCCCAGGTGGGGCCGCGTGGGTGGGAGGCAGGCGGGGCTGGTGGATAGGTAGGAACGTCCCCACGGTGACGTCCAGCCGTCCAGTGAGACCAGACAGGGAGGGCAGAGGGGCAGACGGGGGTTTGGTGGGACCCTGGGGTCGCTGCAGCCGCAGGCGGGGGGCTTTCACTGTGGGGAGGTGGGAGGGCACGGAGGGCAGCAGAGCCCTCTGGCCTGGGGGTCTGGGGGCGGTCTGGGGAGGGTTTGCAGGTCGGAACCAGAGTTCTGCTGGAGGGAGGCTCCGGGGGAGCCAGATGGGAAGTCCCCCCTGCGTGTGGCGGCACTAACATCTGAGGCTGGGTGGCCGCGGGAGGCACCTACAACCAGCCCTGGGGTCGCTATGTTTGGGTTGGGGGGAGGGAGCCAAGGTGAATGGGGAGGGAGAACCAGTGGGGGTGGTGCTGAGAGGCCCCCGGAGGGTGGGAGGGAGCGGGCAGCGGGGCAGGAAGACGCCCCAGTGTGGCCTTTGCTGCTCACAGCAGGAGAATGGCGGGAAAGGGATGTTCTTAGGACACAGTGGCCCCTGGGGACCCCGGGCGGGAAGGGGAGGGGGCACTGCAGGAAACCTGGGCTCAGGCACCTCCCCTCGCCCACCCTGCCCCAGCCCCTGGCCCCCCAGGCCAGACCACACCCTGACCCCAGCTTGCTCTCTGAGCCCCCTTCGGATGGAAGGGCGCTGGACAAGGCCCCGAAAGAGACCCTTGTACAGCTCTGGGCACCACGCGCAGAGGCGGGTGGGACTCGGGGTGCAGAGTGAGCGGTTGCGTGTCCTGAGCCCCATACTGGGGGCCACACGGGCCGTTGACGTCCCAGTGGCTGCCCTACAGCCCTCGGGGCTGGGGCCACGCATGCATGAAGAGCGGGGCCCATGGCCCAGAGCCTTCTCGGAGCCTGGACGGCCCTGGACGCTGAGCAGGCAGCAGCCATTGGGCCCCGGGGTGCCGGGAGGAAGCTTCTGGGGGGCAAGGCTGGGCGCTGTCTTCTGGGGCAGGCGGCTGTGGACGTCTGGGGAGCCGAGGCCCCGCTGGGCCCTGTCCCCGGTCCCGCAGTTCGGGAGGCGTTGGGCTCAGGGCCTCGGGCCTGTGTCCCGCGGGACCCCATGGCGCGCTCCCCCGCAGGGTGCAGGTGGAGTTCTACGTCAACGAGAACACCTTCAAGGAGCGGCTCAAGCTGTTCTTCATCAAAAACCAGAGATCCAGTGAGTGGGGCGCCAGGGGGCTGGGCAGAGGGCGGGCCGCAGGGAGGGGCGCAGGGGTGCCCCATCTGGTCTTCGCACTGCCTGCGACCACTGCGCTCCTGGCCGGGCCGCCCGCCCCTGAGGGCTCCCCACCCGCAGGCCTGCGGATCCGGCTGTTCAACTTCTCCCTGAAGCTGCTCACGTGCCTGCTCTACATCGTCCGCGTCCTGCTCGACGACCCGGACCTCGGGATCGGATGGTGGGTGACCTGCGGGGCGGGGTCCCAGGGTCCCAGGACGGAGCATCCCGTCTAGGCCCCACTGTCATTACCAGGCCAATGGGGTCCCCGTGGGGGTCCGTGGCCAGCACCTACCGGGCCCCTGGGAGCCCCGTGCCCAGGGCCTCCGGGAGTCTTCCTTCCTAGCATGACTCCACGTCCCACTGTCCGTCCCAGGACACTGTCCTCAGGTCCCCACTGACTGGCTCAGTGCCGGGTGGGGGCCTGTCGTCGACCCACAGCCGAGGCTGCGGGTACAAGTGGACGGACTTGGGAAGGTCCGAAGACAGGCTGGAGGGTCTGGAATAGGGCTCCCCCTTCACGTGGGGTCTGGGAGGGGACTCCCCTCAGTCCTGCAGGTCGGGACACCCAGGCCCCTGTGGACAGCCCCGCCCCCCGGGCCCCGGCGCCCTCTGCGGGGTCCGCCCGTCCGTGATCGGGTCCAGTGACTGCAGGGGGAGGTCCTGGGACCTCCCTGCCGGCAGCTTCAGGGCTGAGTGTCCCGAAGGCGCCCACCGTGAGGGAGGGCTGGACCTGCTGCCGCTGCTGCTTTGAGAGGTGCCGTCTCCAGCCCTGGGTCCTGGTGGGAAGCGCCTCGTCCTTTCTGAGAGCTGCTGGGACCTTCTCTCTGTGCCAAGTTCGCCTTGGCTCCTCCTCCGCCACGTGCTGGTCCTGGTGGACACGAGCGGGGCCAGCGGCTCAGCACCGGGTTGTCCCGAATCACGTCTTTCGAGACTCACCCGGGTCTCTCACTGGTCTCTGCGCTCCGTGTCCCCCCTCTTGTCCTGGCTCTTGCCCAGGGATTCTTCCTCAAAGCCCCGTCCTTGCTCCCGTGAGCCTGCCCACGGCCCTGCAGGGTGGCGCCCGAGTCCTTTCTGGTCCTGTTTCCTCCATGGCTCGGACTGTCTCTCCTGAGCCCACGTTGGAGAATCTACCGTTTTGTGCTGGTGGATTCTGCAAATGTCTGGCGACGCTCGGCGCCATTTACACTCGAGCGCCCAGGTGCCGGGGGCGGCGTGGTCAGGCGCGGAGTGTGGTTGTCGCTGTCGGCCGTCTGGTGAAGCCTCCAGCACGGGGGTCTCTGCTCTGGCTCCTCAGAGCGGGTTCTTCTCTGCAGGGGAGGGCCTGACTGCCTGCGGATGAGCTTTTGCTCAGCGCCCCTTTTCATCTGATACCCACTCACGCGGGCCTGCGTCTCCAGGCCAGAGACTCCCACCCTCTCCTGAAAACAACCTCCTTTGTCCAGTCAGAGGAGGGCAGAACCCACCGTGGTGGTTTGAGAAGAATGAGGTGCTACCTGACTCTCAAACCACCTTCCTGGGTTTGTTCGACTCTCTCCACATCCCGGAGTCGCCTGGGGCCTCTGGTTTCCCATCCCCGTAGGGCCTAGGTCAGTGCATTCGTTCCCCACCCCCTAGCACCATGCCTGGCACGTGGGTGGGTGCGGATATATGGGAGGATGGATGGGTGGAGGGAGGGAGGGACGGATGGAGGGAGGGATGGAGGGATGGAGAGATTGAAGGATGGATGGAGGGATGGAGGGAAGGAGAGATGGATGGAAGGATGGAGGGATGGATGAGTGGATGGAAGGACGGATGGAGGGATGGATAGAAGGATGGAAGGAAGGAAGGGCAGGTGGGTGGTGGATGGAAGGATGGATACATGGTTGGAAGGAGGGGTGGATGGAAGGATGGATGGAGGGAAGAACAGATGGATAGTGAGAAGAATAGATGGATAGAGGGAAGGGCGGATGGGTGGAGGGAACGAGGGACCAATGGAGGTAAGGAGGGAAGGATAGATGGAAGGAGCTTTGGATGGAAAGATGGATGGATGGATGGATGGATGGATGGATGGATGATGTTGAGTGGCCAGACACTGCTGTGGGCATTGAGTTTCAAGAACCCCAGTAAGGCTCGGGAAAAGTGGGTCAGTTGAGAGAAAAGAGGGGAGGACCTGGCCATCGCCGTGGAGCTGTGAGCCGTGAGATCCCCTAGGTCAGTGGCCCTGGCATTGCCAGCAGTCTGGGGCAGAGCCAACGTGTCTGGTTCCAGGTGGCTTGGAGATGCTTGTCCTCAGAAATGGCGTAGGGAGGTGCCTCTTTGAGTCAGCATCTCAGGGCGGGCGCCTTCCGCCCCGTCTCACGGGCACTGTCTAGCCCGTTTGGGGCTGCTCCAGCCTCTGGGAGCCCCTGATTGCCCCATGTTCTATCTCGGGCCGGCAAGGCCTCTCCCCAGAGCCTGTCATCATCAGCACGGGCAGAATCTGCCTCCGAACGCCCAGCTCTGCCCTGAGCAGCACCTTTCACTGCCAGGCGCTGGATGCCGGACATGAGGTGTGTCGTCATCCTGCCTGCCGGGATGGGCAGAGACCACTGCCCACCTCCCCCTGCAGTCTTGGGGGGCAGGCAGCCTGGCTTGTGGAAGTGTGAGACAGAGACACAGCCCCAGAGGCAGGGGTGGCCCTGGTGGTGGGTGGGTGCCCCCCGTGCTCCCTGAGCCCTGGCAGTCCTGGGAAGGGTCCGTGGGGCAGCACTGGAGGGGCTGTGGCCGGGCTCTGTGTCTCCACAGCTGGGGCTGCCCAAAGCAGAAATACACCTTCAATGAGTCGTCCTCCGAGATCAACTGGTGAGTGCTCTCCAGCTGGCAGTGGCCAGACCGCTCAGAGGCCCAGGGCTGGGCAGGGTTAGATGGATGGAGGTTTGCACAGCCCAGCCCCTGAGGGCCCATGCCCACTGTGCCCCAGCATGCCGTCCCCTTCTCTCCCCAGGGCTCCCATCCTGTGGGTGGAGAGGAAGATGGATCTGTGGGTGATACAGGTGAGTGCCCACTCTGCCCACCTCCTGACCATGAGCACTGAGGACTGACCCAGGCTCAGTGAGCACTGAAGACTGACCCAGGCTCAGTGAGCAGGGACCCAGGCTCAGTGAGCACTGAAGACTGACCCAGGCTCAGTGAGCAGGGACCCAGGCTCAGCTGTTTTTCACACAGTTTTTTCCAGGGACCCGTGAGGGTTCGCTGTCTCCTCCTGTCTATTTCTCAGTCTGAATCTCTCCTTCCTGCTGACCCACCTGTGTCCTTGAGGTTTTCCAGGGGGCAGGGAGTGGGGGTGGGCAGCACAGGCCAGGTCCCGGCCGGCTCCTGGCTGTGTCTTCCTGGGCTGTGCCACCTGCTCTCACTCCGGGTGGTTGACCTGGTCCACGATGGCTCCCACGTCTCCACCTGAGACTAGGGAGGGTCTCTCGCCCCCCAGCCCTGCAGGACTGTACTCCGAGGGGTCAGTAGGAGCCCCCAAGAAGCCGGGGGCTCCCACCCAGCCCAACCCCATGGGGGCACCACAGAGCCAAGTGGTCTGGGTGGCAGGCGGGGCCACCCCGGTGTCTTCCCGCGCATCACGCCTCAGCCCCGTGGCTCTCGCCAGCTGCTCCAGGAGGGAGGGACCTGCCACCTCCATTGCACCCCAGGGGCACGCCCAGGAATGGGCGTTTCTGGAGTCCATAGGCTCTTGGCCCCCGGAGGGGTCAGCCAAAGGTCGTGGCCGGCTGAGACCGTCCTGACGCGGGCACTCCTGCCCCCACACACACCCAGGCCTTGTGCGGCGGCTCCAGCGGGCCCGCGCGGGTCAGGCCTGCCCAGCCCAGCTAGCCAAGGCGCCTTCCCTCTCCAACTCCCAGGTCATCGTGGCCATAATAAGCTTCCTGGAGACGATGCTTCTCATTTACCTGAGCTACAAGGTGAGTGCCCAGGGCCCCTCCTAGCATCCCCGAGTGCCCCCAGCACCCCCGCTAGCACCCCCTTCCCCGCTGCCTCCACACCCCCCAGTGCCCGCCCTGAAGCCTGCTCTGTCCTCAGGGCAACATCTGGGAGCAGGTCTTCCGCGTTTCCTTCGTCCTGGAGATGATCAACACGCTGCCCTTCATCATCACGGTGGGTGCGCCCGTCTGCGCGGCGCGGCGCGGCGGCCGGCGGCCGGCTGCTGACCCGTCTCCTCCGCAGATATTCTGGCCGCCGCTGCGGAACCTGTTCATCCCCGTGTTCCTCAACTGCTGGCTGGCCAAGCACGCGCTGGAGAACATGATTGTAAGCCGTGCGGCACGCGTCTCTGGCCCGGGTGGGACCCGTCGGTGACCGGGAGGGAGGCCAGTGACCGGCAGACACGGCCTGTCCCTGTCACAATAGAATACCCAGGTCAAGCCTCCAATTTCCCCTTTCCAGGAAGAGACGAAGCCCCTAGCGCTTTTCCTGACCCAGAAATACGTGGCTGGGGTCGGGAGGGTGAAGTGCAGGGGCAGAAACCCTGCCATGGGACCCAGGGCCACAGAGACGGGGCCACGGCAGACCATGCTTTGTGACCCAGGGCCACGAGCAGGCCCCAGCTTGTGTCCTGTCGGCAGCTGAGGGGGGCATCACCCTCAGCCACAGGCTCCATCCCTGCCCTGGCTGTGAAGCGAAGCCCCTGCCCCCCGCCCCCCGCCTTAACCCTCCCCCGCCAGGGCGCTGAGGGGCATGCGGGACGGGGTGGCTGCCGGGCCCAGTTGCCTGTGGCCCCTCACCGAGACAGGTGGCCAGGCCCCTGCTCTCCAGCGTCCCCGAGGCAGGGCACAGGGGCCCTGCCCGCCGACAGCCGCCGTGCCTTCCGCAGAACGACTTCCACCGTGCCATCCTGCGGACGCAGTCGGCCATGTTCAACCAGGTCCTCATCCTCTTCTGCACGCTGCTGTGCCTCGTGTTCACGGGGTGAGAGCCCTGCGCCGCGGACGCAGGGCGGGCCCAGGCGGCCAGGCCCCCTCCCCGGGCCCAGCTGGGGCAGGAGAGGCCGCGGCCTGCTGGGGCTGAGGCCCGGGAAGCCCCGAGCCCACGTCCCTGGTACACCAGCGGCCCACAGAGTCCAGCTCCTCCGACCGGGTCCGGCCTCCTGGCGGGTGCCTCGGGATCCGAGGAGGGGACGCCCCGGGCCAGGTGGGGCCTTTTGGCGGAGGCCCAGCTGAGCACGGCAGCCAGAGGGCGGGTGGGGGACGGGCCCCCTCCCCGTGGATTTCCTGGGGGCCCAGGACAAAGCCACCAGGCGGGTAGGGGGCCCAGAGGGGATCAGACGTGAACTGGGGCCAAAGTTCGGGCCCAAGCTGGGCTTAGGCACCGTCCTGGGGCCAGGGGGCCCCTGGGGGGCGGGTGGGGCCCGGGGAATGGGGATGGGGACTCTGCCGTGCTGTCCGCACCCCACTGCCCCCGGCTCAGGCACAGACGGTCGGGGGGGGGGGCCACCCTGGTGGCCCTGTGCCACGTCGCTGTCCCCTGGGTGGCTGCGTCCAGCCGTGCTCACCTCCCCGTGCCCAGGACCTGCGGCATCCAGCACCTGGAGCGAGCCGGCGGGAACCTGTCGCTGCTGACGTCCTTCTACTTCTGCATCGTCACCTTCTCCACCGTGGGCTACGGCGACGTCACGCCCAAGATCTGGCCGTCCCAGCTGCTGGTGGTCGTCATGATCTCCGTGGCCCTGGTGGTGCTCCCGCTGCAGGTGGGCCCGGCCCTGCGGGCGGCACAGGCGTGGGGGGCGCCAGGCCGGGGCAGCGTGTGCGGTGGGTCTGCCGAGGTGTGAGGCCAGTGGGGCTCGGGGTGGTGAGCGAGGGCGGGTCTCCCAGGTGCCGAGTGACCCGCCCGCCTCCCAGGACCTGCGCAGGGCCCTAGACAGCATCAGGCGGTGCGCGGGTGCGGCCCCAGCTCTTCCCCTGGGGGGTGCCACCCAGACTGCCCCCATCCGAGGCGCCTTTTCATCTGGTCCCGGCGGTTCTCCTTTCTGCTGTCAATCGCTGCCCCCTGGTGCCCCGGCGCCGGGGCTGTTTCTCGTTCCCACCGGTAGCGCGGGTCCTCTGCGTGCGAGAAGCCGGTCCCTGGTCGTGTGCTCCCTCCATGCCTGGAGCCTGACCCGGCAGCGTCACCGTCCGCAAGTTCCTGCTCTCTGGGCTGAGACCACCTGCTGTCTCAGGGGCTGGTGGGACGATCTGAAGGCCTCAGGGTTACCGGAATGTGCCGTGTGCAGGTGCCGGGCACACCCACAGCCGCCTGGCGTCTGGGGCGGGGCTGGCCTTGCCACGCCGTGCGCTGCCCACGCGCTGGCCAGCAGGGACTCCCACTCTGCCCCCCACGCCCATGCCACACACACCCGCGGTCTCCCGACTGCCCCATTCCTGCCAGGTCTCTGCCCCGGCTGCCCTCCTCCCCTGCAGGCTCGGCCTCCATCCCTGCTGCTTGCACGTGGGAAAGGCCCCCAGTGGAGCCGACACCCCCAGCCGGCCCTGGCCGCCGGCGCTCACCCCCCTCTCACCTGCAGTTTGAGGAGCTCGTCTACCTGTGGATGGAGAGGCAGAAGTCGGGGGGCAACTACAGCCGCCACCGGGCCCGGACGGAGAAGCACGTGGTGCTGTGCGTCAGCTCTCTCAAGATCGACCTCCTCATGGACTTCCTGAACGAGTTCTACGCACACCCCCGGCTCCAGGTGAAGCCCCTTTGCCGAGGCTGCCAGACACCCACCTCCGAGGCCTCAGGGTCCTCCTGGCCCCCCGAGCGGCCGCCCCCTCCCCAGGACCGCCTCGTGGGGGGCAAGTCCCTAGAACCCACCAGTGTGAGGGTGGCAGCCCAGGCTGGGGCTGGGGCTCCCGCCTTTCCCCCGGGTGGGCGGTGGGCTTGAGGGCCCTTGGAGGGCAGGGCGGGCCGGGCAGGCGCTGGCTCAGAGCGTCTGACCGCAGCCTGGCCGGCAGGACTACTACGTGGTCATCCTGTGCCCCACCGAGATGGACATCCAGGTGCGCAGAGTCCTGCAGATCCCTCTGTGGTCCCAGCGCGTCATCTACCTCCAGGGCTCTGCGCTCAAGGACCAGGACCTCATGCGAGCCAAGTGAGCTCCGTGGCAGGGCTGGGCCCCTTCCCGAGACAGGTGCCACCAAGGGGCTGGGGGACGGGCCAGGCCCTCATGGTGGGGGTGTCGTCCTGGGCCGGCCCTCCCAGCGAGCTGCTCCAGGCGGTGGTCCCAAGGGGGTGGCCTGAGGCTCTTGGCCAGGTGTGAGTAGGGCCGGCGGGGGTGGACTGTCCCGGGGGTCTCGTGGCCCCAGCTCAGGGCCCACTGCCCAGCCACAGCCCAGCTGAGCAGGACCTTGCACAGCCGCCCACTCGGGACTGGCCTGGGCCAGCCCACCCAGCCGAGCCTCTACCTCCCTTCTGCCGGGCCAGGGTCAGCCTTCGGGAACCTCCCTCCCCTGCTCCAAGTCTGGGGGACCCTTTGTCGGGTTCCAGGAAGGCTCACAATGGAGCAGGGGCGGAGAGTCACCCACTATGAGTCAAGGTGGGGGAATGGGGGCTGAGCGTGGAGCATCCTTTTAAAGACAAGTTGACAAAGTGACTTCAGGTCACAAGAGTGCGTTGTCACATGGAACTTTCCAAAACGTGTTGGGACACGTTCTAGGACGCTCCCAGGAGCCCCTCCTGCCACATTTTCATTCCAGGAGCCTTGACGTGTCCTTTGTGGCACAGAGTGGGTTGTGTGGGCTGAGGAGGGCAGGAGACCCAGCACCAGGGTCCCCTCTCCCCGCTCCTGAGTCCTGACCCGGGCCCTGGAGGCCCCTGGTGATGGGGCACAGCCAGTTCTGGGGTCCTGTCCATGGTGTCCAGCTCCAGGCCGGTGAGGCGAGGCGAGGAGGTGCCCGCCTGGTCAGGCAGGGTCGGGCCCAAGGCGGTGGGTGCAGGGCCCGGGCCCGTGTGGACTGGGTGGTGGTGCTGGTGATGGGGGCGTCACTGTTCGGGGCAGGGTGGGGACAGCTTCTTGGATGGGCTCTCAGCAGCCCGAGTCCTAGCGGGAGGGCAGATGGAAGGGGTCACTCAGGTTCCCTGGCTGGGGAGGGAACAGGGTCTCGCCCCCAAGAACCTGCCTCCGTCCGGTGCCCAGCCCAGCCCCAGCTAATGGGGGCACAAGGATGAGCCCCCCCAGAAGCCGGCTGACGCCCAGGCCTGGTCAGCTACCCCCGTGCCCAGGTCATTGGCACACAGTGAGGTGGGATCTCGACAGGCCCACCCCTTGCAGCCCCTGACACCTGGCTCAGAGCCCCCCACACGGCCTCCGGATGCTTTCCTACCTGGACACCCAGGGACAAGCTGGGGCCGGGGTGGGGGTCTGTGAGGGGGAGGCGCAGTGGGTCCCAGTCGATGCTGTGGCCTGGAAAAGCTGGGGACAGCCAGCGTCTGCAGGACACAATTGCCCCATGGGGTCCGACTGCCCGTGCCATGGGGGACAGGCCTGGCTTGTGTGCCCACTTGAGCGTCCGAGCTCAGACCCTTCTGAGGGTCCCCTGAGCCAGCGCTCAGCCCTGGCGCTCTGCAGGATGGACAACGGGGAGGCCTGCTTCATCCTCAGCAGCCGGAACGAGGTGGACCGCACGGCGGCGGTGAGTGAGGCACAGGCCCTGCCCAGCCCCCGCTGCTGCAGCCCACCCCTACCGGGCAGGGAGGGCACTGAGGGCAGAGACCCCCAGCTTGCTGCTGCTGCCCACCTACTCACCTGCTGGCAGAGGCAGAGACGTCCACGCTGACCACTCCCTGCCCCACCCACCAGGACCACCAGACCATCCTGCGGGCCTGGGCCGTGAAGGACTTTGCCCCCAACTGTCCCCTCTACGTCCAGATCCTCAAGCCTGAGAACAAGTTTCATGTCAAGTTTGCCGGTATGTTTGGGGCAGGGGCACGTGTGCACACGGGTGAGCCTGCAGTGTGCAGGTGAGTGTGCACATGGGTGAGCGTGCAGTGTGCAGGTGAGTGTGCACACAGGTGAGCCAGGTGAGTGTGCACACGGGTGAGCGTGCAGTGTGCAGGTGAGTGCACACGAGTGAGCGTGCAGTGTGCAGGTGAGCGTGCAGTGTGCAGCTGAGTCTGCACACGGGTGAGCATGCAGTGTGCAGCTGAGTGTGCACACGGGTGAGCGTGCAGTGTGCAGGTGAGCGTGCAGTGTGCACACGGGTGAGCGTGCAGTGTGCAGCTGAGTGTGCACACGGGTGAGCGTGCAGTGTGCAGGTGAGCGTGCAGTGTGCACACGGGTGAGCGTGCAGTGTGCAGGTGAGTGTGCACACGGGTGAGCCTGCAGTGTGCAGGTGAGCGTGCAGTGTGCACACGGGTGAGCGTGCAGTGTGCAGGTGAGCGTGCGGTGTGCAGGTGAGTGTGCACACAAGTGAGCGTGCAGTGTGCAGGTGAGTGTGCACACAGGTGAGCGTGCAGTGTGCAGGCTGGGGAGGGCAGGGGCTGGAGCTCTGTCCACACACAAGCACCAGGAGGCGACAGCAGACCCTCCTCACCCCGTCAGGGGAGGGGCCTGGGGGTGAGCACCTCCATGGGCAGGCCCCACGCCGGGCACCTGGGGGACAGGCAAGCAGCCCCCACGCCGGGCACCAGGGGGGAGGTGAGCAGGAGGGAGGTGAGCAGGGTTCGCCCGGCCCTGGGCTCTCCCTTTTGCTCAAGACAAGCACAGAAACCCCGTAAGGTTCAAAGTGCCTGGAGAGCCCAGAGGCTTCCGGGTGGAGATGCTGGAACTGGGGCTGAGCAGGAGTTTGCCCGGCAGCCGGGCGGGGTCCTAGGGAGGGCACCAGTGGACCTGACCTCTTGACCCCACAGACCACGTGGTGTGCGAGGAGGAGTGCAAGTACGCCCTGCTGGCGCTGAACTGCATCTGCCCGGCCACGTCCACGCTCATCACGCTGCTGGTGCACACGTCCCGTGGCCAGTGAGTGCCCGGAGGCCCGCCGGCATCGCGGGGACAAGGCAGGCCTGCGCAGGGGCCACCCAGGCCGCGGGCGGGCTCCGGAGGGGGGCGCAGGGCGGGGCGGAAGGCGCCAGGACAGCGGGGTGTTAGGGTCGGATGGTCACACGGGGCGGGACAGCGAGGACATTAGAATTAGAAGCCGGGACAGCGGGCATTAGGGTTAGAGGGCGGGACAGCGGGCATTGGGGCGTTAGGGGCGGACGGTCCGACGGGGCGGCCGAGCGTGGCGCTGCCCGCAGGGAAGGCCAGGAGTCGCCGGAGCAGTGGCAGCGCATGTACGGGCGCTGCTCGGGCAACGAGGTCTACCACATCCGCATGGGCGACAGCAAGTTCTTCCGCGAGTACCAGGGCAAGAGCTTCACCTACGCCGCCTTCCACGCGCACAAGAAGTGAGGGCGGGGCGTTGGGAGGCTTGCATGGGGCGGAGCCTCCCATGGGCTGGGCTTGTAATAGGCAGGGCATCCCGTGGGGCGGGGCTGCGCTGGGGCGTTGTGTGGGCGGGGCCTCGCGTGGGCGGAGCTGTTTGGGGCGGGGCCTCGCGTGGGTGAGGCCGGCAAGTGGAAATTGTCCTCTCCCAGGTCTGGGCTGCAGGGACCTGGCGGGGATCAGAGCTGGCGGCTGGGAGGGCGGCAGGGTCTACGTGGGTGCCTGCACGTGGCCCCTGCGCTCAGGGCCCTGGGGAGGCTGAGCCCGGCCCCAGTCCCGGCCTGTGGGGAGGCCCCATGGGGAGGCCCATGGGGGGCCCGGCCGACCGAGCTGCCGCCCCCAGGTACGGCGTGTGCCTCATCGGGCTGAAGCGCGAGGAGCACAGGAGCATCCTGCTGAACCCGGGGCCGCGCCACATCCTGGCGGCCTCGGACACCTGCTTCTACATCAACATCACCAAGGAGGAGAACTCGGCCTTCATCTTCAAGCAGGAGGAGAAGCAGCAGAAACGGGCGGGCCTGGGGCTGTGCGAGGGGCCGTCGCGCCTGCCCATGCACAGCATCATCGCGTCTGTGGGTGAGCCCGCCTGGCCCTTGGCCTGTGCCCGACCCTGGGCGAGTCCAGTCTCTCTGAGCCTCAGTTTTTGAATCTGTCAAATGGGGGTGTCCCCACCTTTGCTGCATTGGTCAGTGTGTCCCATGCCTGCCTGGGGGCCGACCTGGGTCCGGGGTCACTGGGAGTCTCTGACCTTGGGGTGCACAGTCCAGGCAGCCACCCTGGTGGGTACACTGCCCCGAGGGCCAGGTGGCAGCTGAGCTGGAACCCCTGGTAGTCCCATCGGCCCCGAGGGTCTCCTTTACGCATGTCCACCAAATAGGCTGAGCCCCTGATGTCCCCTTGGACCAGAAGTCAGCTGGACAAGACCAGATCTGGGCTTTGTCCTCCCCTTGCCCTCCAGGGCTCCTCTCGGGCTGTGCTGGGCGAGTCCCGCAGCCTCCCTGAGCAGGTGGGGCCGTGCTCCGAGGGCACCAGCAGTGACGGTGTCACGCCCTCCCTGGCAGGCCAGGAAGCCACGTAGGCCACCGAACCACAGGCTGGGCCAGGCATCGCCGTGTCTGTGCAGTGACGGGCCTGAGCTCCACCCAGCAGCACACAGACACCACTGACCTGGGAGGTCAGGCGTGGTCCCCACTGGGGCACCACGTGTCCGGCTCAGTGTGGCACAGCCGCCCAGACCCAGAGGGCGCCCTTTGGGTTTGGAGACGTGGTGATGTGGGATGTGGGGCCAGCGAGACCTGGAAGCTGCCACCCCTGTGGCAGCTCGCTCTGTGGCCCGGTGGCTGAGGGGTGTTGGGGGAGGGAAGCCACTGCCACCAGCCACATGTCCATTTGTCATGTCACACTGGGCACAGTGCCCCCAGGTGGCTTCCGGGAAACCGTGGTGAGTCAGGCAGTCCATGATCCCACACCCTGGGGTTCCCCAGCCCCCGCAGGGTGGCCCTGGGCTGCACAGGAGTGGCAGAGGTGGCCCCAGCAGGTGCTAGAGGCCCGGCTGCTCCTGTGTCATCTTGGCCGTGGCCCCTCCCAGCTGGCCCTGTCCTCAAGGCAGACTGACAGCCGTCCAGCCCCTGAGCCCGAAAGCTGCCAATACCACCCCCACCCTCGGGTGGTTGGCACGGCCGTCACAGCAGCTGACTTCTGTGGGGGCCCTGGGGTCTCTGTTTAACATCCCCGCCACCCCAGCAGGCCACCGTCCACATCATGCATGGGAGAAACCGAGGCTCAGAGAGGTGCCGAAACTCCGCGGCCACGTAGCTGGAGGACAGGGAGCTGTGCTCACCCCTGCTCTGGGAACCCCCTGCCCCAGGAGAGCCAGGAGCCGGCAGGGGCTGCGGCGAGCTCTGTGGCTGTCTTCCAGGGACGGTGGCCGTCGACCTGCAGCACGCCGAGTGCGGGCCCTCGCGGAGCAGTGGGGGTGGCGGGGGCAGTAAGTTGGCGCCGCCCACAGAGAACGGCTCGGGCAGCCGGCGACCCAGCATCGCGCCGGTCCTGGAGCTGGCGGACAGCTCGGCCCTGCTGCCCTGTGACCTGCTGAGTGACCAGTCAGAGGACGAGGTGACGCCGTCGGAGGACGAGGGACTCTCCGCGGTGGAGTGAGTGCGGGGCTGGGGGGAGATCTGGGTGGGAAACGCCCCAGCAGTTGAGGGCCCAGGCGCCTGTGCTCGGAATCGCAGCTTCGGAGCAGCTTTGCGGAAGGCCTTGTTTGGCAAATGCTCTTCAGGGGACCCGGACGTGCAGACAGAGCCCCAGAGCTGTGTCCCAGGAGCAGGGGCTCTGCCGGGCTGCGCCCCTTCCCGCAGTCTGGGCTGGCTGCAGCGCTGACCCGGCGAGCTGCCCTCTTGGGGCTTACAGACCCCACACGGTAACGTGCTGGGGGCGGGCCACCCTCTGAGAGGGGCCCTTCTTGCTCGTTTTACCAGCCGCGCAGCGGCTTGGCCACTGTTGGGGCCGGAGGGGTGGCCTGCTGGGAGGCCAGCCCAGCCCAGCAGCAAGTGGAGAAGTGCCCACGGCCCAGTGTCCACCCTTGGCCTGGAAGCTGGGGACATTCGGGAGGGGCGGCGGGTGGCTGGAGCCCTGTGGGTTCTACCTCTGGCTTCAGGGTCATGACTAAGCTTGTGTGTGCGGTGTGTATGTTGTGTGTGTTGTGTGTGCGTGTTGCCTGTGTGTGCATGTCTCTCCTGTGTGCATTTGTGTGTGTACCTGAGTCAGTACCTGCATTGTTTCTGTTGGGTGTGTCATATGTATGTGTTGCCTGTGTCTGCGTGTCTCTCCCGTGTGCACTTGTGTGTGTGTACCGGGGTCACTGTCTGTGGTGAGTGTGTATTGGGTGAGGTCTCACCCCAGACCCTCAGGGAATGAGGCAGGCCTGGAGCACAGCCCACCTCCCGCCCCACCCTGGAGCAGCTGCCCGGAGGAGGGAGCAGCGTGAGAGGCCCCTCCACACCCCGCTTCAGCTCGAGCCCCTCCAAGGCCCTGGCGGGGGCCAAGTCCAGCTTCCCAGCCCTGGCCTGGCGGTGGCCGCGGCCCCATCATCTGGCAGGCCCTGGTCGCCGCAGGGTGGTGTCTGTGTGGCTGCCTGGGCACCGCCCGTAGTGCACTTGGTCCCGGGCGCCAGGGCTGGCAGTCCCCTTGGCGTGGTCGTGCTGTGGCCACAGGCTTGGCTTGAGGAACGTTTCCTGATGCACAAATGGTCCAGGGCAGAGCAGCCCACCCTGGCCAGCCTGGGTGATGCTGAGCGCCTGTCTCCTGCCAGGTACGTGAGGGGCTACCCGCCCAACTCGCCCTACATCGGCAGCACCCCGACCCTGTGCCACCTGCTGCCCGTGAAGGCCCCGTTCTGCTGCCTGCGGCTGGACAAGGTAGGGCTGGGCCGTCCCCGCCTCACCGGCACCGCGGCCAGTTTTCCCACCGCAAAATGCTTTTCCTTTTGTGGTTAACGAGTCGTTTGGGGAGACAGGTTGGAGGTGAATAAACCTACAATTCGTGGGATTTCCACCGACTGGCTCCGGCACCAGTCGATGCTTTTCTAGTTCCCAAACCCAGCTTGCGTTATTGTTAGCATCCGCCGCGAGCAGGGGCTTCCCCTCCCCCGTACGTTTTTAGCCACTCGTGCACCGTGGACCCGTGTGTGTGCGGCGCGACAGCCCAGACTTGTCAGCACCGTGTCGTCATTGCTGGCAGGTCGACAGTGAGCCGGAAGCTCAGACTGTCCCGGCTGCAGGGTTGGGGCTCCCACCTGCCTCCCGGGAGCTTCCGACAGGTCCCATCAGCCTCTGGGCACTTCTCTGCCACCTCGCCCAAGTGCTCCGGCCTTGCCTGGGACTCGCCCCGCTCCGGTCTGGAGTCACGTGTTCCTCCGAGGCCCCCTCATTTCTTTCAGTGGAAAATGATGTTTAGAAACCAACACCTGGACACTGCTGCTGCGCCACCCCTGCCTCTCCGGGGACAGCTAGGAAGTGTGTCTCACACTCACACACGCACGCAACACACGTCCACACGCCTTTCTGTGTCTGCAGCCACATGCTGACACGACATGTGCAGACACTGCCCTTCCCAGACCTGATGCACGTTCCCTACCTGCTCTGCGCCACGGGCCGTGGTGTCCGGTGGCACCCGCAGCTCCAGGGGGCTCGTGCGGGCTGTGAAGGCACCGTGGCTGGGGGGTGCTCGGGGGTCCTGGCGCCGCGCAGGCCAGCGCTGCCTCCACACCTCCTCCCCAGGGCTGCAAGCACAACAGCTACGAGGACGCCAAGGCCTACGGCTTCAAGAACAAGCTGATCATCGTCTCGGCCGAGACGGCCGGCAACGGGCTGTACAACTTCATCGTGCCGCTGCGGGCCTACTACAGGTCCCGCAGGGAGCTCAACCCCATCGTGCTGCTGCTGGACAACAAGTGAGGCCCCACGGCCCCCGCTGCCCTCCCTCCCTCCTCTTCCTCCCGTGGCCTCTCCCTCCCCCGCTGTGGGTCCCCGGGGGTGGGGGCCACATAGCTCTTCCCCCAGGGGACCCCCAGGGCCTGGCGGCTACAGGCCAGGGTCCCGTCTGGGCCATCTGACCTTGGCGAGTCCCACCCTGGGGCCTCCGTTCCCCTGGGGTAAAAGAAGGAACGGCCCCGCTGGCACTAAAGGCCCACATGCTGTGGTCCTGGGGCCCCGCTCAGCCCAGCTCTGCCATCCAGGGCAGGGCCCTGCGGGCTGGGGGAGGGTGGGGAGCAGCGCGGGCCCCTCCAGGACGCCCTGTCCCCCAGGCCCGACCACCACTTCCTGGAAGCCATCTGCTGCTTCCCCATGGTCTACTACATGGAGGGCTCCGTGGACAAGTGAGTTCGGTGCTGGGCTGGCCACGCCGTGGGGAGGGCCTGCCCTTCCTCTTCTTCCTCCTCCTTTGCCGCTGCAGTCCCCCGGGTGGCCCAGGACCCAGGGCTGGGGAGGGGCGGAGCCCTCGGAGGGAACCCTTGGCCGGCGGGGGGGGCGTGTGCTGCCCCCGCCACGTGGCTCCGGCGCCTCCCGCCAGCCTGGACAGCCTGCTGCAGTGCGGGGTCATCTACGCCGACAACCTGGTGGTGGTGGACAAGGAGAGCACCATGAGCGCCGAGGAGGACTACATGGCCGACGCCAAGACCATCGTCAACGTGCAGACCATGTTCCGGTGCGCCGGCCCCACCGTCCCCCACGCCACGGCCCCCGAGACCCCTGCGTGACGCGGGCCCCGCCCAGAGAGCCCTGGCGTGACGCGGGTGCCCCCCCCCAGCCTCTTCCCCAGCCTGCGCATCACCACGGAGCTCACCCACCCTTCCAACATGCGCTTCATGCAGTTCCGCGCCAAGGACAGCTACTCTCTGGCTCTTTCCAAACTGGAAAAGGTGAGCGGCCCGGGCCCTGCCGGCCCCTCCCGGGGGCCCTGAGGGCGCGGGGAAGGGGCCGAGGGGCCTGGAGCCCGGGGCTCAGCACACCTGGGGTGGGGAGCTCGGAGCCCGAGTGACCTGCGTTTCCCGGGCCGCCCCCGGACACCGGCCAGCAGCAGCCGCCGTCGCCCTGAGCAGGGCCAGGCTGCACGTCCAGAGGCCCAGGGCGTCTGTCCTGGGCGGTCAGTTGGTCGGGAGCCCTCGGGTCAGGCGGTTCTGGGGGGTGAACCGGTCACCACTGGCACCGGCAATACCCGCAGGCACCAACTGGGTCGCCTGTCCCGGATGCGACACCTGAACTTGTAACTCGTTCATTCCCACACCTGCCCTTGTGCAGACGAGGGGCTGAGATCAGAGAGGGCAGTGAAGCTGCTTTGGGTCCCACAGCAGAGCAAGTGCCAAGCTGGAGTCAGCTTTCTGCTCGTCGGGGCCCAGGGGTCGGGTGTGGAGCCCCAGGGCACGGGACCCACTGGGGACCCAGCAGGTGCATGCGTGGCACGGCCACCTGGTGTGTGAGTGCCCCTGCTTAGACCAGTGGCGGCTCCACCTGGTCCCCGAGGGAGGGCCGGCCAGGTGCCAGGGTGAGGGTGGCACTCTTGCTGCCCTGGGGAGCCGGGAGGCGGGTAAGGCGGCCACGAAGAGGGCGGTGGCCACCTCCGTTAGGGGTAGCCGACAACATTCCCGCAAACCCTGAGTGCGCCAGCCTGGGCCCAAGTCCACGTCCGTGAGCTGCTCGTCGCCTGCGTGGCCGACCGTGTGGCAACGGGGAAGTCCTAGGAGCTGCGGGCCCTGCCCGGGCCTGCTGGCAGCGCCAGGCAGAAGGGCGAGCGCTGGAGGCCCCTGTTGTGCGAGGACACAGCCGGGTCCAGCCTGGGCCTCGGTGGGTGGCGGCAGAGTTCGCTCGGCTGTGGACTGGGAGGGGCGCGGGGCCGGCAGCTCCGCCTGCGCAGAGGGGAGACGGAAGCTGGCGACAGCCGAGGCGCCCGGGGAGGAGCCCCTGCGGGGGCAGCCTGGAGGCTCGGGGTGGCCCGGGCAGCCCTGCCTGCCCCCGGGGAGGGCTTTGGTCCTCACAGCTCTGCCCACCTGGCCCTTCCTGGGGGCCGCCCTGCCAGCGTGTGAGGCAGGGGGTGGCCTGCCCCAGCTCGCGCTGGGCACGGGGCGGGAGCTTGCCACAGCCTACTAGGACCCTGGGTCCAGCTGCGTGGGCCGTTCCCCAGCCTGAGGCCCGATTTCAGGATCCGGAAGGTGGCGTCGGTCCGGGCATGGCGGGGATGCCGGCGTGGAGGCAGGTGGGCGCTGCTACCCGGGAAGCCGTCCCGGCCGGTCCTCACTTGCCGCCTCCCCCGTGGGACAGGCTTGAAGCGGTCAGGTTGGCAGGCGCAGGCCAGCGCACCCCCACGCCCCTCCCCTGCAGCCTGGCCCCCCCGCGGCCCCTCGGTGCTGCCAAGTCGGGTGAGGCCCACGCCATAGCAGGGCAGTGAGACGTTCTGGGCCCCGATGTGGTTCTGTGAGGACGGGCCTGACAAGGACCCCCCAGGGGAGAGCAAAGCCCCAGAAGCAGCCTCAGCTCCTCTGCATTGGTGCCTTGCTGGGCCTGGGCCGGGCCGTGTGCGGCGACTGGGGCCCAGGCCCCCCGAGGCTCCATCAGATCCGCCATCCCGGCCCCCCCGGCGAGTGCTGGGCAGCCTTGGCCTTGTCCCCGTGGTCTCTGCCGCCCGGCACACCTGCTCCCTGTCGCTCAGACGTGGCCACAGGCCGTGACCGGCTTCTGCTGGGAGCGCCTGGGGCTGCTTGAGACCTTGTTTTAAAAGAAATTGATGATGATTTATTTTTATAGAGCAGACGTGTTTACTGTATCTCGTGTTCCACTCCAAGGAATACTGAGAAGTGTAGACAGGAAAGGACAGACAGTGACCCCAAGTCCCTGCAGGCCGCACCCCGCCCGCCAGGCTCAGGGAGGGCAGGGCAGAGTCCCCCGGAAGGAGCGCGGGGCCCAGTATGCCGCGCACGGGATCGTAAGGTCCTGGATCCGTCTTCGTTGAGTTTAGTACAAAAGGCAGAAATCGAAGGCACTTCTGGCCCGGAGATACCCGTGCCTTGCCAAGACGCAGTGCTGAAAGAAAGCAGCTTACAAAAATTATCCAGAACCTAAGGGGGATTGACATGGTGTCTCCTCGAGGGTCCACTCTGGACGCCCCGTAACCGCGTAGGAGAGATGTGGCACCCGCCAGCCGCCCGCCATCCCCCCGCCCCGGCTCCGGCACCCAGGGCTCCCTGGCATCTTTCCCGGGTTAACATCTTTGGTCCGTGTGGCCCTGCGTCTGGCCTGGGGTCCTCCCCCTGCCTGGCTCAGCCTCCCCCGGGCTGCTCCGGCCCGGTCCTGGCCCCGTCCGTGAGGGTCCCTGCTCGGCCGTCTTGGGGATGGGCTCAGGGCGCGGCCCCTGCATTCTCGTCGTCACGCGACCCACAGGCCCGCTTGGCTCCCATGATGCCCCCGTGCCCCTCCCGGGCCTGCATTTGCAGGTCTCTTGCTCGACAGGCAGGAAAAAGGCTCCATGAAAGGCCCTACGATATCAGGCCGGTCCTTCCTCGTCCCTCACTGGGCCTGGCGTGGTTCACATTTCCCAGTTCGTGTTATTCTGAGTAAAGGGAAATTTAAAATTTTAGTTATTCCAGGATTCATCTTCCTAACGCGCGGCTCAAGTTCTTGCTGCGAATGTGAGCATTTGGCTGTGCGCAGCGCCACCGTCGACGTGCAGTCGGGCGCCAGCGCGCGTCCCACGGCAGTCATCCCAGCACGGGGGGCGTGTGCGCAGACCCATCCCCGTCTGTGGTCCTGCCAGCCCCCGCCGGGAGTGCGGCTGGCGCTTTTCTGGACGCAGCTGGCGGGGAAGTAGCAGGAGCAGGACGGGCTCCGTGGTCGTCTTTGCGTTTGGTTGGGGTGAGTTCTGGTTCCAGTGGGAAGCGTGGCCGCGGGGGCTGCCGGCACCCCCAGTCGCCCAGACGCCGCTTTCCCGGCTCACGGTGGGGCTCGCTGCTCTCCCGCGTGGGTGTGGTCGGCGGAGCAGTGATCTGGAGACGTCCCCATCCAGCCCCAAGCCGCGGCTGTGTGGCCTGAGTGGCCAGAGGGGCCCTGCAGGTGTGATGAGTGAAGGGCCAGGGGCCGCAGAGTGTCCTGGACTGTCCTGGGGGCCACGCGGCGTCGCAGGGCCCCGCTACAAGGCAGGCGGGGTCGGGCCCAGAGAGATGGGAAGATGGGGGTCCAGGAGCCGGGGGCGTGGTCGGCCCTGGAGACGGGGAGCAAGGCCCAGGTGACGCCTGGGGACGGCGGCGAAGCCATTCAGACTCTGACTCCCAGGACTGTGAGACGTGATGCAGGTTGTCTTGGCCACTGTGGGGGGTGGGGGAGGGTGCGTCGGCAGCCCCGGGAAGCTCAAACCGCGGGTTCCTCGGCATCCGGGGCTCCCCTCTCCTCAGCTGTGCCTGCTCCGGCGTCCCCTCGGACGCCGCTTGCGAACGCTCGCGGTGAAATGACCCAGGGTGTAAGGAATTTCAGGATGGCAAGAGCAGGACCTTGAACAAGCACAGCACTCGGGGTGCTCCCTGGCTCCCCTTCTTCTCACTGGAGCCCAAATCGTCACTCCCAGTGGCCCTGGGACATCTGGAGAGACAGGCTGGGTGGTCAGTGCCTGCTGGTGCCTGCACGCGGGCGCACACGCGGGCACAGACTTGTGTGCACGTGTGCGCAGGTATCTATACGTGTGCATGGGCACACACCCCCCCCCATGGCGGCCCCACGCCAGTGCGGGGCGCGGGCGCCACCAGCCTGAGGACCCTCCTCTCCACAGAGGGAGCGTGAGAACGGCTCCAACCTGGCCTTCATGTTCCGCCTGCCGTTCGCCGCCGGCCGCGTGTTCAGCATCAGCATGTTGGACACGCTGCTCTATCAGGTCAGCTGCCCGGGCAGGAGCCCCCGTCCTCCTCTCGCCCCTGCCAGGGCTCGTCCCAGTTCCCAGAGTGCCGCCCTCCGCACGACCTCCCCGCAGTCTGGGGAGCCCCGGGACAGAGGCCCTCTCGCCCGTCTCCCTACACTGCATGGGGCTCCACCCCGCAGCCCCTGGGCTTCTGAGCCCTGGCCCCGAGCAGTGCCGGCCGGTGAATTCCCAAATCCCGAAGAGGCTCCCCGCTTCTGTCTGCTGGCCGTCCTGTGTGCCGGGACCGGCAGGCGGGTGGCTCCTGTGCACGGGGCTGAGGGGCACGCAGGGAGAGGTGCGCCCGCCAGCCTCACCGCGGCTCCCCGCAGTCCTTCGTCAAGGACTACATGATCAGCATCACCCGGCTGCTGCTGGGCCTCGACACCACCCCCGGCTCCGGCCACCTCTGTGCCGTAAGTGACGGGCCGCCCGGGCAGCACGGTGGGCTCCCCGACCCCCGGGTGCCCCGTCGAGCTCAGGGCCGCACTCGCTGCAGATGAAGATCAGCGAGGAGGACCTGTGGATCCGCACCTACGGCCGGCTCTTCCAGAAGCTCTGCTCCTCCAGCGCCGAGATCCCCATCGGCATCTACAGGACCGAGTGCCATGTCTTCTCCTCCTCGGAGGTGCGCGCCACGCCCCCGCTCCTCCCCAGCCCCTCTTCAGTGTTGGGGCCCCGGGCACGCTCTGTGCAGCCGCGGAGGGGCCGAGGCCGCGCTGGGGGGGGTGCTCCCAGGTCCCTGACCACCCCGGCTCCCTTTGCAGACCCACGACCTCAGAGCGCAGGTGAGCACCCCACTCAGCACCGAGCGTCCCGGCTTCCTGTGGGAGGGAGCTGGTCTTGAGGATGTGTTGGCCACGGCGCAGCTCCGAGGGGCTCTTGGTCACCCCTCATGTACAGGTGGGGAAACTGAGGCTGGGGGGAAGTCACGTATGGGTTTGGACACCAGGTGCACCCCTCCCTGGCCCAGCTGCCCCTCTCTGGCTCCCCCGGCCGCCTGTGCCGCCCCCGCCACGGTGAGCACCCACAGCTGGCCTGGCCTGACCACCCGCCCCAGCCTCCCAGGCCTTTCTGAAGGTGCTGCCCAGGTGGGGACCCGCTTCGCCCCCCGCCCCTGCCACAGGCCCTGGCACTCACAGTCCACCACTGCCCCCTGCTCTCGCCGGCACCCCAAGGATGTGTTCCAGAGAGGGACCACAGATGGGGAAACTGAGGCACAGAGAGAGGTGACCCTCCCAGGGCAAAGCCAGGCTGTGCCAGGGTCCCGACAGGGCCCCAGCCAGACCCACAGAAATGAGGGCCCAGAGCGGGTGAGGAGCTGCCCCAGACACCTGGCGACTTGGGGGCAGGGCTGGGACTCCGTCCCTGGACACGTGGCCGGGCGGGGGCTGGCGGTGGGGGCTCAGGAGGAGACCTGGACCCGGCCCCCTCCCCGGAGGAGGAAGGCTCAGGCGCCTGGGCCTGCGTCCGTCCTCCTCTTCCCTGATGCCGCAAGCGCCCCACGCGGCCCCCGCGCCCCCGGCCCACACCCTCCCTGCCCGGCCCAGTCGCAGATCTCAGTGAACGTGGAGGACTTTGAGGACACGCGGGACGTGCGGGGGCCCTGGGGCGCGCGGGCCGGCGGCGGCAGAGGCAGCACCCACAGCCGCCACGTGGGCGGTGACGACCCTGCGGAGCACCCGCTGCTTCGGCGCAAGAGCCTGCAGTGGGCCCGGAGGCTGAGCCGCAGAGGCCCCAAGCACGCCGGGAAGGCGGCGGCCACGGACTGGATCGGCCACCATCGGCTCAGCCTCTGCCGGCGCTCCGAGCGCCAGGAGCTCTCCGAGCTGGTCAAGAACCGCATGAAACACCTGGGGCTGCCCACCACCGGCTACGGTAAGGGCGCCGGCTGCGGGGCGGGTCGGCCAGGTTGCGATGGGGTTGGCCGTGGCCGGGAGCCGTTGACCGTGGCCTCAGGGGCTCTGCCGGCCTCCTGGCCCCACTCTGCCCACCCGCGGCAGGCAGCACCGTGGCCTGTCACAGCCCCTCTGCGTGGAAGGCGGGGTGGCCGGACCCACCCTGGTGTGGGGAGGGCGCAGGACCTCCCAACACTGCCAGCCCTGAGGAAGGGCTCATTCCCACCACTCTGGGGCCTCGGTTTCCCCATCTGTAAATAAGAAACTGGGGCCCAGAGGTGGTGGCTGAGGGTGGGGAGGGCCCAGCTGGGCTCCCCGAAAGCCAAGGCCTTGGCCCGTGACCAGCCGGCTCCGGCTGTGCCGCCTGGAAGGACACCCAGAGCCCCGCCCGCAGCCAGGGCGTGGGGCCGTGTCGGGGGCACAGCTGGGGGAACCGCCCATGCCTGGACACCCCGCCCACCCGTGGTGTGGCCACCCCATTTCTCTGCTCCAGAGTCACCCCAGGTCTCCATCTTGATCAGCAGATGGGGCTTCACGCAGCCCCTCCTCTCTGCACCGTGCTTTGGGGTGACTTGCTTGCAACTCCGACCACAAGTGCCTCGGCCAGCACAGAGGAGGGAAGCTCCTTCCCTCCCTAACTCTGGGGACGCCGCTTCCGTTGACAAGGCCAGAGGGGGCCCAACACTGGCCTGTGCCACTGCCAAGCCATGTCCAGGCCAGGCCGGGTCAGACTCCAAGCCCTGCCGGTTCCACCTCAGGGACGTGGCCAGCACACCTGCCTCTGTCCCGCCGCGGTGCCTGCCCCCCACCCTGCTTCCTGCTGCCGAGCCCCCTCCAAGGGGAGTCAGGAGCTCAGGGCTCGCCTAGGAGCTGCTGGGGGCCGCCGGGGTGGGGCCGTCTGCTGGCCGCACACACCTGGGCATGCCGGGCTGGCCAGCACTGGCAGCGACTTCATGAGGGGTGGCCCAGGTGACTCGGGGCCTCCGAGGGTGAACAGGATGGCCCAGGAGCCTGTCCCAGCCCCGTGGATGTGTGGAGGATACCCAGCATACCTGTCCCCTCCCAGCGTCCCTGCCAGGGAGGTGCCGTCACCCCATCCCAGGGGAGGGGACTGACTGCCGAGGCTGAGTGTCCCATGCCCCCGCCCCCACGGCGAGTGCTGAGCTGGCGCCTGCCCCGCCCGCCCACCAGAGCTTGGCAAAGGAGGAGCCACTTCCTGTCGCTGCCACGCGGTGTGGCTGCCCCACGCGCAGCCCCGCCCGCCTGCTGACCTGTCTCTCTCTCTGTCTCTGTCTGTGCCTCTTCCTGTGTGTGCCGTAGAGGACGTAGCAAACTTAACAGCCAGTGATGTCATGAATCGGGTAAACCTGGGATATTTGCAAGGTAATTCTGCTCCGGCAGACGCCGACTGCCGCGCGACGGGGCGTGCCGACCCCTCGCCGGGGGTCAGCCTTGCGCCTGCCCCGTCCGGCCAGGCAGGTGGACAGCAGAGAAAGAGAGGGTCCCGGGCTGAGCCTGCACGCCTGCCCCGCGGCTGCGGTTTGTGCCTGGGCCGTGGCTGCCCAGCTCTGGGGCTCGTGCCCAAGTCCCTTTATCCCGCTTTGCTGGTGCAGAAGATAAGTCCTGCCGCCTCCTTGCCCTGACTGGCCTGTGGGTGTTCGAGGACTTTGAGCCCACCCAGCTCTCGGGAAGCATCAGAAGCCAGTCCACAGGGTCCCCAGGTCCCCGCGCCGTGGACGGCGGGCGGATGGCCGACGTCCACCCCAGGGGTGCGAGAGGGGCTCTTCCTGTCCAGTGAGACGAGGCCGGCCACGCCCGTCTCATCTGGGTGCTTGGGTGCTGCTGTGCCCCGTTCCCTCCAAGATGCCCCCGCTCCCCACCCCACCCCAGACCCCGGTCAGTGCTCGCAGCAGAGTCCGGGCAGGGGCTCCCCTTCCCTTCCTGGGGGCTTCCGGCAGCCTCCGGGAGCCCAGTGGGCTCTGCTGACCAGGATGCGCGTGAGCCATCAGGGCAGACCCAGGCTTGGGTCGGCCACGGAGGCAAAGTGCTGGCACTTCCTGCGGTCTGTGCTTTCCCTGTGTCCCGCCATGGCACTCACGGAAGACCCGCCCTCTGCCGGCAGCTTCCATGAACTGGCGCCTGCACTGCCTGCACCCCCCACCGCCCACTCCTGCTCCCGCGTCTCCCAGGCAGGGTGGTCACCGGACCTACCTGGTGGGCGTCTGCTGAGCACTGTGTGTCGTCAGGGTTCGAGCACTGAGGCTCGGGGGGCCCTGTTGCAGCACCCCCATGCGCAGATGTTGGGCGGTGCCTGGGCCAAGGTGCGGAACCATGGGAGTTGGGGAAAGGGTGACCCAGCTCGAGGGGCCTGCAAGGCGGCCCCAGGGCATCACCAGGGCCTTGTAGTGGGCCCTGTGTGCAGATGGGGGGACGCCCCCGCCGCCCCCCCTGGAGCACAAACACCTCACGCTCTTCACAGCCACCCTCAGAGGGAGGGTCTCGTCACCCCTAATTCAGAGTGGGAAGCTGAGGCTCCAGTAGGGGGGTTTGGGCCAGAGTGAGTGTGGACACCAAGGATTTGGCATCTGGGGCAGGCTGTAGGGGGTGGGGCGGAGCTACCACGGAGGGCTGGAGCGCCGGGTGGAGGGTCTGGGCAGAGGGGCGCTGGCCTTGTCCCTCATGAGCAGAGCCGAGGCCAGTCCACACCCCAGCCCAGACCCTGGGCGCACCTGCCGCTTGCCCTCGCTGGGCACTGTGGACACGCGAAACTAGCCCGGGACAGCCCGGCCTTCTCTGCCCGCCCTGGGGCAGGTGGGGTTGGTGCCACGTGGCTGCCCACAACCTGGCCCCTGGAGCTACAGCTGGGCCTGGGGTCCCCTAAGAAGCACAAAGCCAGGCCTGGCTTGGCCCAGGCCTGGGGACACGCAGCAGCTCTCCTGCCCAGGGCATAGCGGGCGCCGGTCCGTGCCTGCTGGGGCACAACAAAGTGGTGGCCCCCTGTTTTCAGTGTCCTGCTGTGGTCTGGGGTGCAGGGTCCCCAAGAGCCTGCGAGAGCCACCAGTATCACCTGCTGCTGCGTGCTCCCTCCGCCCACCTGCCGTGCTGCTCCTGGAGATGCCCGCCAGGCACGTGGGCCCAGAGTGAGCCCTGCACAGCCTCCAGCGTGGGCACCCAGAGGGCCCGGGGAGACCCCGCCATGGGTTTGGGAGCTCACCAGGCAGAACGACTCCGCTCAGGCCGTGAGGGGCAGCGGTCAGGCCCTCTCCCCACTCGCCGACGTGGACTCGGACACTGGCGAGGCCCACCCAAGGCACTCGAGTGTCTGCGCAGAGCTGCCTCTGAGCCAAGGCTGCCACGTGGGCCCCGGGTCCAGCCTGTGCCCACCGCCCTGGCTGGCGGCAGCCTCGCGGGTGCCTTGCGCAGTGGCCGCGGCCGGGGCAGAGAAAAGGAACTGGCAGGGGCCGGGGCAGGAGCCACCCAGGTTCCAGCCTCTGGAACACGAGTCCAGGAGGGGCCTTCAGCTGTCATCAGAGGGGTAAACCAAGGCCACAAGCCCCTTGCTTCCCTGCCAGGATGGGGCCAACTGTCTCGTGTTTGGCCTGGCTGCCCTGCCGGCTGGGCGGAGATGTCTGTGAAGTGACGGGGTGTTTCTCTGGAGCCGTTCTCAGCCGGTGGGACACATCCCTGTACCCACCCAGAGCAGACACTGAGCTGTCCCCGAGAGGGCTGGGCAGGGGCTCTGCCCGCAGCGGGACGGGCTCGGTGGGTGCTCTGGGCTGATGGCCACTCGGGACTTGAGTCCAGAACAAAGCGTTGAGCTCAGGGAAGGGGGTGGCCTGACCGGCCCCCCAGGGACGGCGGCACCTGCTGGGCACTGCTGAGGGACATCGTGAGCAGGCTCTGGAGGGTTGGGGTCAGGCACGTGTGCACGCGGTTCAGGCGTGTGTGGGCGCGTTCCGCCGTGTAGATCTGTATGTCGTTGGTGTGCGCAGGTGCTAGCGGGTGTGAAGGTACATGCAGCGTACACGAATGTGTGGTGTACACAGTTGTGTGCAGGCATGTCCATGTACGTACAGGTGTGTGTAGGTGCATGCGAAGGTGCAGGTGTGTGTGCGGGTGTGTAGGAGGTCATGTGCTTGGCAGATGTGTGCAGGCCTCTGCCTCTGCCCTGGGCCACCACGTGGCTGAGGTGCCACCCAGGACAGGCTGCCGGGCTGTGGTCAGAGCCCTGGCTGCCCTGTGCCCAGCGCAGGGAGGGTCGGGGACAGGCATCTGCCAGGGAGGACCGGCCCCGGCCGGGCTGGCCAGGGAGAGGGGCTCGAGCAGAAGGCCTGAAAGCAGAAGACTCTGCTTGTCCCGGAGCCCCCGGCTCCTCCCGGCGCTGCAGCGCTGACGCGCCACTGTGTCCTCTGCAGACGAGATGAGCGATCACCAGAACACCCTGTCCTACGTCCTCATCAACCCCCCGCCCGACACCAGGCTGGAGCCCAACGACATCGTGTGAGTAGGCACCTGCCCTCCACCGTGGGGGGCCCCACCGAGCACCACGCGGGGTGCCGGGGAGACGGGGCATCGGGCCCTAACAGCTGCACAGCGGTGCCACTCAGCGGTCTGGGTGGGGAGGGGGCTGCCCGGCCACGTCCACAGGGTCCCCCTCTGCCCGCCCATAGGTATCTCATCCGCTCGGACCCCCTGGCCCACGTGGTCAGCAGCCCCCAGAGCCGAAAGAGCAGCTGCAGCAACAAGCTGTTGTCCTGCAACCCCGAGACTCGCGACGAGACGCAGCTCTGAGCCAGCCCTGCACAGGGCTCACCCACTGGGCGGGTGGACTCATGGCCGGCCCCGGAGGCCACAGGACGCACGCGGGAGGAGCGTGCGCAGACACGGTCATGCTGGCTTGGCCCGGGAAGCCAAACCCCATTCCCCGAGGCTCTGAGACTCCACCCCGGAAAGCAGATCCTTGCACGGGGTGAGGGCGAGACCACCCCTGGGCACTGCTGGAAACTGGCGGGAAGCATTTTTTAACCTATTTTTACAAACCTGTGCAATCCATGCCTCTACACAGACGTACCGCAACTCGTGACGGGGCCTGGCCAAGAGTGGTGACGGTGTGGAGATGGGACACCCTGCATGGCCGGGCCCAGCTGTCCTGGGGTGTGGGGAGGGTGGGGGCGGGGAAGAGCTCACGCCTGGACCAGGGAGCCCCAAGGGGGCTCCAGACCAGACCAGAGCCGGCCTGTGCTTGTGCTCAGGGCCCAGAGCCCGCGGGGCGGGGCTGCTGTTGTCATCGTCCGGCGGCAGGCGCTGGAGGGGCTGAGCGAGCCCTTCTGGAAGGAAGTTAGAAGTGGATGGTGGCCTTTGAAGCTTGGCCAGGAGGCCCCTGCCGAGCCCAAGAGGGGCCTTGCAGCTGGTGACCGGGCAGAAAAGAGGTGTTTGCTCTACCCTGAGCTGCTCCAGCCGCGCCCTGTGGGGACGTCGGGGCAGACGCCGGTGCGTTTCCACGGACCTCTCACCCTCACTTAGAGCAGAGGCTCCTTTCTGAACACCCCTCTGTGAAGCACAATTCAGCCTCGGGGCGGCCTGCCACCATCCCAAGAGGCTCCCCCCAGCCAGGGACTCTGGGCAGCAGCTGTTGCGGACGGCTGGGAGCTGCTGCCTCAGTTCCTCTGCGCTGGTTTGTTCCTGGTCTGTACGGTCAATGCTGGAACCTTCTATTAAATGGATGTGTTCTGTAGGCACACGGGTTGGTCCTCCTGCTTGTGGCTTTAAGGCTCTGGGCCTTGAAGGAGGTCCAAAGGGGACCCAGGGCCCACCTGCTCCAGCGCCTGGTTCTAAGGGTTAGGCACACCGGCAGTGACCCCACCCTGACCTCACTGGCACCCCCTTTCCAAAAAGCAGGAACCAAATCCTTTGTGCTATTGGGTGACTGGGTCCTGGCAACTAGGAGTGTGCGGGGGCGGGGGAGGGGCGGCTGGTGTCCAGGAGGGCTTCCCCCGCAGCCCAAGTGTGCCCCCAAGTGGCACAGGGACCCCAGGCTCTGCCCCTGGTGCATGCTCTTGTAC
The DNA here is from genome assembly GCF_000956105.1 of Propithecus coquereli. Taxonomy (NCBI): domain Eukaryota; kingdom Metazoa; phylum Chordata; class Mammalia; order Primates; family Indriidae; genus Propithecus; species Propithecus coquereli. Next base: position 586,146 of record NW_012150274.1, on the reverse strand, counting down.
ACGCTTCATCTGAGGCCAACAGCTGCTGGGGACCGTACACCGGGGGCCAGGGCTGCCTGGGCAGGGGTGTGTGTACCTCACTGTGTTCCTTTTAGGGCACCGCAAGAAGCTGGGGTGATGGGGAAGGACAGAGGGCCCAGGTGCAGCCCTTCCCCTATGCCAGGGAGCTACTCGAGGGGCTGGCTCCGGAGGGTGGGGGCCTGCTGGGGGCCTGACCGCCCCGTTCCTGTGCCCCGGCCACACACCCGGCTCCTCAGCCCACTCCCACTGCCCAGGGCCCTTCTGCTGAGAAAGAGCCCGTGAGCCCTTGGAGAGGAGCAGAGCCAGTGTGGGTGGCCAGGAAAGGGCGCGTGGGTTCGCAGGGCAGGGGAGTCCTGGGGCCTTGACAGTGTGAAGCATGGCTGACACCGGGCCAGGGTAGCCGGGGCCCACCCCGCCAGGTGAGATTTTGTCACGGGCTCCTGAGGTCCCACCAACAAGCGTCCCCTCCCCTGACATCTCCCTGCGGCGGGCAGGGCCTGGCAGCCACTCTAACACTGAGGTGCCCGTGGGTATCTTGGCCTTTGCGCCCCCTTCCACGTGTAAGTGGAGTCCCCCTGAGAGGCTGCAGGCTTGCTGCCGGGGAAGGGCTGGGTAGGCCGAAGAACTGGATTCCAAAAGGTATCACTGCCTAGAATGAACTAAAAGAATTTTTTTAAATGTTTTGTTGTAGATTTTTTTTTGAAACATACAAAATTAGTAAGAAAGCTTCTGTTTTCTTTATTCCTAATTGATTTAACAGAAAACTTTGCTCAAAATACTACCAGCAATGTATGGGGCGAGTGTAACTATGGGTGAATGAAGTGAGTAACTGTTGGCAAGGGCGGGGGGCGGGATCTCGCGCACTCGGTTGGTTACAAGGCCCGCACCACCGTGCAGTGGCACAGGTCATTTACAAATGGGTTGGGTTGGCTGGAAATACACACTGCAAGCTCTAGCGCAACCACTAAGAGATAACATTTAAAGAAGTATGATTAATATGCTAGCAAAAGAAAAGATATGGAATTACATAAAATGCTAAAGAAAGAGGAGACAGAAACTAGGAGCATAGGTGATGAATGGAAAGCAGTTACAACGATGATAGACATTAATCCAGCTAAACCAATGATCACGTTAAATGTAAATGGTCTAAATATACCAACTAAAAGACAGAGAACTGACAGATTTTAAAATGTCTCAAAATTATCAAGAGTCACATGACCAGCACACCAGTCCCAGCCTCAGCAGTGGTTGGCATCATACCCCACCTCACCTGCTCGCTTCAAGCCTGGGTGTGACTCCAGGCTGGAGGGTTTTAAAGCGATTCCCAGATGACACATGACTTTATAGCAAGCAGTTCAGCCAGCCAGTTCCCTGTGGCTGCAGGTCCCAAAAGGCCCCCAGGGACAGGAAGGCATCATGCTCAACAAACAGCAGCTTGCTGCATAGGAGCTCCAGCTGGCCAAGTGCACAGGCTGCAGAAGGCATCTATGGCCAGGTAGTGCGGGCAGTTGGAGGCCGGCGAGAGCTCCTCCAGGCAGGCACCCACTTGAAGGAACTAGGTACCGCACAGATAATGTGGTTGCCTGAGAGTGCATGCAGCTCATTCAGTGGGGAAACTGAGGCACAGTCCCCCTAGCCCCCTGGCAGCTATGCCTCCTGCCAGATGTCCAGGGTGTTGGCCACAGGGATCAGCCCCTGCAGTGCACCCAGGCTGCAGAAAGCCACCGCCTCCACCCACAGCTGCTGAGTCGGAAGTGTCCAAGCCCAGGCTCCAAAGGTCCCACCTTGCGCGGGTGGAGGAGGGGGAGCAGGTGAGGGCTGGGTGGTCCCAGAGGTCCCTCTCAGGATTGCAGAGGCGTTGCTGCCGTGTCGGCTCCATGGCCAGAGGAAGCCGGCAGGGCTGAGGATGGAGGGCAGCTCTGAGAGTGGCTGCCCCAGCCCTGCCACCTGCCCCAGCGCCTCGCTGCTCCCACTTGCCTGGCATTCCCTAAGGAGGCTGCAGAGGGGCCACGGGGCACCGGGGCAGAATCGCACTGGGCCCCTGACACACGTGCTCTGCTCACCACCTGGAATCCCAGCCTGGCCAGAGGACAGGAGCAAGGAGCCAAAGCCCCCAGCCAAAGCTGGCTGACGGCGGCTCGACCTGCGCAGGGCACCGCCAAGCCCCAGCCCCCACCGCCTGGATTCTGCGCTGTCCTGGGATGGAGCTGCCACCCAGCCCTTCCTGGGGTCCCCGCTCTCCAGGGCCACCTCCACACCTGAACTCAGTCTGTCTCTGTCATGCTCCATCTACCTCCGGCCTTCGTCCTGCTGTGGCCCTGGGTGACCTGACACCTCTGAATGTTGCCTTGGGCGGCTCCCTGACCCCCCTCCTCTGCTCCACCCTGGTCACACACACACCCCTCCCCTGCCATCTCCCATCCTTGGGGCTCCTGTCCCCAGTGGCCACTGCAATTCTTCTCTTGCAGCCCCTAAACTCCCCACCCCGTGGCTCTTCCCCGGAGCCCACCTGGACAGAACCGCCTTCTGCTCCCTGAGGGCCAGGGGGAAACCGTGCTGGCCTTTGGCACACACACCTCTGCAAGCCCAGGTGGCCACCACAAAGTGGCCCCCAAACCCCACTATCCCCCGTCCTCTAGACTCCCCCCACCTGCCCACGATGGCACTGCACAGCTGCGCCCCCCAGCCAGCTTCCTGGACCCCGCCCACATGCACCTGAGTCAGGTGGACCCCAAATGACACTGCTGATCCTCCCCAGCCGTCCTCCAGAGTCTGTGCTGGCCTTCCTGGTTCTCCCCCACGCAACCCGAATGCCAGAGTTTCCCGGGTGCTGCCCCCGGCACCCCGGCCCCCGCATCGCCGCAGCTCGAGTGTCCCGTCCTGCACTTTGCCCCCCTCTGCTCTCTGTAAGCAGAGCTGACCCTCGAATCTCTGCTACGGCTTTGCCACAACACCAGAGGCCTGGGGTGCTCATAGCAAACGCTGATGGACGTCGGGACCGTGCGCTCAATGTCCTCCCTAGGCCCCCTGGGGACAGACCAACCCCACCCATGACCTTCACCCTGGCAGGCGGCTGCCCCTGGGCCCTGCGTACCGTGCTGCAGAAAGGCCCGTGCCTCGCACAACGCCAGCCCCAGGGAGCAGAACTGGCAGCTGGCAGGACAGGTCTGGAGGAAGTAGCCCATGGGGGCGAAGGCACCTGCCCCACCCGCAGAGAGCCTGCGGCCAGCACAGCCTCGCAGCGGAGGCAGGCGGCGGGCACAGGGACAGGGCACAGGACGTGAAGAGAATCGTGCGGTCCGCTGGCATCAGGGCTCCCTGAGGGCCACCTGGGGAGGGGCCTCCTCGGATCTGAGTCCGCACCCCGGGGCCCCCACCTGTCTTGGGCTTTCTGGGCCCCTTGCGAGGTCTGCCGGGCAAGCCCCGCGGAGCACCGGGCAGAGGGAGGGCTGCGTATGTGGAGGAGGGGGCTACACAGTGCGCTCCAGGGCAGTGTGGAGCAGCCCCTCGCCTCCCATCCTGGGGGACCCCCGCCACCCACTGATGGGCCCCCAGCTCTAAGGACCCAGTCTCTGCCGGCCTGAGCAGCCAGGTCCCCTGCAGGGCTCAGGTTCCCTCTCCTCCCGAGCCCTGCTCTGGCCCCCAGAGCTGCCCCTTCGCTCACAGACAGGAAACCGTGGACTGGCCTCACCGGCCCCACACTCCCAGGTCTGCGGCCGGCACCTCTGGCCATCCCAGCCCTTCACCAGCAACCCCGTAGTCCAGGTGCCCCAAGGGTCCCGAATGACCCGCAGCTGTGAGGGAAGCGCCTCTGGCCTGGGCCTCAAGCCCCCATCAGCCCCCATCAGCCTGGCTCCAGCCCCTGCGCCCCAGGCAGGGAGGGTGTCCTGCAGCTCCTCGTCACGGGAAAGCTGGCGCCCCACCCCCAGGGAGGCCCCCCAAGCAGCCCCGGCTCTCTCGGAGGCTTCCCCTCACTGCTCACGCGACCCCAGCAAGTCAGGCAGGGTGCTGGGAGCCGAAATCGCCACGCCCAGCGCTCCCTGTCCCAGCCTGGGCATCCGGGGACGCGGGGGCCGGAGCCCCTGAGCAGCCTGCATGGCCACTCTGGTCTGAAGGATCATTTTCCCATTTCCCATCCTGGCTGCTTGAAAGTGAAAATGATAAATTACATGATAAAAAATAAATAGGTTAAAAAAAAAAGAAGGGAGCATACACACCTGGCCTCGCTCCCTGAACCACCACCAGGCAAACTCTTGTGTGTTCTCCTGAACGTCCCGTGCCCGCTGCCCTGCAGCAGGGCCACAGCCCTAAACCAATCGGATCGCAGCTCTGGCCGCCTCCCTTCCCGTGGGCGCAGACAACCTGGCAGTCGAGTTTTCCTCCGAGAGCACAGACCGACCAGAAGCCAGGATGTGCACGGGACGTGGCGTGGCAGCGTGGGCCAGGGTGACCCAGTGACCACAGGCTGCCCACAGCTGACTGTCCTCAAAGCACAGGCCAGCCCCACGAGGGCCACTCGCTAGGGCTATCTCCAGACCCACCGTCCCTCCACCTCCTCCTGAGCCGGGGTATTCACGCCCGGCAGCTGTCCCGGGCTAGCCGGGGACACACGGCCTGTTAAGAAGCAACAAGTTCAGACGGGAAACTTCCCAAGCCACAAATAAACCAGTCTGGCCCCACTCCCCTGCCCACATGCCCGGGGTTGCAAGGCCGGCAAAACTGCCGTGATCTGAGGAAGCTGGTGGGGGGCTGCAGGGAGCCGGAGAGTGGTTTGGCCCTAGGAGCCAGCTCACAGCTGTTCGGCGGGCATTCAGGGCTGTTCACGCCCATCTCCACCTGAACCATGGAATTTTAAAGTGACGGGGTAGAGTAGTGGGCGCGGTGCTCGGAACATCCCTTCACACCAGCTCAGGGCTACAGTCTCAGGTACACACCTGCCCATCTGCCAACCGACCAAGCCACCTGCAGCTGCTGGTGCCTCCGGTCCCGGGTGCAAGGTGACTAGCCAGCGGGGCCTCGCTTGGACCCTGAGGTCACAGACCCCATGTCACCCAGGTGGCCCCAGTGGAGGGGAGCTCAGCGGCCCAAGTTGCCGGGAGAATAAAGTGGCGCCCGTGGGGCACACAGGCCCAGAGAGGGGCAGCCGGGGGCCGGCACGCCGACCTGGCACGAAAGGCGAGCTTCTGCGCGGGCACGACGGGGTCCTGCACGGAGAGGGCTCCTAAGCGGACGGCTCCCCTGTGAGCCCTAAGGCCCACACCCAGATCCTGTCTGCCCAGGGGAGCCCGGACGCCAAGCAGACGCTTCCACATGGTCCGTCTGTCCATCTCGACCAGAGCGTCCGCTGTGACCCCCCTAGAAGGACCCTCCTGGCCAGCCCCGTCCAGCCCAGAAGGCTGGACGGCTCTTCTGGGCTGATGGGCTCAGCCAGGCTCTTGACCTCCTTCTCCGTGGGGACCGCTCCTGGGACAGTGGCTATCCGGGGACCCACACCCAGAATGGGGTGAGGGGCCTCAGCACTGCCCTGCGGGTGACCCCGAAACCCTCCTCAGAGTGTGCCCTGGACAGAGGCCTGGGACCCTCCACACCCCCTGCCCTGCCCCAGGGTGGAGGGAGGCCCTGCCTCCAGGCTCCGCTTGCTGCCTTCTGCTCGGTCTGCCTGCCCAGCTTCCCCCGGCCCGAGGCATTGCCCTTCCCCGGGAGGCTGCTGTTCTACCCGCCTGTCCTCACTGTGGGTGGTTCTGAGCCTCTGGCTGTGATGGACCCCGAGTAGCCCAGAGATGCCAAGTTCCTGGAGGGGCTCAGGGCTCTGCCAGGGGACCCTGAGCCAGCTCTCCAGCACTCGCCCCAGACATGCTCGAAGCAGGTGAACCGCTGAGGGCATTAAGATGCTCAGCTGCTCCGGTGGTCAGAGCCACGCCCTGTCCAAGGCTCCCACTGTGGGCGGGGCTGGGGAGTGACAGGCTCTCAGCCACGTGGGGGCGTGGGTGGCTCTAATCCACTGGGTGTGAAGGGGCTGCGTCCACTAGTGCCCACACGGGGCCCAGGGATGCACCCGGACTCCCCCTGAAGAGATCAAGGTGTCCCACAGGGTCGCTGCAGCACAAATGGGGTGTGACTTGACAAGCCAAGAAGGGGAACCCCAACGCCATCCAGGGCGAAATGGATGGAGGGGCCGCGGCGCGCCTTGGACAAGACAGACAGGATCACCTAAGGCCAGTGTGCCAGACTGGGCACACGCGCCGCACGGCCCGTCAGGGTGTGTCAGTCACCCTCCTCTGCAAACACCTCACGATGTGAAAACCTTCTCGGTTGCCAGCAGAGCTGCAGAGAGGACGGGATCCCGGCACGCCCGGCGCCTACAGAACATCTCACCCGCCAGACGGCACCGGGGTCTTGTGGTTTCCCCACCAGTTCTGGCCCGGGAGCCCGTGAGGGTGACACCACACTGTGACCAGACAAGAAAACTGAGTGCAGGGACCTCAGGCAGCTGCTGGGGGTCACGAGGCTGCACCTGGCACCAGCCATGGGACCCGCCTTTAACCACAGCCCCTCCCCGCTAAGGATGCGTGACTCACAGCTGGTGGGAAAAGGCAAGTTGGGGAGTAGCGCGCTGGTCCCACACAGGTGCGCGTAAGCGTGTCTCCTGGCTCCCCGGGCAGGAGCAGGGCAGGACCTGCCTTTGGCTCAGGCTGGGCCCCTCCCCGGGCCGTGAATGGCTCCCTCACTTGGCTCAGGCTCTGTTCTCGGGCTGCAGCGGGTGCTCCCCCGAAGTCCTCTCCGTGTCGTGTTCTCCTCCCCACGAGGGCCCAGCCGCACGGTCTGAAGTGGCCTGCAGATCGGACAGCACTGCGGGGCAGGAGGGCAGGAGGCAGCTGGGAGGAAGGACAAGAGCCATCTGCCCCAGGCAGCTCCACGCTCCTTGCAGGTCCAGGACAGAGCCATTCCTCGTCACGTTCTCCACGTGGCCTTCCGAGCGGGTGTGTGGCCACTCCAAAGTCCCAAAGTCCAGGTGGCTGCTCGTGGCCCAGAGGCTCTGGACAGCGTGGCTCTGCGTAGCCCTGGAGCCTGTCCCCAGCCGCCCCGCTCAACTCTCCAGTTAGTGGTTGGTGAGTGGGGGGCACCTGCGTCATCTGCCGCCCCTGGCTGGAGCTGCGGTGGGTGCCGTGGTCCCGGGCTCACTGGGCTGCCACGTTGCCTCTCGGCTGCTCTGGCGGTCCAGGCTTCAGCCACTATGCTCGCGGGACAGATCAGGCGGGAGACCCCCTGGGCCGCCTGGCTCCACAGGCCCCTCAGCACCCTCGGCCCGTCCACTGGCCTGGGACCTCCCCACAAACGCCTGCCCGAACCAGCTGCTCTGACCGTCCCACGTGTCCTTGAGTGACGGAAACACAGGCTGGGACCACACGGAAGCTGGCCACGAGGACAGTGCCATGCCACGCCACGCCACGCGCTCAGCTCGCGGAACTGATGGCCTCCCCCCATTACTGAGCTGCAGCCTCCCTTCAGATCGCGCCCGATCCCACCAGATCCTCTTGCTCCCGCCACGACCTTTTCCTTTAAACACTCCCAGGCGTCAACTCCGAGCCAGCTCTGCGCCACGCCCCTCCTGACCCTGACCATCCGACACCCCCAAGAACCGTGCGCAGCAGGTACCGGGCCACCTTCGCTGCAGGACAGCTCTGCGTGGCGGTGGACCAACTCTCTCAGTTCTCTCCCATTTCTCGCTTGTGGTTCCCAAGAATAACTGTAGAATGTGCTGGACGGCAACACCCTGAGATAAGGAGGGACTGTTGGGACAGGGCTGTCCCAGGCCCCCAGACACAGGATGTCCCGCAACGCCTTGGCCCAGGGGGAATGAGACCCGGGCGGCTGGTGCAGGTGGGGCCTTCTCCCGGGCAGCCTTCCCAAGCGCAGGGGACCCGCGTGTGCCGAGCCCGTGCTGCCTGTTCGTAAGCGACAGTTCCGCCTGACGTAACTGTGCGTGTGGGGTGTTCTGTCTTGCCAGACTCAGAAGAGTCGGTAACCAGTGCACAGTGAGGCTGCCTTGCAATCCTCTTCCACAGATGGGTAAACTGAGGCACAGACAGACCCATCACCGGTGCCAGACCCATCAGTGGGAGCCAGCTGCCCAGTCTTATGGCCAAGCTGTGGCATGAGGGCCGCGTCGTGGCGTTGCACAGACCGACAGGCGGCCTGGGTGAGTTTCCCACTGCGCTGCGACAAACTGCCGCAGACTTCAGCTTCAACCCCCACAGACTATTTCAACGGTTCTGCAGATCAGAGTCCGACAAGCTCTCCCTGGGCAGACGCAAGCTGTCAGCCGGGTCTCCACCTTGCGGGAGACCGCGTGCAAGAATCGCCCCCCGGCCTTCTCCACGCTCCACACGGCGCCTGCGTCCCCCCGCTCAGGGCCCCTGCCGCCTGCAGCACCCGGGACGCTGCCTCTCCCTGCGCCTTTCCTCTGCCACACCTCCCGCCTCACACTTTCAGGGACACTTGCAACGATGCTGGGCTCATCTGAATCATCTAGGCTGCTCTCCCAGCCCAAGGTCATCTGACTAGCCACCCCGACTCCATCTCCAACCTTAATTCCCCTGGGCCACGTAACTCGGTATCTGAGATTAGGACACGGGCACCTTTAGCGGGGGTGGGGCACAGAGACCACGGACCGAAATTAAGTAGAGAAACAGAACCACAGCAGACGGCACTGCCAGACAGTGGGGGAAGGCTGGTATCTCCAAGAAGTGGCTCTGGGACCACTGGATATGCGTTTAGAAAACAAAACGACGTGGACCTCTACAACACACGCGGGCGTAAAAGCCAGCTCCAGGTGCACGGCCAGAACTAAAAAGGCTTAGACGTTAATTCCAAGAATATCTTCATGATCTCATGATAGGGAAAGATTTCTAAATTCTAATAATAAGAACATTAATAATTTGGCCACGTCACCAGTTTTTCTTTGAAAGCAGAGAAGTCAGGCCTGCAGCTTCTCGGGAAAAGGAGAGGAACCTATGTGCTTATAAATTCTCAGACCAAGCAGCAGATTCATCTGAAAAACCATGACACCTCCAGCGCTGGCTTTCCAGATGTGTCCCTCAGGCCAGTGCACAGACGGCACCAGAGCGGCCACCAGCAGGTGTCTCTGAAGTGCCCTGCCGGGAGGGGTCTGTCTGGCGTGGCCTCCGAGGGAGGGCCGCAGGTCAGACGCCGAGGCAGACAGGGAGATGACCACCAGCCTAACGGCCAGTCGCCTGCCATCAGCAGACTCTGAGCATCAGGTCAAAGTTCGCACGCTAATACCACATGCTCCACCCTTCCATGCCCACAAGTACGTCTACACGGTCGCAGTAAATGTCATGTCTTCTATAGGAAGTGCCACTGCAGGGTGCTACCCTGTGCACTTAGCTGTCCACACCCAGATCACCTGCCCCCCATCTTCACTTGCTCACCCAGCCCGTGTGACCAGCACTGGGAGCAGCCCCCACTACTCCCGTGCCTGCCGCAGGGCCAGCCCCCAACACGGCCTCCTGAATGAGCGAGCAGGCCTCGCCATGGTGCCCACCCAGGGCTGGCACCTTGACCAGAGGTGCTCACACCACGTGAGGCCTTTACACAGAGCTCTGGGTGCTCAGAACACGCCGTCTCCTACCAGGCCCTTCTTGCTCCCTAAAGGCAGGTCTGACGCCCGGGAACTCAGCGAGTCAGACCGTTCGGAAGAACCCGTTCCACTATCCAAGTTACTCGAACGCTTGAAGCTCTTTAAAAACCCTGTTGGTATCCCAAGAAGTTACACACAAGCTGTGATTTTCTTTCTTTCCCTTTCCCCGAACAGATGGCATCCATGGTTCTTACGTGACAAGAGACTGATTTTATCTGACTACTCTGCGGCTCCTCCTCCCTGAAAACACATTCCCCCTCGTCTGTGACTCTCCCTGGCGTGTCACAGCAAGACAGACTCCGGTTAGACAGACAGCCCACGTGTGCTGGTCCTCACCTCAGGCCAGCAGCGCCCCTCGCCCGGCCCTGCAGAGGCGATGGTCCTGCGCAGGCCATCTGGCTCTCGCCTCCCCGGACCACTAACCCCACACTGGCCAGGTTGTGCGGGACTCCAGCACACACAGCTTTCCTCACGGATGCTTCTGATCGGGGTGGAGGAGCGAGGGCTCAGTGCTGGCCTCAATGCAGCAGGAAGTTTAACCAGCTTTTACCGACTCCCGGCCCGGTGCCAGCAGCAACGGTCCAAGCGAACCAGAGCAGCAAGGGAAGACGCCCTCCTCTGCACCAGCTAGAGGACCTGGCTGTTCAGGCTCTGGTGTTAGCTCGTCGTCCTCTGCCCTTAAACGCCACACTTCACACGTAACTGAGAACGATGGCGGATGTTGTCCCCAAGGAAGATAAACACCTGGTGCCAAAACCCACACCCACAGTGGGATTCGGCCCATCAGCTTGCCCGGCAGTGCCACGTCTCCTGGAGCTGCACAAAGTATTCACAGACACGGCATAGGGGCAAAACACTCCAGGGGGACTTTGGTGACAAATACTGGGAGCCACCAATTTAAAACAAGCACTTTGTGAAAGTTCACGGCTGCACACTAAGGGTTTTGTGTGCTTTCCTGCGGTACGTTCTACTTCCATTTTTAAAAGAACAAGGATTGAACTGTAATGAAAACAAAAACTTACCACCTGGAATAAAAGGCAAAAAGTAAATTCCTTTTCTTGAAAAAACGGAGAGTAGAGAGCTTTATCGGTTCGACTAAAAATAACTGCTTAAAACAACCCCACCACCTTAAATTCACGTACCAAAGTGTCAACACCGGTGCAGTCTCGGGGGCCCCCTGGGGTAACAAAGGTGAGCGCCACCTCGGGTCATCTGGGCGGCCACCCCTCAGCCGCCAACGGCACAGGACTCCCCACTCGTCAGTTTGACCCACATGCTAATAATCATTTCAGGCCGTACCAGTAACTTGCTCTGTGATGGCGGGAGGAAGAATGTGTTTGTATCACTCTCTACGACAGGAGAGTGACAGCGTGCCTTTCCTCGACCTTGTCCTGTGGTGGCAAGTGCCGGCCCTGCGAATGCCATCACCTGTGCTGCCAGCGCGGTGTGTGGCCCCCGGCACGTCCCAGGAGCCCCAGCCTGGGCAGGCCGTGCTCGGGGCAGGACCCTGACCCCCTCGAAGGCTGCCGTGTGCACATCCGAAAGGCAGGCTGCGCCCACGTCACAGATTCCCCAGCCGAAGTATCTCCGCATTTCCAGTTCGAGAATATCATTTACCAGATGGAAAAAAGGCCCAGAGAAGTGGCTCCAAGGCCAAGCTGGGTAGTTGCCGACCTCCAAGTAATATTAGCCTAGGCTTCATTTTTATGGCGTGGTTTTAATACTGTTGATTTTTTTTTTTTTTTAAACCAGAGGCAACCCAAGTTTTTCATTGCAAAGAAATGTTATACCCTGAAGCGAATCATTCACAAATTACACGCACTGGCCTGAATGCATGGCGGCCAGGCTGCTAATTGTGTGCGACGTTTCTCTGCCCGGCTATCCACTCCCATTATACTCTGCTTTGGCAAAATACCTCCCTGCTTGCTACATGAGGAATAATTCAGAAAATTCAACTTGCTCTCTCTAAAGGAGAGGGAACACGAGGTGTGTGCAGAGAGCTCTGCCGACGGAGACCGCCCTCCCTCTTCCAGACTCGAGCTGAGGCTCCGATCTCCACGGCTGAAACTGGCGTTCCCAGCTCGCATCCCGGAGGTGGCGACACGCAGGCAGAGGGCCCTGTCACGTGTGCAGTGAGACACTTCAGGGAGCCTGCGCTTCTCATGAGAGCAGGTTCTGCCTCTGAAATCCCCAATGATCCCCACAGCTTGCGCCTTCAAACGGGCTAAGTGACGCGACCAGAGACTGTCACAAGAGAACATCCAATGTGGCTCTGCTGGGGATGCCAGGACGCCCTCAAGTGCTCTTAAAAATGTACCTCCACCTTAGGCCCAGAAAACACGTTGAATCCCTCTAAGAAAAGGCACGGTGTGAAAGTCTGAGAAACGCCACCCTGGACATGTCTGTTCTCCAGCCAGCGCCGGTGGATTGGACCACAACCGTGATGTGGAAACACAGCTACTGTCCTTTCCCACACACGCTCACAGAAATGACGAAATGAAAACACAAGACAGCACCGCTCTGAAGGTGCCCATTCACACTTCTCACAAGTCAAACCCCATTTTGCAAAATAAATCAGTTAATTGTAAAAGGTCACCCAAGTTGGTTAATTTTTAACAGGAAATTATGTTTCAATAAATACTTTTCCCTCCAAATGACAACTAGTTTCAGGGAATGAAAGTATAACCTAGGGCCGGGCGCGGTGGCTCACACCTGTAATCCCGGCACTTTGGGAGGCTGAGGTGGGAGTGTCGCTTCAGCCCAGTTTTTTTTTTTTTTTTTTTTTTTTTTTTTTTTTACTATTTTTAGAGACGGGGTCTTGCACTCCTGAGCTCGAGAGATCCTCCCGCCTTGGCCTCCCAGAGTGCTAGGACTACAGGCATGAGCCACCACATCCAGCTGGCCCAGGAATTCAATACCAGCCTGAAGAACAACTGAGACCCCATCTCTACAAAAAATGGAAAAAAAAAAAAAATTAGCCAGGCATGGTGGTGCACCTGTAGTCCCAGCTAATAGGGAGGCTGAGGCAGGAGGATCACTTGAGCCCAGGAGTTGGAGGCTGCGGTGAGATATGATCCTGCTACTGCACTCTAGTCTGGGTGACAGAGCAAGACTCTGTCTCCCCTTCCTGTCCCCCCCAAAAAGACAACATATCAACACACAGATTTGTAAAATCATGGGCTCACTCAAGTTTCATTTACCTCAAATACCAATCTTTCTGGGCTCCCAGCACCCTAGCACTGTCAAGGATTTACACGTAATCTTCGTCATATATAATCATTTGGTTGACACTTAATCTTTAAGTTATATTCTACATGGGTACAGCAACTTGTCTTAAGTAACGCTGTTAGAACTCTGAAAGGCAGGCAGCCTTTCTACCATAAGAAACCTGCAACACAATACAAATACTACTGCAGGTGCTTAGGAGAATATGAAACATTTATAAAAAGAGCTACATCTCAATGTTATAAACTGAAAAATAATAATGACTATACCACCATTGAAGCCGGAAAGCCTAAGATGAACCCCGTGTTTAGAAGTTTCCATAATAAACAGATAAGCGGCTGTGCCAACGCACGAAGAACACAGGCGTCACGCACACGCTGGCCCAGCGACCGGAGCCATTGGCCACGTCCACGGCCATGTCAGTGCCTAGTGACACAGCAAACAGCCAATATCCTGCACGTCAAGAACAGTTTTCAGCATGTTCCACATATTTGACTAATTACATCAAGAAAATTCAGAATTTACTCAGAAGTTCAGGAGGAATGCAATTTTCCAGCTCTATGCCAGAAGTACCTCTAACTCTTCTTTAAAAACAATCAAATTCCACTTACTGATGAGCATGTTAAATAAAAACAACGTGAAACTCCTCTGAAGGAGCTGGTGACACCCGATCGGCAAAATGAACCAGATCAACCTCACACACGCGATTAATATAAAGCAATTAGTTCATTACTTTATTACATTTTAGTGCGTCCTTAAAATAAATATGGTAATAGCATGTCAAACATACATGAGAAATAAAGCACACGTGTGGAAACATGGTAACAGAAAACTCACGCAGGACTGCTCAACGCTCAGCGCTTGAGAAACGGACAGCCGCCGGTGACTACTCACAGGCAGGGAGCCGCTGTGTCCAGCACGGCCCGTACGAGGTCGCACGGCTGCGTCCCTTCTCCAAGGACTGAGGAGACGGAAGTAAGACCTACAGTCCCGTGTGGTGTTTTGTACACAATTCACGCGCCTTTTTTGTCTATCTAAAATTAGGTAACAGGACACTTGTCTCTAACCTTCTCTTTCTATTGACCTTTAATTTTTCCGCAGTTCAAGATAGGTTCAAGTAACGCTCCCAAGAGAATATGTGCAAAACTAATGTCAGTGGCTCCAGAATCTTCCAGCAGCTGGTCAGTCACAGAGGTGTCTCAGCAGCTGTGGCCAGCACGCGTGCGCTCCCTGGGAATGTCTGCTCTGGAGAAGTGTCAACCCCTGTTGGGACCAACGTGGAAAGAACCCAAAGCCATTCCACTTACTTGGAGTTCTGAAATAACTGCAAATAACCACTTAATTGCTTGTAAAAAGGCAACAAAACAAAATTATCAATCTAAACTGAGAGCCACACACTCCTCTCAGAGCATGCCGCTCTTCCAGAAGCAAGGATCGAGACGTGACAAGTAGTGACATAACAAAACCACTAAAAGAACTGTCGGCGTAAGTGCATCGCCTTTTAGGAGAAACATGCTCAGAGTGAAAAATATTCTACTTTACCAAATCTGTCTTTATTAAAGTGAACAAATCATTAGAGCACTATCCAAAACTGAATTAGCAATGGCTGTGGTTGGCTCAGCCTGCCACTTTAAATGAGGCAAACGCCACTAATAGTACCATTCACCGTCCTCATGATTGAGTGTCAGAAAGAATCACCGCCATACAGGTAAGCATTATTCTAGCAGAAGACAGACTTCAGTGCTTTCAGTGAACTGGTATTTTCAGTAAACTTTTTCTGAGCAGCAGGGAACAAGAATTTTTTCAGAAATCTTAGACTTGGATATAAATGTTGGCAGTAGACACAATCAATAAATATCATACAACTTCTCAAATGAAAAAGATTTCCCACTAAGAATTCCTTCTCTAAAGACATTCAAACACCCGACCAAGAGCGAGTCTGTCCTATACTCGCAGGAGGCTACAGCTGGCCGACTCGAGGGTGTCGGGTGATGTGCAAAGGGGCAAGGTGAGAGGCAGGAAAGCAAAGTGGATTTCGTTCAACTCGTACTGACGCGGAACTTCAAGTAAGGGAGGCCGGCGGGCCAGGGGTCTCGCCCCTGGGGGCCTCTCCTCGGGAGCCTCAGTGGTGAGCAGCAACCACAGCAGCAGGAACCGCTGGAAACACGGCGTTTATTCCACCATTCTCACGCTGCCCGGCAGCCCTGCGTGAGCTGGGAGCTAAGAGAGGGGTTTTCTTTGTTGTCTAGAAGCCTCTTTGCAAAAGGTCTATTGTGACTTTGCACACTTCGTACCCAAATGGATGAAAATAATAAATAAGAATCCCGTGGGCACACCCTTCAGACACTTGGCCGTGTCCGTGTCATTTACGAGTCTGGGTCTTCTTTGGCACTGCGGGCCGCTTGGGCTGCCACAAGTGGTTGTGGATCGTGAGTGCGTCCACACTGACGGACATGGTTTTGGCAGGGATCAAGTTAAACTGTTTTCGGTCTGAGCTGTATTTATACAGCTTGTCAATCATCTTCTTGGTGATGTTCTTTGGCCCTGTGCCAGTGAGTTTGTAGATTTCTTCAGTGTCAGGGTAGTAGCAGTAAAGCGCCCTGAACTGGCAGCCAGCATCGCGGAACAGTATGATGTAGTGATTGGCGTCACACTTCTCCAGCTCCTGTGTGGAAGGAGTAAAGGACAGAGACACTTCAGAGTCACTCCAGTCCTCACAGGTCCCCACGCTCGCCAGGCACCACACCGGGAGAGGTGAACAGCCAGGCAACCCCACCCGTAAGGGCGGCTTTCTGGTATGTTAACCACAGTCTCCCCAGTGTAAACAATTAGGTGCATCCGCTTCATGAGACACCATAAGCCACTGAGATTTTCCTCTAGATAAGGGAACATGTTTTTAAGATTAAGGGAGAAGTGACATGAAAAGATGCTCCTCACTGTCAACCACCAGAGAAAGGCCCCTCAAAACCACTTTGAGAGCTGCCTCACCGCTGGGATGGCGGTGACATCAGACAGACAGTGACAAGTGGCGGCAAGCAGGGGAACTATTCACTGCTGGTGCATGTATGGTGCAGCCACTGTGGAAACAGCTTGGTAATTCTCCACATTACTTAAAAACATAGTTACCACATGATCCAGCAATTCCTCTCTCATGTATGTATTTAAAAGAAATGAAAACATGTATCTGCACAGAAATTTTTATGTAACTTTATAGCAGCACTATCTCTAATAGTCAAAAGGTAGAAGTAAAAACATCACATGTATATCGCAATAAAAAAATTTTTTACAAACTAGAAACAACCCACGTGTCCATCAGCAGATGACTGAATAAACACAATGTGGTCGATCCATACAGTGGAATATTATCTAGCCATAAAGAGAAATGATGTTCTGACACACATCACAACACTAACTGTAACTTAAAGACAGTATCGATATATAATGCCACATGAAGGAAGCCAGAACCACACATCACGTATCTTGTGACTCCATTTATAGGAAATGTTGGAAGAGATAAGAGTAGCTCAGCAGCTACCAGGAGGGACGGGGAGTGAACGCTGACGGGCATGGGTTTTTTTTGGGGGGGTAAGGAAAATGTTCTGGAATCATACAGTGGTGGTGGTTGTACTCTTCTATGAATATACTAAAAAGCACCAAACTGTATACTTTAAAGGGGTGACTTTTATGGTATGTGAACTGTATCTCAGTAAAGCTGTTACCAAAAAAACAGAAAAATCTGAAACAAATACGGCAAACTGCCAATACTTGTCACGATGTTTGTTGTAGCATGTTCTAAAGTTTGAAACATGCTTTTAAATGTCATAATCATTTTTAAAAATGGGTCCTCTTCACGCTGGGAAATCTGAGCACAGTGAACAGGTTTCACTTTCTACCCTGGCAGTTCCCAAAGTATGGCCCAGGGATTCCCGAAACATTCTCAGGCATCTGCGAGGCCAAGGCCCCCTGCCCCGTGAAGCTCAGACGTCACAATCATCAACCGCTCACTCTCCTCTCCTAAGCGTCCACTTTCCAGAGGCCACATGACATGTGAAGTCGTAACAGATGGAACATAGAAGCAGCTAAGATTCTAGCTTTCTTCTATAAAGCCGGGAATTAAAAAGATTTATAAAAATGTAAAATTAGGCCACTCTTCTATTTATTCTTGCTTTAGAAACTAGTTATTTTTTACAAATGTATAGCTTTCGTCAGCATATAAGGGGGTGCATTATTTTAAATATTGTAAATATTTTTTAAAAGATTAAGTGGAAAGATCACTGCATAATTTTCATTCCCTCATTCAGAAGCCACTGTACCCCAAGGTCAGCAACCTAAGACCCACACAACCATGCCTGGATCCTGGCGCAGGGCTGCTGGCTCTGCTTCTCCGTCCCTAGAAGTCCACTCCTGCCAGTGGGAGGAGCCAGCAGGGACCCGCCCCTAAGTGTCAGGTTCCTGTCTCCAAGCTCCTCCTTGGCGTGTGCACCTGGAAGCCTGAGAGGTGCCTGAAGGCCACACACTCACAGAACCTGGCCTTCCACGCCTCCCCACTCCATCTCACCTCCACCTCATTCCCTTTAAAATCAAGAGGCCCTTCAAGGCTCCACCCTCGACCATGCCCCGCAGCTGGCCACGCCCACCATCCAAGCCCACCCAGGCCTGTCCCTCACTCGCCCCCACTGCCCCCTCGCTGTCCTGTAGTCAGTTCTGACCCTGTTTGGAGGGCAGGTTGGTCACTGGCCCTCCTCTGCCCACACCTTGCATCCGCCTGTTCCACTCAGAGTAAAGCCGAAGTCCTCCCTGGGCCCACAGAGGCCCTGAGTGATCTGTCCCATGACCTCTGACCCCACTCCCCCCACTGGCCTCCGGGTGTTCCTCCAGCACACGGGCTTGCTCCCGCTTGCCTGTAACATCCTTCCCCCACACCTGCACGCTCCTTCCTTCCCTCCCTGCAAGTCCCTGCTCAAATGCCACCTTGTCATTGAGACCTAACGATGGCTGACCTGCTGAGCTCTGCAGCAGGCCCCACGTTTCCAGCCTATGGCCCACGGGCCACACGTGGCCAGCCCTGCATCGTAGCGTTTTCAGGGAATCAGCCCCACGTCCCCCGGCCTGTGTACCGTCTGTGGCTGTTTTCACGCTACAGTGACAGGGCACGTGGCCCACATAGCTGTGGACACTTACTGCTTGGCCCTGCACAGAAGTCACCTGCGATTCTTCCACCAGGTGACGACTCACCTCACCAACGTATCCCAAACACCCAAATCAGCATGCGAACTGGGAGGCACACCAAGTCCTCCTTACTCCTTCACCTGCAGACCAGAAGTTTCCAACCGCCAGGGCACATCAGGCCCTAACCGTGGCCCACCTACTTCCAGCCTCCAGCTGCACCTTTCCGGCCCCCAGTGGCAGAAGCTGGACCTTGCTCCAGCAGCAGACGGGGGCAGAGTCAGCCCGCCTACGGCCTACAGCCCCGCCCCACCTGCGGCTCAGGCAGGGAAGAGTCAACAAAACAAACAAGCAGCATTTCACCCGAGACAGGCTGCCCTTTCTCCGTGATCCAGACTCAACCCTGGAGCCCCTCCTGCCACCGTCACCGTGCACTCTCTCTGCCCCCTGAGCACACTGCTGTGCCAGCCTCCTGCATCTCCAATCACTTGGCTCGAGGTACCAAACTAGTTCTACTATTTTTCTCCACTTAGAAAACATTTTAACCCAAATTTCCCCCTCCCCACCCCCTCATTCCCCCATTTAGTGTCCACCACCTGGGTGACAGAGATGAGTTTTCTCACCCGGCTTGGAAGGCCCTGGCCCTGCCCCTGGCTCTGCCCCAAGTGAAATGCGCGCTGGAGCGTCTGCTGGGCTAGTCTAGGTCCTGCTTCCCTGTCATAACTCTGCTCCTGCTCGAGGCCGTCCCAGCTCCTAAAACCACAGCTTAGGAGATGGGCACTACTGCCCTCGGAATCACTGAGAAGAGCCGGCACCCTTACAGCAGAGAGATTTAGCAGAAATTATGTACGAGTAATTGAGGATGTTTTCTATTAAAAAGAACCCTTGATTTAGGGACACCTTTTATTCTACATAAAATTTAGTGGTAAAATCTGATACTTGCCTCCAATATTGAATTCTTGTGCGGTTCATTCACTTTTCCAGCTAGACAGCAATGGGATATCGCATTGTGAATAATAGGCTTGTTTGATTTGCTACTGGGTTCCTTAAAGAGCTTGGGACCTAAGAAACCAGGCCAAGATTTGCAAAATTAGCATTTTAAGGCACGAACACACACAAAAAAGACAACCAACAATTTCTTAGCAGCGAGCAATGGATAGGCTGAATTATGTATATTTATGATTTTTTGAAAATGGGAAGAGCCACTTCAAATCTATTTGAAAGAATTCTGAGTTAAAAATTTTACAAAAACTAGGCCAGGTGCGGTGGCGTGTGCCTGTAGTTCCAGCACTCTGGGAGGCTGAGGCGGGAGGATCACTTGAGTCCAGGAGTTGGAGGCTACAGTGAGCTGTGATGACACCACTGCACTCTACCTGGGTGACAGAGTGAGATTGTGTCTCCAGAAAGGAAGGAAGAAAAGGAAGGAACGGGAAAGGGAGGGAGGGAGAAGAAAAAAGAAAGGAAAGAAAAAGGGAGGAGAGGAGAGGAGGAAGGAAAAGAAAAGAAAAAAGAAAGAAAATATTTTTTTACAAAGACTAAAGTACTAAATTATTCCCTTTCTAATTTTAGATTCTTTACTATAGAAAGACAAAACCGGGAACTAATTTTAAAAGTCTCAGGTTCAAAGTGCCCAGGACACATGCAGCGCGTTGGCCCCGTGGGTGGTGGGTGACAGCCCTGGGCCTCCCACCGCCCTGGCTCACGGCAGACAAGAGGGGGCCAGGCGGGCCTGAGAGCTTCTACGCAGACAATGCACCTGTTCCAAACACCAAACAGCTAAACATAGCTCTTTGTCACTAAACAAAACATTTTATTAGAAATATATCTTTTAGACTAAAATAAAGAACAATCATTTTAAAGAGCACTCCACGAAGGCGTGTGGACATGTGCACAGCAACCTCCGAGGAGGGCATGGGTCGTCACCTGTGTACTCTGCCACCGAGGCCAGGGAGGAGGCTGCGGAGGCGGTCTCCCAGTCTCGGTCCGTGCTCCTACTGGGATTGCGGCTCAGTATGGGCAAGGCCTCCATCGACTCGACTCTGCAGACAGAAAGGACAAAGGATGGGAAGGTGTAGCCATAGGCCACCCTCCCTCTTACCCGCAGCCAGCAGGGGCTGCAGCTGCTTCCGTCACCTGGCAGCAGACCAGCCGGCAACCAGAGTGGGAAGCTCACCCGCATGGAGAGGAGCCTTCGGTGGGGGGCTCGTGTCGGCACCAACCCCAGGTGGCATCGACACTCTGGGCAACGTACAAGAAAAACGCTGAGACGCTACAGAGTGACCAGGGGAGTCGGCCCTTCACCAAGGAAGTTTATCTTCGTGCAGCCTTTCCCCGAGGCACTGCCCTGTCGGCGCAGGGTCCAGGCACGGCACCGAGCCCCAGCACGGAGTTTGGGCTGCTGTGCTGCTGCCAAGCAAGGGATGGGACCCAGGGAAGGAAGGGCCGTGGCGGGTAGAGTCTGAAGACCCAGGCCTCAGTGACTCCAACACCTGGAGGCCTGAGCTGAACCCTGTGGGGAAGTCTCCACTGAGCACAGCGGATGCCAGCGCCAGGAGGAGGGACATGACTGCCCAGATGCGTCAGCCGCTGGACTGGGGTCTGAATCCAGCCAGAGTAACTGAGCACCAGAGCCAAACTCCAGACTGAACCCAGAGTCCCTCAAAGGGATCCTCCACAAGCCCAGGAAACGACGAGAAGCCACGAGACGTGGGGAGAGGCAGGAAAATGCAGCCACACAGACATACACGTGCAAAGGACGCCGCCAGCACTCGTGAGCAAGTGGGGGCCCAGCAGAGGCCACTGGAGCCGCCCAGCGAGGTCCACGAGGGCCCCAGGCACATCCTCAAAAATGACTCCTTGACCACATGACCAGCGTGGGACCCCAACACGCTGCCCTGAGAAAAACGCACTCTCCCCCTGGGCTGTACCCACCGGGACCGTCACCCTCATCCAGTCCAATCACGTGGAGGCCGTCTACACAGCAACTGGCCCGTGCGCACCACACACACAAGGCCAAGAGGGACAGAGACAGACCACGGACTGCCTGGGATCAGAGGAGACGGCAGAGACGTGGCGTGCCGGCGCAACGCAGGCCCCAAGCCGATTCTGGACCCGGAGCAACAGTGATCAGAGACACGGTGGGGTACCTGACAACAACTGGATGTGGACTTCAGATCAGATCAAAGTGCTGGTCTGATGCCTGTGATTACGCAAGAGAACGTCCTTGTTCTTGGAAACACGCACTGAAGTGCTTATGCTTAAAGGGCCGGACGTTGCCCGCTTGCTACAACAGAGTGCGGACACATCTGCCCGCCCAGCAAGGGAGCAACAGGAGAGTGACGAAGCAAACGCCACCACTTTAACCAACTGGTGGGCCTGAGCAGAGGGCACTTAGGAGTCCCTTGCGAAATTACTGCAACCATCTCGTAAACGTGCAAGTATACAAAAATTAAAGTTACAAAACAAAAGCATCTCTCATGCGGTTTTTAATCTCAAAGTTCCACTCTCCCCTCCCAAATGTCCCCAGCCCCGTGCCTAGCAGCACTCCCGGGCCTGCTTACCGCTGGGAAAGTGTGCCCCCTGAGTGAACACTCTCCGGTTCTGTGGTCGCTGCGGAGGCCAAGGACAGGCTGGACCCAGAATGAGTCTGGCTCAGGTTATCAGCTGCCAGAGACAGAAACAGATGTCAGCGCAATGAGGAATTTTCATCAGGCACCTAGCAGCTCCCCTAACCTGGAGCATGCAGAGCCTCCCGCTGCCCCACGGTGCTGAGAAAGCAGCAGGGAGCAGACCCTGGCCTCTACAGCATCCTGAGTTCTGCGGCCTCGACCCCCAGCCCCTGCCTGGGGGGAACCGCTCTGCATCTGGATGCGTCTCACCATCTCAGACCATCAGCCCTGGCCTCAACTTTCTCATCTGTAAAATGGGGATAATCCTCTCCACCTCTCATACCTCACAGTTCTTCAGAAAATCAAAATGAGATAACGAATGTGAGAGCTCTACAGGGTGAACAAAGCTTCCCGTGCACAAGGCACAAGGGTCATAAGCCGCACGACTGACAAGGGTCATAAGCCACTTACGCGTCGAGGAGCACTTGGTTCCTGAGTCACTACACGACTCTTCCCGATGGACTGACTTTGGCCGTGGCTTTTTTGCCTTCGATTTCGGTTTGCCAAGTCCCTGTTCTTCTAAAATCTGCTGCTGCTTCCTTCGCAAGTACTCCTGTTTAATGAGCTCTCGCCGCGCCTTCTCCTCCTCTTTCCGTATCCGATCTTCCTCAGCTTTGCGCCTGGGAGGACAGTGTGTGCAAAATGATGCTGAGTTATAGGATTCTCCCGCAGAACAAATCTCCCAGACATGCCACCGCCCACACACTTGGCGTGTCCAGGCACCGATTCTCCCGGACCCTGGGCCTGAGGGTGGGCTGGCTTGCCTAGGGCAGGACATAGTGGCCACAGGGCAGCCCTGGAGCCGACCCACCCTCGCCTCCCTGGAGGGCAGCATGACTGCGGCAACCTTCTCCCAAGCTGCACAGCAGCGGCCTGGCCATAAAACCAGGGATCAGATGCGCACAGCTCACGGGCTGTTGCGAGAGATAAAGATTGTCCTGCGAAGCGCCTGAACCAGAGCTTGGCATGGGAGACCTGCCCAGACGCCTCCGACTGTGGACAGCGCCTGACAGCAGACGTGCGGAGTGCAGTGGTGTGGCCGGGGGACACTCCCTGCTGACCGTGCTGGGCTGGCCTCCAGGCCTGCCGCTGCCCTGCCCAGTCTGCCTTCCACGCAGCCCACGCCCCTCCTGAACACAGAGCAGGGCAGGTTACCGGGCCTCGTCTCGCTTGAGCTCAACTTCCGCTTCCAGCTGCTGCTTCCGCACACGAGCCTCTTCGGCCTTGCGCTGCTGCTTGAGGAGGAAGGCTGCCCGCTTCTTGGCGAGTTCATCTTCTGCTTTCTGTTCATCCTACAAAACAGACATCACGTGCAGCGTGACAGGAAACACCCTTACCAAGTCCGACACAGCCTTATTTCAACCCTGCAGCAGACTTTAATAGACATTTAGAAAAGCTTGATGTGTACAGTCCAAAGATTTTTTACTCTTTTTTTAAACTGATGAATAGGTGCATTTTCACAGACTCTAAAATACGAATGGAAAAGAAACCATGGCAGTTAAAACGCATTTGAAGTCAGCCAACTTTCTAAATGCCTCATACCGAGTTCAGTTTGCCTTAAAAACTACATATGTATTTGCAAAATACGACCTAATACTCAAGTTGGTTACTAACTTCTTTACATTTTAAAAGTACAAATACCAAATAAACCATCTTTTGATGAGATGAACCTGACGGTCTTGTACTACACCATCCATGTTCTAACTGCCTGAAGGAACAGCGCACAGCCACGGGTAACTGGACAACGGGAGGCAGTGGGCTGTCCCGCAAACATCACGTGTGCACTTGACAAACGAGTTGCACACGCTGCTGCGCACCAGGACGCCTCGTGTGGCCGACCGTGCGTGGGCTGCCCCCGCACCACCTGTGGCTGTGCTGGACGCCACAGGCAACCACGACACAGCGGTGAGCGTTTGTGCGTCTAAACGTACAAAAGGTGCAGTAAAAATACGATGTGACGATCTTATGGGACCGGTGTCAGTGACCAGATGTCATTGTGAGGCACCCAGCTGTATGTACTATTAAAACAGAAAATAAGTTCTCACAATTTATGTTTCTCTTCATCTCAAAGAAAAAAACTGCAAGAAACACATGGATACAAAACAAAAAAAGAAAAACATGTTTTTAAAGCTCCTTTGTGTGTCCAGGGTCTCTGTATCAGGGGATGGCAAACTTTAGCCCAGAGGCCAAACCAGCCGGCCACCAGTTTCTGCAGACTCTTCCAGCTATACATTTTTTTTACATTTTTAAACAGTTGAAAAATATCTTGAGATACATGAAAATTACATAGACTTCCAATTTCAGGGTCCGCAGGGAAGTTCTATCAACACGTGGCCACACTCACGGCCTACGCACTGCCCGCGGCGCTGTCAGGCCAACCCCTCAGGACAGCCTCGTGTGGCGGCAAAGCCACATCCCTTCCCAGCCTGGCCCCTGCGCTAACCCAAGCGCTTGTCACCCTCTCACAGCTAAGGGGAAGTGGCAACACCTCGAGACTGCTGGAAGCAAATGCAACCGGTCCGTTTACCTTGAAGAAGAAGCCGACCCCCGGCTTCAGGTCGCCTTCGCCGACGAGATCTGCCGAGATGTCGACACTCACGGCCTCCCCATCCTCGTCCGGGGCTTTCAGTCCCGAGAGGTCGACTTCGATGAGGCTGGCCTTGCTGCGCAGGGGCTCCTCCACGGGGACACTCTCTTCTCCTGAGATGTCCGAGGCTCCGGGCCCTGCCTCCCCACTAGCGTCCGGAACCTCTCTGAGGCCCATCTGCTCCGACGTGGTGTTTGTGTCTCTGCAAGAGGACAGGACCAGCATCCGCTGGTTGCTTTCGTCATGCAGCCTGTAACTGTCAAAAAGACACTTCCCGTGCGCATCACCGCCAGGCTCTGCAGCAGCTTCCGAGCTGGGGTCAGAGGGCGTCCGAGGGCGGTTACTTGGGGGGAAGGGTCTCAAATGCGGGAGCGTCTCTACGCTGGGTGTCGGGGTCTTGCTCCGGGAGGAGCCCTGCTGCCTGTCCTTCGGGACCTTCAGCTCAGCCGGCCTTCCGGAGCGGGAATTCCGACCCTGACCAAGACGAGGGGGCTTGCGGTGGCCTGTTACTGCAGTTGGGGAAAGCGGCTCCACAAAGTGGAACGATGCCTTTGCTTTCTGGTCCTGTGAGTTATTTTTAGAACTTGGAGTTGGTATTGTAGGAGATTTCATAAGAAGCTGCTCTTGCTGCTGAGAAATCTTTAATATAGCTTGCTGCAGAGTACTAATGGTTTCATTGAGTTTCTCGATGGAAAGGTCACACTCGTTCATATCCACGACCTCACCAACGTTGTCTTCCAGGAGAGCAGCAGAAATGACTTTGTTTTTCTCGATGTCGTGCAGCACGGCAGGGTCTTTCGGTTTATGCTGCTGAACGAAGGCCAGGCTTTCTCTGTCCCCATCTGGGGCCTCACTGAGATCTTCTCTCTGTTGCTCCTTCACGAGAAACTCTTCAGTTTTAGAAACACCATCATCAAAGTCCTCCCCATTGTGCTGGGAATATTCTGGCTGAAGTGGCTGGGAGAGGATGTCGGTCTTCCCCTTCCGCACCACGTGCAGGAACGCTGCCTTGCCCAGCTTCAGGCGCTGCCGCGCGGACAGAGCCTCCATCTTCTTCTTCTGGGCCTCGATGGCCCTGCGTTTCTCCTCCAGCTGCATGTGGAGCTGCACTAGCTCGGACGCCAGGAGGCTGGCGGGGTCTTTGCTGTGCCTGCCCGGGCTCTGCTCCCTCTTCTGTCTCCATGTCGTCAGAGGGGCCGGGCAGCTTTCTGACGCGTCTGGAGTGGTCTTCTGGGAGCTGCTGGTGCTGGACTTGGTCTCGCAGCTGTTCAGTCTCTGGAGCTTCCTCTCCGCGAAGCTGGTCATCTTAACGCTTCCGCTCGCCATGGAGACGCTGCTGATCTGAGAGGTTGTGCTCAGACACGGGCTCGAGCGGCCACTGGCATCATCCTTGTCTTCGTGCTCCTTCACCTTCATATCTTCCTGCAGCTTGGCTGACTCTTCCTCACCAACGTACTTGGTGATGATCACAGGATGGTCTTCGCCAATAAAATCGTGCTCAGCTTCTTCTATATCTACAACGTCAGAGTCAGAATCCTGCCTCAGAATAGCCCATGGCTCTGAATCGTGCGAGCTGGGGCTTTTTGCACAGCTAATGTATAATCTTCCCTCTGCGTCTTCCTCAGCCCTGCCGACGTGCAGGAAGAAGCCGTCGGCAGCCTGTCCCTGAGGTAACAGATCGAATCCACCCATCGACAGAGGCCCGCCATGTGCTTCTCCTGCAGCTTCTGCTAACTGTGGTCCTGTCTCTGCAGGGTCAATGGTTGTGGGAAATTCTGAACAGGGGATTGGGGTAAAAGTCCTATTCAAGTCACGACTGCTGGTCACCTTCTTTCGTACCAGAGGCTGGTGGCCCTCGTTGGCCCTCCTAGACGTGAGGTTCCTTGGTCTCCCTTCCCCACGTTCATCCTCCTTAGTGATAATCTGCTTCTCTTTTGCTGGCTTAAGCACCGCGGGCATCAAGGGCTCTAAGAAAAAACTGTCAGGCTTACTCTCTGCGGGGTCCGCCTGCCCCTGGGGAGACCTGGCACTCAATGTCAGGCCTGAGGCCCGAGGTGAGGCCCTGAGGACCTCCAGGTCACCACGGTGGGGAGCCGCGTCTGTTCTAATGATGGCCACAAGTTCTTCCTCCTCATCCTCAATATTGACGTTGTTTAGGAGGCTCTTCCCATTGGCCTTGACAGCTGTGGGGTGCGGCTGGTTCTGTGGGGTCAGATTAACTATATTGGATGCCAAACTGTCTTTGCTGATGGAGCGGGCCAAGCTGACGCTGTCGCCAGAGCCATGATCCACATCGCAACTCGCAGCATGATGGAGAGCAAAGGGTGTTGGCTGGGACACAGGCCTAGAACATGGGAAAGAAATCCACTGGATGCCACCACATACACCAGAGCCTGACTCCGCACAGACCGCGTGAGGAGGACACTGGCTACACAAAGAGAACGCAAATCTCACACGCAGACTGAAAACTACCTCCCAGGAAGAAAGAAAATCAGAGATAATTTTAGTTGAGTGATTCTAAAACACTGTAGTCCCAGAACCCCTTGACACCCTTAAAAATTACTGAGGACCCCAAAGAGCTTTTGTCTGTTATGTTCATCAGTATTAACCTCTATTTGTCACACTAGAAATTAAAGCTCGGGCATTTTTACACACTGATTAAAAATTATAGCAGTAAGCCCATTACATGAAAAATGACTATATTTTCTAAAACAAAAAAGTCTATGGCGTAAAGAGTGGCACTATTTTACACTTTTACGACTCTCTGATATCTGGCTGGATCCTCCTATCTGATTCTATTTGCTATGATACCACGTCACGTAGCTTCTGAAAAATTCCAGGGTACGCTCATGAGAGCACAAGAATGGAAAAAGGCACGTAACATCCTAGCGTTGTTATGAAAGTAAGTTTGACCTGTGTACGCCCTAAAAAGGCCTCAGCAGTCCTGAGGGATCCCTGGACTTCATCTTGAGAACTGCTGTTTAGTCCAATGAACATCCAAACAGAAAAGTCTTTGAAACATGGAGAGTCACCTGTTTTTTTTTTCTGGCCACGCTACTGCTGCACCTCGAGGCTGCCCATCAACTCGGGTTAGAGAATTAGATCGATGTCGCTGATCTGCAGTTGGAGGAAATAGTAAGTATATTCAGTATTAAATAACCAATTTTATGCTATCTGAAATTGTTTCAGTATAATAACGATTTCTCTAGGAAATGAATTATGATTCAATATACCAAAAGTACTCCAAGGAAAGCAGATAACCAAAGCAACACACCTTTCAATAGTTTCAGTAATTAATGTGTGATTCACCAGTGATCAGTCCAAAACATGATAATCAACTAACCAGAACTATAAATGAACTTCAATATATACAAGTTCTTGGCTTATCTGAACAGCAATTTTGTGTATATTACATATAATTTGTTGGTTTTTAATGATATGTTCACTATAAGCTTATAAATTCTAAGGAACATCAATACAAATTAAAATTTATTCCTCTATAGTCTTTTTAAATAAATTATCACATCAAAATAAGATTGATTTTGAGTTTTATTTTACTGACCAATAAGAAGAAATTGAGGAAAAGGGATGATAAAGAGGAAACAGCCTTCTTACCAGGGGTGTCCTCGCCCTGCACCGTCTTTTGCTGTCTCTGTCTCAGCGGCAGCAAGGGGTGGGGCGGGCTGAAGGCGGCAGTGCCTTTCCCACTACATGGAAAAGAATTCAAGGGAAAATTGCTGACTTATCAAGCTGCAAGTCCAAAAGCAAATGCAAAAGAAACTACAGAGACCATCACGAATTCGCACCACGCTGTGAGAAACTCAGATTCTTTGGGGAAAATTACTATAAAAACAAACCAAGGAGTACCAAGAACTTCAAACTTGGGATGACTATCCAAAAACTGCAGACAGAGGACATACTGACTCCTGGCTGTAATCTGTAATACAACCAGTTTCAAATTTTAACAGCAAAATTCAAGTATGCAATTAAGGTTAGCTTTTGAGATAAGCCAAAATATAAATAGAAAAAATGATCATTCAAAAAATATGATTTTCTTGGCCGGGCGCGGTGGTTCACGCCTGTAATCCTAGCACTCTGGGAGGCCGAGGCGGGCAGATTGTTTGAGTTCAGGAGTTCGAAACCAGCCTGAGCAAGAGCGAGACTCCGTCTCTACTAAAAATAGAAAGAAATTAACTGGACAACTAAAAATATATAGAAAAAATTAGCTGGGCATGGTGGCGCATGCCTGTAGTCCCAGCTACTCGGGAGGCTGAGGCAGAAGGATTGCTTGAGCCCAGGAGTGTGAAGTTGCTGTGAGCTAGGATGACGCCATGGCACTCACTCTAGCCCAGGCAACAAAGTGAGACTCTATCTCAGAAAAAAAAAAACAAAAAAACAAAAACAAAAAATACGATTTTCAAAAATGCATGTTACTGGTTCAATTTAAAAAAGAGAACTTCTGAGATAAAACAGACCATGGTGATGACCCCACTTGTTGACTGCTGCTTTGAAAATCCTGAAGAGTAACGTGAATGTGAGCCCTTCACAGAGAAACAGGAATGTCCCACAGCACTGGTCGGAGTGTGAAAACGTGCATTTTTAGAGGACAATATGGCAACATTGATGAAAAACTCTAAAGCATTCACACCTTTTCTACCTCTTGGATTACAGGTTAAGAATGGTCAGAGGTACACACTGAGCTGCGGCTGTGAAGATATTCATTCCTGGAGAAGAACGGTGTGTGTGGAAAAGGTGCTACCAGTGCACAGCCCGGTGTAGTTTCAGCAAAGTGACGCCTGTGGACCAGCACCCAGCGGCCCCTGCCACCTGCTGGTACCAGCTCTCCAGAAGCACACACTCACCACAGGGAGGCTACTGTGGTGGTTTCACTTTGGGGCGAATCTAGCAAAGGGATAATTCACAAAGGTGGGATGGCTGCCACCCTGGGCTGCTGCTACCTCACCTAGGCCTGGCGGGGGGCGGGGAGGGGGGCTGCAAGGAAAGAGGGCCAAGGGCACAGAAAGCCCAGAAGAAGCAGGTGGTCACCACTTGGGGCTGCGCGTGCAGACAAGCAGTATGAACCCTGCAACCCAGACACTGGTGCAAACAGCTGATCCCATGATGACACCCCACCTGTGGAGGACTGCACAGTTGCTCAGACTGCAGGAGGTACTCATTGAATGGGAGAATTCCCACCACATACTGTCAGGCAGAAACAGCAGGTCACAGAACAGTATGGGTGTATTACTCATTTTGCTTAAAAATCAGCTTCCTGTGCACACACATGCAGTGCACATGCCAGACTCCACAGTGGAAAGCGAAGGCTGGAGAGAGGATGCTGAGCGCCACACCGGCCCTGCAGGTGAGCACACAGCTCTGGCCTGTAAAGACAAAGCCCTCCACCACTGCTCTGTGTCTGGGGACACCCCATCTCAAAGCCCCCACGTACAGAACATGTCTAAACCCCTACCTCAGCAACACCCTCCACGTGGGCCTGCGCCCCCTCTCAAAATCCCAGCCCCTCAGGAAACAGCACTGCCGGTGCTACTGCTCCAGACCCAGATCTAGGGCTTCTCAATCACCCCGTCCTCCTCGCTCTGAGCCCCACGGCTGATCCTTCAGCACACTGCCGGTCTGACCTCCTAGCAAACCACCTGAACAAGTGAGCTCATTTTAAACCACGCTATCTCAGTGAAGTAGTCATATAAAGTCACTTACGAATACCGTTTTAATCTTAAATCCCAACTCAATCGCCACATTTTAAAAATGTTTTTCCATTTTAAAAATATCTTCTGCCCATGCAGGTTGGGTATGTTAACTGGCTCCAGGCTGCAACAAGCCTCCGGCCCTCTTGCTGCACAAACATGAAACGAAGCTCACACCTACTCCAAGTGAAGGTTCCTTTATCCTCCCCCTAAATTGTGAGAGCAGTCAATCCACCCCAGATACGGTTATCCAAATTAGGTCTTGACGATGAAGACTCGTTTTCAAAAACACTTTTTAAGCAACTCTATTTTTACACCAGTCTTTGAACAACTATATTAATACATGCTTTTTTACCAGAACCAAAATGTTCCCTGAAGTTAATGAAGTAAACTGATGTCCTTCATTGGCCATCACTGTGAGCAAAGGATTCACATTACCTGAAACGCAAGAGCATTTCACTCTTTATACGCTACTAGACTATAAAAAGCAAATTTAAACTATCAATTCAACTTTTCTAATCTTTAGATGACTTTTTAAAAAGTGCGCTACACGGTGGGAAAGAGAATAGAGAAACACCTTTTCTATAAACGATGTTAGGATTGGATGCATGGCCTTTAAAGAATTTGGAGCTAGCGGACGTAAGAGGCCAGGATCATTCCTGGCCTTTGGGGAGGGGACCGAGTGGCCAGGGCAGGAAGACAACCTTTCACAAGCTACTCTTTTGTACTTTTTGTATTACCCACTAAAAAAAAAAGGTAACATCAATTAAGATTTTTAGACTAACACAAAAAGGGACATGGCGGTGAACCAATTCTTAAAGCGGAAAGACAGACTTACAGGTACTCCGGCTCTTCCGGGTGCAGGGAGTATCTGTGACAGCCTTCCACCTGCTGCGCAGGGGGCTGCAGGTCGGCTGGGCTCCCCGCAGCAGGGCTGCCTAGGAAACTGCGTTTGGTCGCATTGGAGATAGGTACAGGAGGCCGGCTGCTTTTTTGATGTAACACTGTTTTAGCTACAGAAATAGCAATTTTACAAAAATGTTATTTACAGTTACTTACAACACTTGCAAGAAGCACAGAAAAAGCCCTGCAGCTTTCATAACCATTGAAGTAATTCAACTTTTATTTGAAACAAAACTTCTCCAAAAAAAACTGGTTTCAAGTTTAACAAATGTATTCTGTAATAACAAGTACTATAAATATTGTGCCGCAATAAATACCAAAACTAAAAGACACAACACAGTAGAATGACAGGAAACGTGAACCAGCTGATGGGCTCTGTCTTGGTCACCAGCACCCAGCGCCTACCTTGAAGCTCCCCACCAGTGGGCCGCTCCAAACCCACACGCCACCCACCACCAAGCCTGGTGCTGGATGAGCTGCCGCACCGCCCAGCCCCCTCAAAGAAGGCCCACTGCCTCAGCAGAGTCAGAAAGGTCCTCGTCGGGGACTAGCATGGAGGTGGCTGCTCTGTCAGGTCACTACAGCCCCTGAACCTGTGGGGTCAGGGAGGTGCTTGGCGGCTTGCGCTCCACTTCCCCAGGGCCCACACCTGCTGGTCCACTTCCCTCAGGATCAGACCGGAGCACTGACTCTGTCTTCAAAGCTGCTTCCCAGGCAACTGACCTGCGGCAGGTGGTGCCAGGAACAGCTCAAGAAAGCAAGAGATGGGGCCTTGGGGCCAGGTGCCCCCTGCCCAACCAGTAACAAGGACCCACTGGTCCCCACTGGTAGGGAATATCCTACCTGATGTGTTGTAAACACAGAGGAGACAAATGTAAGAAGAATGGGGTGGACAGCTACACTGAGCTTTGCTAAAGCTCTAGGAAAGAGGTAAGGAAAGGCTGAGAGACAGCAACAGGTGACCACATGCCAGGAACAAAAGCCAAGGGCACCAAGCTGTGCTCTCTTGCAGCAGGGGGAGGGGGTAGACCAAGAATGAATGGCTCCCAGGGAGGCTGCCATCCCAAGGTCAGGCCTTGGATGGGAAGAATGAGACTGTGACACATGGGATATGGACTTCTAGGCCTTGAAAACCTCCAATTCCTGGATTCCCTGGAACTCTGAACCTACAGTAGAGGGAGCCCCTCCCTATTAAAAGCCAACACCCCTGTTGGCCCCATGCTTGGGGATGACACTGAGGCTTCTCTCTAGATGACAGGTGCCTCCACCCCCACATGATGCAGTATAATCAAGTTGTCAAAAGTCAAAGACAAAGAATTTTGAAACCAGCAAGAGCGAAGCGACTCATCACATACATGGGAACCCCCATTAGACTACCAGTACATTTCTCAGCAGAAACCGGCAGGCCAGAAGGGAATGGAATAATATACTCAAGGTGCTGAGAGGGGGGAAAAAACCAGTCAAGAACACTACACCCAGCAAAGCTATACTTCAGAAATGAAGGGAAAATCAAGCTTAGCCAGACAAAAGCTGAGGGAGTTCACCAACCACTAGACCTGCCTTACAGGAAATGCTAAAGGGAGTTCTTCAAGTTGAAACGAGAAACACTAAACAGCAAACAAAGTATGAAACTCACTGATAAAGGTAAATACATAAAACAAAACCCAAATACTGTATTACTATAACAGCAGTGGATAAATTGCTGTTAATTATAAAAGTTAAAAGACAAAAATATTTAAAATAACCCTAAATTATGTTAATGATTACATAATATGAATAGTTATGGTGACATCAATAATACACAATGTGGAAGGGAAAAGCTGAGAGTTCTTATACAAAAGTGAAGGTAAGTTATTGTCAGCTTAAAACAGACGGTTACAAGAGATCTTATGTAAGCCCCAGGTAACCACAAAGAGAAATACCTATAAAATTTACACAAAGAAAAACAGAAAGGAAACAAAGATCATCAACACAAAACCAAAACCAAAAAAACACAAATGAAGACAGCAGGAGAGAAAGAGGAACGCAAAGAACTACAAGATATGCTGTTTTACTCCATCAGTTAAAAAAAAAAGAAAGAGAAAACAGTTAACAAAATGGTAATAGTAAATCCTTCCCTATCAATAAATGTAATACTTTAAATGTAAATGGATTAAACTCAGCAATCAAAAACTACAGTGGCTGAATGGATCGAAAAACCCAGCTCCAACAATACACTGCCTACAAGAAATTCACTCCAGACTGACCGGCACACACACAGGCTGAAAGTGAAGGGATGAACAACGATATTGTAGGCAAAGGGTGACCACGAGAGAGCAGGAGTGACTGTACTTAGAAAAAACAGATTTTAAGTCAAAAACTGTCTCTAGAGAAAAAAAAAGGTCTTTATGTAATGATAAAAGGGTCAACTCAACAGGAAGATATGACAATTATAAATGTATATGTACCCAACATCAGACCTAATAAGTATATAAAGCAATATGGACAGATCTGAGAGAAGAAATAGAAATATAACAACAGTAGGAGACTTCAGTGCCCCACTTTCAACAATGGGTAGAACATGCAGACAGAAAGTCTACACAGACAGCAGACTCGAACACTATAGACCAAATGCACCGAGCAGACACATACAGACTTTCCACCCGACAGCAGAACACACCTTCTTCTCAAGCACACACAGCCCATTCTCCAGGAGAGTCTATGCTAGGCTACAAAACAAGTCTTTAACAATTTAAGAAGACCAAAATCATGTGAAGTATCTTTTCCAAACACAATGGAATGAAACTAGAAATCACTAACTGCAAGAAAACAGGAAAACTCACAAATATGTGGAAACTAAACTACACATTCTTAAACTATTATGTCAAAAAAGAAATCAAAAGGAAATTTTAAAATCTCTCAAGACAAATGAAAATGAAAACACAACACACCAAAACTTATGTGATGCAGCTACAGTAGCACTAAGGAGGATGGCTGTGGCGACGAACACCTACACTAACAAAGAAAAAAGACCTTGAAACAAACACCTAACTCTACACCTCAAGGAGCCAGGAGAGGAAGAACAAACGAAGCTCAAAGCAGAAGGAAAGAAATAATAAAGATCAGAGTAGAAATAGATCAAATAGCAAATAGAAAAACAGAAAACAAATCAACAAAACTAAGAGTTAGTTTTGTGAAGAAATAAAAATCACAACCCCCTTAGCTCGACCAAAAAAGAGAGAGAAGACTCCAGTAAGTAAAATCAGAAATGAAAGAGGAGACATTATAACAGACATCTCAGAAATAAAAGGGTCACAAGGGACCATTGTGAACACTTAGCCGCTAGACTGAATAACAAAGTTGTGGACAAATTTCCAGAAACAGGAAACCTACCAAGAATGACTGAAGAAGAAACAGAGAGCCTGAGCAGACCAACAGTAAATAAAAAGACAGAAGCAGGAATCAGAGACCTCAACACATAGCAACGCAGGACCAGGTGGCTCCATGGGTGAATTCTACCAAACATTTAAAGAACTGATGACAATCCTTCTTCCAAAAAGTAGACGAAGAGAGGATACTTTAAAACACATTTTATGAGGCCAGCATCACCCTGAGACCAAAGCCAGACAAAGACACCACAAGAAAAGAAAACTACAGGCCATTATCTCTAATGAACATAGATGCAAAAATACTCAATAAAATACAGCAAACCAAATTCAACAGCACCTCCAAGAGATTATACATTACGACCACGACCACAACCACATGGGATTCACCCTGGGATGCAAGGTTGGTTCAACACATGCAAATCAGTATGAAACACCACATTAACAGAGTAAAAGATAAAAACCACAATAGCATGCAGAAAAGGCATTTGACAAAGACAACATCCACTCATGATAAAAGACAAAAAAATCTACACAGAATAGGTATAGAAGAACTTACTTCAACACAATAATGACCGTTTATGAAAAGCCCACAGTGAACATTTTAATCAATGGGAAAAAACTGAAAGCTTTTCCTCTAAGGTCTGGAACAAGATAAGGGTGCTCACTCTAACATCTTTTATTCAACATAGTACTGGAAGTTCTAGTCAGAGTAATTAGGCAAGAAAAATTTTAAAAGGCATCCACACTGGAAAGAAGAAATAAAAATGTCTCTGTTTACGTAAGACATAATGCTACATGTAGAAAACCCAAAAGAGCCATAAAATAACTATTAGGATAAATGAATTCAGTAAAATTGCAGCCTGCAAAATCAACATACAAAAATCAGTATCATTTCTATATACTAACAAGGAAATACATGAAAAAGAAATCAAGAAAACAATCCCATTTATGATAGCATCAAAAAGAACAAAATGCTTAGGAATAAATTCAACCAAGGAGGTAAAAACTATAAAAACAATGATGAAAGAAACTAAAGAAAACACAATAACTATAAAGATATCCCGTGTTCATGGGTTGAAAGAATTAATACTGTTAAAATGTCCACACTACTGAATGTGATCTGTGGATTCAGTGCAATCCCTATCAAAATTCCAATGGCACTTTCCACAGAAATAGAAACACTAAAATCCATATGGAACCACTAAAGACCTCACATAGCCAAAGCAATCTTGAGAAAGAAGAACAAAGCTGAAGGCATCAACACTTCCTAATTTCAAATCATACTACAAAGTTATAGTGATCACAACAGTACGACACTGGCATAAAAACAGACACAGACCAATGGACAACAGAACAGAGAGCCCAGAATCAAATCCACACATTTACAGCCAACTGATTTCAAAAAGGTACCAAGAACACACAATGGGGAAAGGACGGTCTCTTCAATAAATACTGGGAAAACCGTATATCCACATGCAGAAGAATGAAATTGGACACTTATTTCACATGGTACACAAAAATGAACTCAAAAAGGATGAAGTAAAAACTTTAACGTAAGACCTGAAACCATAAAACTCTCAGAAGAAAACACAGGGAGCAGGTTCCTTACTGGCCTCAGCAATGATTTTTTTGGATATTACACCAAAGCACAGGGAACAAAAGCAAAAATATACAAATGGGACTACCTCAAACTAAAAATGTTATGCAAAGCAAACAATCAACAAAATGAAAAGGCAGCAGATTGGGAGAAAATATTTGCAAACCATATAGCTGATAAAGGGTTAATATCTAAAATATATAAGCAACTCAAACAACTCAACAGCAAAAATACAAATAACCTGATTTAAAGGTAGTCTATGGTGTGAACTAAATATTGTTCCAAGGAGGACATACAAATGGCCAACAGGTATATGAAAAGTTGCTCAACATCACTGATCATCAGTGAAATGCAAAACAAAACCACAGTATCCCCTCACCTGTCGGGGTGGCCACTATCAAGAAGACAAGAGATGAGTGTTGGTGAGGATGTGGGAAAAAAGGGAACCCTTGTACACTGTTGGTGGGAATGCAAATTTGTAGAGCCACTATAGAAAACAGTATGGAGGTTCCTCAAAAAATTAAAAATGGAACTACCAGATGATCCAGCAACCCCTCTTCCAGGTACACGCCCAAAGGCAACAGAAGCAGTCTAAGAGTAGCCACGCTCCCATGCTTACTGCAGCACCAGCCACAACAGCCACGGTACAGAATCAACCTGTGTGTTGATGACGGCCGGATAAAGAAACTGTGATGCACACACACGCAAAATGGAGTATTATTCAACCTTAAAAAAGGAGAAAAACCTGTCATTTTTGGCAACACGGATGGACTTGGAGGACATTATGTCAAGTAAGCCAGACACAGAAAGAAAAACACTGCTTGATCACATTTATATATGTGGACTCTTAAAAAGCAGCGCTTAGAGAAGCAGAGAACAGAAGGCGGCTGCCAGGGCTGGAGGGTGGGAGACAGGGAGATGCTAGTCAGAGAGTACAAAGTTTCAGTTATAAGACCAGGTTCTTGGGACCTGAAGGACAGCAGGGGGACTATAGTTAATGACACTGTATTATATACTTGACATTTGCTGACAGAGATCATAAGTGTTCTCAGCACGCACATGCACGCACACACACAGAGGTCACTGTGAAGAGATACTAATTAGCTTGACTGTGGTATGTGTGCATGAATATCAAAACATTACGCTGTACACCTTACATACATACAATTTTAATCTTCCCTCCCAGCCACTGGGCCTACCACCAGGGTGACATCCAGCAAAACCCATGCCTGGGAGGAAAAGCAAACCCCTCCAGGGAGCTGCAGGGTGCAGCCAGCAGGTCCGGCAGAGCCAGGGGAGGGTATGCGGCCCTGGACTCTGAGGGCTGGGACCAGGGTGCTGAGCAAGGGAGACCGTGCTGATCTGGGAGCACTCCTGAGACACAAGACCCAGCACAAGCCCAGGCTCACAGTGCACGCGTTTTCACGGGAAGGGCCTTCCTAATAAGCAAGGGGAACCACGGGAACCGCCAGACAGCGGAGGACAGGCGAGGACTCAGAGGAGTGGGGGCACCCCAAACACACGGAGCCTGCAGAGGCTCAGGAGCACGTGGTCAGGGGGCAGCAGCAGCATGGGCAGCCCCCTGGCTGCCTCTTCTGAGCTCCAGGGCTGCCTGAGCAACGGGTGTGGGGGCAGTAATCACCGATCCAACACGAGGACGGGAGGCGGCTTCCCAGGTGAGAGGCCAGGGTGGCTGTGATTACTGTAATGATTTGCAGGGCTGGAGGGGCAGCCATGGGGCCAGGGGAGTCAGGGAAAATTGGAAAGAGCATGGCGTCCCCAGGGACAAAACGGCCACATGGCAGCAAGGGCACTGCTCAACCCGTCTCATGAGAAGCAACCAAGAACGATGACCCGGCGCGACGGGCAGCTGTCCCACAGGGATTCAGGATTCCACGCTAGAGGGAACCAAATTATACCCTAGTGGCATAAAAAGGTATTTTAAACTAAAGCCCTCTGCTATCCAACATGTTTGGAAAGCAGCTTATCTGAGAGTGGAAACTCCTGGAAGAGGCGTCAAACAGCAGAGAGGCATAAACGCAGGCCCCTGCTGCCCCCGCCCCACGAGCCTACTCGTCTTTCCTGAGGAAACCTGCTCACCCTCCCACAGAAGCCTCCTCCCTGGTGAAGTCAGGAGACTGAGCCCCCGACTCTAGCAAGCCCCTTCTGTGCCCTTGCACACACAGAACTGTCTTTTCTCCTGGAATCCTTATCCGATTTTCCTCCCAACAGTGCCTGCCCAGTCTCTTGAGACCAGCAACACTACTGTGAGAGCACATGGAGATGACTCCCCAGTCCCAGAGGGACCACCAGCCACATTCCCAGGACACCTCCAGTCATTATTCCATCCTACAGCTCTCACTGACAAGGAGGAAACAGCAGCTGCAATGCCTCTGGGATGTGGAGGTAGCGCAGGGTACCTGGGAACACTGCTCTGGCCCAAGTGGCCTGGAAGGCTTCAGCTGGGACCCCGAGAAGCAAAGTGCACCTCGGCAGGTGCCGCCTTCAGCGTGAGCAGCCCTGCCCTCCGGGCCACACAGTTCAGCAGACCCAGGGGTATTACAGGTATAACGTCACGTGGAGTCTACGGCAAGTCTGGATCCTGGGACTCTGAAGCCACAGAGAATCACACACCTTTAAACAGCAGGCCCTGGTGTGCACTGGGCACGGGCAGAGACCAGGTGCTTTGGTCACGGGACACCCATACCACGTGCCCAGAACTGCCCATCAGGGTCGAGTCCTGCCAGCCGCTCACTCCAGGGCATAAGGTCAAGCCACCCACAAGACGGACATGGCACCATGAGACTGAGCCTGCAGAGGCCCAGGGACACCAGCTGTAGGAGCACACGGACCAGACTCCCGTGAGCCAGCATTGTAGCACCAGCAGGGGATGGCAAAGGATGAAGCCCACACCCGGTTAACGGGTGGATCTGTTCAGACCGCAGACTCTGCCGTTAGCCACTCTCGTGATGGGATGAGGCGCACACGTGCAAAGGGCCAGGGGACGGAGGCAGGGACAGAGACAAAGGGCAGGACTCCCACGTGCCAAGGCTGCTAGAGACTAAAGCCAAGCTCTAACACCATATCGGCCCTCGAGAAGACCAACAACCACCCGACAGCAGCCGGGAAGGGCCAGCAATTCGTTCTGACAAGAGCAGACCATGCTCTGTGTCCTAGCGCTTGCCTTCCGGGCCACAGGACTTCAGCCGGCACCACTGCCCCATGGCTGACAGAGCAGGACCCACTGCACAGGGTCCCATGTAACACTGTGCCAGTCCAGGGACACACCTATAGCCCAGGACGTGCAGAGGGGAGGGGGAACACCCACAGGACTCACTGGCCGTGTCACATCCCAGAGTGGACTGTAAGCTACAGCTGCTCCCTGGCACTTCTGACTCCTTGTTCCCAGGTACCAGTGGGCAAGAGAAGGGGCCACCACTGAGACCTCTCTGGCTCTGGCAGCTCCACACACGCAGTTCCCTCTGCCGTCCCGCTGTCTCCAAGTCCCCCTCCCCACTGTGCCTGAAAATAACACTCTTCCTTTGGAGCCAACTCCTCCTCCCAGTCCATAGCACCTTGGCCCCGGCTGGTCACAGCACATGCCAAACCGTCCTGGGGTTGAGTTAACCCAGCTGAGTTTCACATCAGTACTTAGAGGCCAGCCAGCCCCAGTGCCTCGCTCCCAGTTGTTGCTGAATGAATTAACGTAAGGGAGGAGATGAGAGGCTCTCAGGAGCAGCAGTGAGACCCGAGGCAGGACAGTGAGTGGGAAGGAGCGCATGCGAGCCGGCACTCACAGGCAGCCCGATCGCAACAGGCCTCTCCCACCAAGCAGAGCAGACTCAATCACCTCTTAAGCAACAGGAACCCGCACAGGTCCCTGAGCTGCGAGTGTCCTGACAACGGCGGAGAAAGGCCATGCAGCGGAATCAGGAGGAGCCAGCGTGGGCAGAGCTGCTGCAGGGTGAAGGCGCACAGCGGGGAGAGCATATTCTAGCAAAGAGCAGGAAGAACAGAAAGCACTCTAAACCAGTAGCTGGCACAGCCTGCACTTAGTGCTAACCTGAATTGGAACGGAGGCAGGTTTAAGAGGGACTACAGTGTTTCTGTCTAGAAGATGGAACAGGTGTCCAGGGAAGAAGAGTTGGGAAAGAAAGTCAGTCCAGGGATGAATTACTTCTAGGCCATCCATGAGGAATTGAGGTGATTTAAGAACATTCAAACAGCAAAAGCTAATCCAGCAGTCTTCTAAACTTTGTCTTTATTCCTTCTTATTGTAAACTATACATACACCAAGAAATTGCAGAAAAACATACACAGAGCTTAACGAATAATTATAAAGCAAAATCCACCTAACTACCATTCGGGTCCAGAAGGGAAAATCACCAGCCCACCAGTAACCCCTACGTGCCCCCAAAGAACCTCCTCCCACCACTGATCATGCCTTCTACACACTCACATACACACACACACATGTATCTCTCCCCCTCAGAAATACATTGGAGTTCTGTCTGCTTTTCAGCTTTCTATAAAGCAAGTCACCTTGTGTGATATTTGGTGCCTTTATTACTGAGGTTTGCCCTGGTAGCTGCAGGGCAGACGTTTCCAGTGCTGTGCAGCACCCCACCGCACGATAACAGCACTGTTTATCTGCCCGACTGCAGATGCACACTCGGGGCTTCTTTCTTGCCACCCTCTAGGAGCTCAGCTGCTCTGAGCACTCCCTCCCTGACTCCTGGCACACAAGCCCCCCATCTCCCGGGGTGTCCACGACAGGATGGGTTTGCTAAGCCAAAGGCAGACAAACCGCACCACCAGGCAACGTCAAACGTTTTCCAAAGAGGCTGCCCCAATTCACACTCTTGCCAGCAGCGGTGAAAGTTGCCTCCCTGGACACTTTCCTCAACACCTGGCACTGCTTCTGCTCTGCCGACCTGGCGGGTGTGTGTGTGTGAGTATAACATATACAGATGCTTGTCTACCCAAGTTAGCTCCTGATAAACCATTGTTAGTTAAAAATATCATAGGCCAAAAATGCATTTAACACACCTAACCTACCAAACATCACAGCTTAACCTAGCCTACCTTAAATGTGCTCAGAACACTTACATTCCTACATCTAACACAAAGCCTATTGTATGATGGTATTAAATATCTCATATAATTCATGGAACACTGAACTGAAGTGAACAAGAATGGTTATGTGGTACTGATTGCACATCACTGTTATACCATCATAAAGTCAAAAAATCTTAACCTGAACCACCGTGAGGTGGGAGCCGTGTGCATATCACTTTGTTTTAACTGGCAAACCCCGATTGTGGAGGCTGAGCACCTTTCCATAAGTTTATTGGGTATCCGGGGTCCCACTTTCATAGAGCACCTGTTATTTTCCTCATTTTCCTACTGGTTTTTCTTTCTTCTTATTGATACGAATGAGCTCTTTATATATTCTGGATACTAGTTATTTACCTGTTATGTACATCACATGTATCTTTTCCCCCTCTATGGCTAGCTGGGATTTTTTTTAACTCTATTTATCATCTTTCAATGAAAAGAAGGTCTTAATTTTAATGTGCCTGAATTTTCAATCTTTTCCTTTGTGGCTAATACTTTTATATTTTTATAAGAAATCATTTCCTAACCCAAGGTCATGAAGACATTCTCCTATATTATCTCCTTAAAGTTTTCTAGATTGTCAAGGCTGGCAGATTATTTCACTCTGCAGTAAACAGACTTTTTTTTTGCCTTGTTTTAAAGGGAAAGTAAGAATTCCGGAAGGTGAGAGCAGCCATCATGGAATAGGGTAGAGCAGTGCTTCCTGACCCAGAAGTTCATCAGAACCACCTGGAAAGCTTTTC
Organism: Propithecus coquereli; assembly: GCF_000956105.1. Classification (NCBI taxonomy): domain Eukaryota; kingdom Metazoa; phylum Chordata; class Mammalia; order Primates; family Indriidae; genus Propithecus; species Propithecus coquereli. Next base: position 544,384 of record NW_012150274.1, on the reverse strand, counting down.
TCAAATTACTGAGGCTCGTCCCTTGGATTTTGACTCTATGGGATTGGGGGGATGCACGGTTTGAAGGAGCTGAGTGACTCTGACGTGGACCATAATGGAAAAGCAGCAAACAAGACACTAAGGCAATGACACAGGTCTCTGTATTTCTAAAAGAAACTATTTAAATATAAAAACCATCACTGTACAAAAATGAGGCGCTAACTAAGAATGCTCTCTGAACACTGTATGGGACTCTGTCAAGGAAACTGCCATCGATTCACGGAGAGTCTGTCACTCACCATCTTTGAGCTCCTGAACATCCCTGGGCTGAACGAAGTCTGGTTTGACATTCTCGAACCACCAGAAGAGCTCAGCAATAAAAACCATAACATTTGGCTAAAAGAAAAAACAAAAACAAAAAGAACAAGGACCTGTAAGTAGCTTATTCACGCAGTTTTAAAACTGTGTGTTTAGTAATTCACTATTACCTTCAACACTAAGGGAGCATACAGCATGTCTTCCAAGGTGAGATAAAAACATTTATTAAGATACTCGTTGGAGAATTCTCTCAGGAGCCGGATGTTGTACAGACTGTCGGCCATCGATGTCACCTCCTTTAAGCATATGTCTAACAGACAGAAAGAAATTACAACTGATTACGATGATATCCTGCTTCATAGGAGTACTATGTGTGTACAGTGATATAAAATTCTGAACCAAAAGATATTTTATATAAAGATAGTGGTGATACTTAATGTAACGACATTAACAAGTTTAAACATTACGGTAAGTATTACAAGTAACACTAAATATAAAAGGAAAAGTGTTCAAAAAAAAAAAACAAACAAACCTGGAGAAAACTCTAAGGTCTGAATTTGATGGTGAACATCCATCCATAAAGCCTGACAGAAATCACTGAGATCTGCAGTTCCCAAGCCCTGAGCTGAGGACCAGGAAGAGTCGGTGGCCTGTTAGGAACCTGGCCGCACAGCAGGAGGTGAGCGGCAGGTGAGCGGGTGAAGCTTCATCTGTGTTCACAGCTGCTCCCCACCCTCACATCACCGCCTGAGCTCCGTCTGCTGTCAGATCAGCAGCGGCATTAGTCTCACAGGAGCACGAACCCTCCTGTAAACTGCTCCTTATGAGAATCTGAGGTGGAGCCGAGGCAGAAGTGCTAGTGGTGTAGCGCTGGGGAGCGGCTGCAAATACAGATGATCATCAGCAGAGACATTTGACTGCACAATCAATGAGATGCGCTGGATTCATCTTGGAACCATCCCCCACAACTGTGCCCTCCCTCCCCCCATCCCCGGGAAAAACTGTCTGCCACGAAACTGGTTCCTGGTGCCAAATACGTTGGGGACTGCTTACTTAGATTTTAAGATTGGGCTTCCAAAAAGGAATAACAACAATCACAGTTTATAAAGGAGCCCTGAAGCATGTAACTAGATATTTAAGCAAATTTTTCAGGAATCAGAAACCCTCTGCATGAGGTTATTTCCCTGTTTGCAAAGGGTAGGGGGAAGGGAAAAGCATATATTTTAAAATGCCAGGCTTATCCAAGTCCACTTGGTGACAATACAGGCACGTTATTAGTCACAAAAATCAAATGACTATGCATAGTCCAAGTCTCCGTCCATGAAGAGGTGGGGCACAACTGGCTACTACTAATAGCATCTGGGATGGGACAATTTTCCATTTTACACTGCTTTGCAGGGTGCCAAACCTCAGTGAGGATACACCAGTGCACCACCTCCTGGGTCTAAGCACTCCAGGTATAGGGTAGGGGGCTACCCTTACACAAGAACTGACGACAGCAGGAAACAGCTCAAGACTAAATTAGAAGTGACTTAAATTCATTTTGCCTGTAAATATATACATATTAAAACAAAGGAATCTGGCTGGGCAAGGCGGCTCATGCCTGCAATCCTAACACTCTGGGAGGCCAAGGCTGGAGGACTGCTTGAGCTCAAGAGCTCAAGACCAGCCTGAGCAAAAAGCGAGACTCTGACTCCGTCTCTACTGGAAAAACAAAAAACAAAAAACAAAAAAACAGAAAAATTAGTGGGGCATGGTTGCATATATCTGTAGTCCCAGCTACCTGGGAGGCTGAGGCAGGAGGATCACTTGAGCCCAAGAGTTTGAGGCTGCAGTGAGCTAAGCTGACGCCACTGAACTCTACTCGGGGCGACAGAGTGAGACTCTGTCTCAAAATAAATAAATAAAACTAAAAAATAAAACCAAGGAATCTGAATAATAACTTATTTTTAAATAAACTTTATTTCTAAGAAAAAATCTGTTAAAAGCTGAGTAACTGTGTGCATTTATATTGGCAAGAAATGTTTCGTTTTTAAAATTCTGATTATGAAATATTACAATAACATATCTTATCTGTTTCAGATCTTGTTTTGTTTTGGAAATAAAATACAACAGATGTTGCTGGAGCCCATCTCCCTCTCCAACAGCAGCCACTCTCCTACAGCTGCAAAGTACCCTCCCGTTGTTGCTGGAGTGTTTTATCGCACGTGGTCTGTATCCATCAGTAATGTATGCACAAAGAGCACTGTCTTGGCTTTGCTACCTTACATCAGTGATATCAAAACTACGCCTTACCATTTTTGCAGCCTGTTTTCCCCCCAAAACTCAATATTATGTTTCCGAGTAGATCTATGCTGACGTGGGTAATCTGTCATTCATTTTAACAGCTACATGGTATTTCACAACATTTTACTATGACGAAACATTCTGCAATAAGCAAGCTTGTGTGCTCCTTGCATGTGCACAGACGGGGTGCTGCCCAAGTACACCCCGAGAAGGGGACTGGCTGGGCCATGAGCCACGTGCCCCTCCCGTGCCACACTCACGATGCTGTTGTCCGTGGCAGGGCCTGGACACTGCCACTCCCTACCCCCACCTCAGTGTTACATTTTAATTTATGCCGACTCAGTGGGTGTGAAATCCATCTTTTTGAAATAGCTAGTACCTGATTACGGGTGTTGTATTCCTTCAAGTTTACTGGCCATCAATGACGACTCCTTCTGTGAAATCCTGTTCTTCCTTACCTTTGGGTGGTTCGTCGTTTTCTTCCTGATTTATAGGATTTCTTTCTGTACTGCGATTTCAAAAGGATTGTATGACAATCCTTTGTCAGTTTAAACTTGTTGCAAATACTCTCTCATGGAAATAGTTTATCATCTAATTTTGTTTATGATGTCCTTTTTGTCACAGAAAAGTTTTAAATTTTAATATGGTTAAATGTAACAATCTTTTGTCTTACTTGTGCTTTTTTATAACTTAAGTAATCTATCCCTACATCAGTATATTGAAGTATTTTCCTATATTCTCTTCTCAAAACTCTAAAATCTTGGTGTTGAGTTTCGCATCCTCACTCATGTCTCACGGGGGGTGGGGTCGCCGTGTACTCCCTGCAGACGTTCCAACAGCCAGACCTCCCTGTCCCTACTGCGCTGCGAGGCCACCTCAAAGGACCAGGTTCCCTACCAAGTATTTCTTTTCTTGGTTCTACGGGTTCTTCTGGTCCACATGACTATCCCCAAGCCAAAACCTCACTGTTTTAGCTAATGTAAAATTAAACAAAACTTGGTATTTGTACAGCAAGTACCTCATCTTTTTATTCTTCAAAATTAACCTGGCTGAAATCTGGGTTACTAAGTAACAAGATAAATAATAAAAGAAATGGACTATAGCCCACTGAATAAAATAAGAACCCACGAGGCCGTGCTGAGGTACACCAATACAGGAAGGGGGCGGGGAAGGTGCTCTTCCCGCAGTGGAACGCTCGCTACCAACACACAGAATCACTGAGGTTAGAAACCATCAGGGATGAGAGCACTAGCAGGTGAGAGCCTGATGAGAAAGGTGGCACTTACACTGTCCAAAGCCTCTCCCCACACGTTACTAATTCACTATAAAGCAAAAAATAGTAACCTTAAAAGTGGAGAAACCCAGCACATGCCAGCTGACCCAGTGAACGAAGCTAGTGTCAACGACACTGGGATTTCCCAACATTTGCCCCGCGGTGACGCGCTCAGAACACCTCACAAGGAAACATCAGACGGCCCCATCAAGGGACACTTGACCAACTCACCAACCTTAATCTTCAAAGACATCAAGGTCAAGAAAGACAAAGGCTGGGAAACCAGACGTGACAACAACATAGGATGAGATGCTCGACTGGCTGAAAGGACGTTACTGGGACAAATGACCAACTGAAGGGGACTGTGGACTACCGTGCCAGTGCTAACCTCCCCGCTTTCTGCTGTGTTAGGAGAATGCCTTTGCTCTCTCCAGACTATTCCCTCATGGCTCAAAGAGACCACACCGCAAATGTGACAAAATGTAACAGCTGGAAAATCTGGGTAAAAGTGTACAGGAATGTTCCTTGAACAAACCCCTGTAAATTTATCTTTGTATCAAAATAAAATGTCACAACACATTAACCTTGTTCTTTTGACCCTTACTCCAGTTGCCACGTCAATTTCTGTGAAAATAAAAGTATTTATGGGACTGGTAACAAATCTACAGAACAATCTGGAGAAATCACAATTTTTATGATACTGACTCTTGGCATCTAAGAATACTGTTTAGTCTTCTTCCAAATACTATGGAAAAGTTTATGATTTTTTCTTACATTTTTTTAAACATTTTTTACATCTTTTACATTTACATATTTTTCTTAATGTTTTTTGTTGCGCTTATTCCCCAGAACTTCATAGTTCTGGCTGCACTACGGGCAGACACACCATCATCAGCTAATTCTAGGGTATCTCAGGCTCTTCCTCCAAACCTCCTGCTCAGCTCCGGAGGACCCGCGTCAGGACACAAAGGTCTCCCTTGGAACCGTGTCTGCAGCAGGCTGGGGTCAATAACTATTGGGTCCAATCAAGTCACTACGAGGCCAAGAACGGCCATCACAAGCGGGAAGTGACTTTCCACAAGCGATTCTTTCTGCACCTGCGGAGGAGGCTGTATAGATACTGCTCAATGGCTACATTCTTGTTTTCTAATACTGTGCACGGGATTTCCAAAGACACTTACAACGAAAGCCAGCTTTCTCTTCTTGTAGTCTACTCTTGGTGTCAGACAATAATCCCCTCTTACAAAAAGCTAAGTGGCATTATTCTCTGGGACAGTTTACGTGACACGAGCTGTCAACTCCATGAAGGTCTGGCGAAAGAGCCCAGTGACGTCAGTCAGTGTGGAGGAACTTTGTGACGACTGCGTCTGCGTCCGCCTGGCTGGGCTCCCCCTCTCTCTGGGTTGAACAGGAAATCATCCATTCCATCTAACATTCCAAATGTACATGACGCAAATAACCTTGGCACTTTTCTTATTTTAGTATCTACTAGATCTGTATTTATATCCTCTTACTTACTATATTCTTTATGTTTGTCTTTTTCTGATGCAGCTTTCCAGAGGATTATCGATTTTATTAATCCTTTACTAAACTAGCTTTTAATTTTACAAATTCTCTACAACTTTTACATTGTTTTCTATTTTATTAATTTTTGATATTGAATGTACCAAGAATTTATTAGTTTTTATTTTAACAAGGTACATAGTCTTTAAAATGCAAAGCAATGTTTTTAAAAGCTTAAGAAAAACAGTTCTCTGCCCATTCCACTCCTTCGACTCTTTTTGCCCGTGGTCTGACACTCGCCTTGGTCAGAGAACACTGTGCCCAGTCTCCTAGAGGTCACTGCGGAGCAGGCCGCGACCTGCTGCTGTTGCAGTGGACGATGGCCGCAGCGCAGGTGCCCTGCGGCCCTCCCCTGCAGTCACACAGCAGGATGTGAGATAAGTCCAGCATCAGTCTCTGTACCCATGACTAAGTAACAGTTCCACACTGAGCTACACAGTGTCTCTGCTCACACCCCTTGTGCTACTGTTTCCTGGATTCAATACTTGCCTCCTTTCTTCCCCAACTTTGCTGCCTCCTAACCGGGCTGGCCCACCTATCCCTCCTGGGCTTTGTCCCAGTGCACTCCCGGGACTGTCCACAGAAAGGCTGGTGGCTCCCACTGCCCCGTGACGGTCATGTACCTTGGATGGAGCCACTCTCCCCAGCACTGGGTCCAGCTGCCCTGTTTCCAGGACTGTGGCCTGGTGTCATCGGGTTCCCTGTCCTGTGTGTGACCTGCTGGGTTCCTGCAGTCACCTAGGACCCCTTCTTGCACAGGGGTGGAGTTCACCACAATGCGCTCTGCGGGGGGGCTCTGCTTTAGTAACCCTGCTGGGCGCCCATGGGTCCTTACCACTTGGCCACTAGTGTCCTAGGGACATTTTTCTGCATTTTTTTCCTTGGGGCTAAGTTCTTCTGTCCTATTTTCTCTGTTCTCTTTCTTCCTAGGCTGATCCTCTGATTCTCCTATCTCTCTCCCTTATTTTCCACCTCTGCTTTTTGTTCTACTTTAAGGGAGATTTCTTCAACTCTGTCATCTAGCACATTAGTGAATTATCACTTATCGGTGACCAAATGTTTCCTTCCCAAGAGCTTTTCTGAGTCTAATCATTTTGTACGTCTTCCAGAGGTTCTTCCCCATAGCCCTGTCCTTGCTCCGAGGCCCACCACCCCGTCTGCACAGTCTCTGCTACTTTGGTTCTCGTTCAGGTCAGTGGTTTTTCTCAAATAGCAGGGCTCTCTGGCGCCGTCTGCAGTCAAGAGTGAAGCAGCAGGGCATGGGCTCCGCGAGAGGGCACTCAGCAGGGGCCGGCAGTCTCAGAGGGCTGCCCGACATCGGTGGCTGTGGCCTTCTTCCCGAGGCTTATTTCTACAGAGGAGAACCTTCCCGTCTTGTGCACGGAGCACGTCAGCATCACAGAGCCGAGCAGGGACAGAGGCTTCCTGGGGAAGGTGAACGGAGAGAATTGTTCCCACCTTCCGGCATGAAGAATTTTAAACGAAAGCCCTGATTTCGGTATGTCACCTCATCCCAGTATGCCTCTCTGCCTGGAGTCTGAGACCACAGCCTATCTGGCTGAGGGTCCCCCGAGAGCATCCCTCACCTTCCTGAGGCTGTGCGGTGGGCAGAAAAGCACACCTAGGCTCTCACTGCTCCTGAGGAACCCACCCCCACCCCAGGCATCACTGTCCCCCGTGGTCCTTGGTACTGCCATGTGGCTGCCCGGGGTGCCATGGAGTGAGCCGCCGCTGCCCTGGCTTGACCTCCTTCCTTTTCGGTCACCACTTCTCCACTAGTGGACTTGTCACTCCAGGTCCAGATATAATATCCTGGTTTTGTCCAAGATGGAATCTGCAATTTAGTTGCTTATTCTCTTTGTTCTGGAGTGACTTTTTT
>NW_012150274.1:522710-536837 GCF_000956105.1 Propithecus coquereli | reverse complement strand
AACTCCTGAGCTCAAACAATCCGCCCGCCTCGGCCTCCCAGAGAGCTAAGATTACAACAGGCGTGAGCCACCGCGCCCGGCCTGGAGTGACTTTTGACTAGAGAAATGGTCGGGAAACTACTCTTCATTTTTCTTCCTTCAACTTTCTATGTTCTTTTTCTAATGCACTGAAATGAACCTAGTTCATTAATTTCAAAATTCCTTATTTTCTGGCATGTACATTTGAGGCAACAAATCTCCCTTTACATATCACTATGAGGTGCACCCTGGAAAGTTCTTAAAAGTATGTCATTCACTTATTCAATATCTACTCAACACCAATTTATCCCAGACCCTATTTCAGATAGTTGGGATACATCGGTGAACAAGACAAAGAAAACCCCTGCCCTGGTCAAGCTCACACTAGCAAGTCCCACCGTGATTTCTTCTACAATCCACGAAATAGTTAGAAGTTCCTTCTCTAGTGTCTAGGCATTAAAGATTTGAGAGGAGGAGTGTAGGAGTCAGGGCTCTCCAGAGAGATGGAACCAGGAAGATGTATGAGAGGTGATTTATTAGAGGAGCTGCATCCTATCATCACAGAGACAGAGAAGTCCCACGACACACTGTCCGCGAGCTGGAGAACTAGAGAAGTGGGCAGCCCGGCTCTGTCCGAGTCTGGAAGCCTCAGAACCAGGCAAGTTGATGGTACGGCTCATCGATCCAGTGCCTCAAGTCTGGCACGAATGTTTCCCATATGGGATATTAGCTTGGAGGGCCCTCCCTCGGCCTTGTAAAAGTCCACCTACTACAGAAAGAAGGGTGCTTAGCAGCAAAACCTAAATCAGAATTCGTGTTCCCACCACCCCTGTCCAGACACCCACTGTCATACTGTTGACACTGTCATTCACATTTCTCTCCTCACGTCAGGTTATGAGCACCTGAAAGAGATGCGCTGTCATCAGAATGTCACCAAAAACAAGTACATGACAGGTGTTCATAAGTGGTTTGTAAACAGACTGAATTCTGCATTAATTATCCCATCCCCAAACTAAGTTCTAGATGTTTTAAATCAATTGAGGAAGATTTACAAAATTCCTACCCATTCTGAGACATAGGTAAAGTCATACATAATTTAGAAGCACATTACCCAAATACTTTGGAAGTGCAATTTCTTTGTCAGATAAAATGCAGGTTAAATATGCGCATACCATCCCACAGCTCTTTCATCTGTGTGCTAACATCCCAAATGATATCAAGGATTCAGTGGTACTCTCTGTTTGTCTTTTTTTTTGGGGGGGGGGGTTGTTTTTTCAGTATGTGGATCAATGTATGCTCTAATTTCCTTGCGAGCCTTCAGGACTGTGCGGGGGACGTGCTCTCCACTCACCATCCAGTTTCATCTGCTCGGGGCAGTAATAGTGAATCACAGCTAAGAGAGCAGCACCATCACTGCCGTCCCTCATCAAATCCTCCAGCAACGGGAAGTAGGGTGACTGTCTAGCGGAAAGGTGCTCTCGTCGATAGCGGACCTGTAGTTGATAAAAGGAAAACGGTCTCTGCGTGTGATGTCTCTTCACTGCCATATATGTTACAGGCATCCGGTTAGATCGAGAGCTGACAACACCTACTAGACACACGGAGAACAACTGCAACCCTCCACGAAATTCCAGCACGTCTGGATGACACACTTTGCCTGGAACATATATGTCAAGAACGAGGAAATTGGGCTTTATGGCTACACTGGTCCCTCCAGTGACAGCAATTAGTTGCTATACACACCCAGGGCCAGTCTACTCTAAACTGACGCTGGAGGTGGAAGCTGCCACAGATGCGGCACATACGAGGAAGGAGAGAACGCATGTCTACACTACCAAAGCCAACACACCATAAATACTGAGAAACAAGTTAAATGGTGAACATCCTAATGCTTGGAAGACCCAAGCTACTATAACTTTTCTAAGTATTATCATCATTGGCCTCAGCCATTAAAAAAAAAATACAAAACAGCATTAATATATAGTTTGAGGAATTTCAGAAACCAAGGTAGACAAAATTTCTCATAACACAAAAAACAGACACTCTAATCAATGCAACAAGAAACTAAATCATGTAAGGAGATTGAGCACGAGTGTTTGCTAAGGCTCCCGCACTCCTGCATTGAAAGGAGACTGCTGCGCGGTGCTCTGAGCCCCACCACAGCCCGGACCTGCCCCCACAGCCCCCTGCCAGTTCGCCAGAGCGCAGGACGCCCCAGCTGCTGAGGGAAGGACCTGGCCCAAGCACTGCTCCCAAACAGCCGCCGGTAGCCTGGAGCTCCCTGCACGAACATCCACAATGCGGCTTCAAGAATGGCATTTCCTGCCATCCGCGTTTTCTCCACAGTAGAGAAACACAGAGAAACACAGGATACAAACTAGAGGAGCAGGCCCAGCGGTGTGCAGTAAAGACTTGATTTCTGAGAGCTAATGCTGATGAGTTCACCTCGAAGAAAACTTGTCTCTAGAATCTAGAATTTCAAGTTGTTATGTCAATAAGTGTATAGTGTAGAATAATCAATATTAACGTTTCACATGAAACATTTTCTAACATATTCTTTTAAATTTAGCAATGAGGCTTATTTTATGTCAATAAAATCTGTCTCAACACACTTTAACTTGTTTCTCAGAGCCCACAGCACATCCTACAACACACGACCCGCCTGATACTGTACCACGCGTGCAAAGTCCACAGGTTCCAGCATGCAGTGCACCACAGCATGCGCCAGGCCAGGCTTCCACGGAGACAGCAGACACAGGGGATGGACCACAGTCATGCGGTAAAGCAAATGGTGTCTTGATTACAGATGGATGGTGTGGGTTTAAAATCAGGCAGAACACTCCCTGAACTACAAGGGTCCAGGTAGCTTGTACAACTGCCTTGCAAATCAGTTTCTGTAAACGTCTAGACTGTAAGGTGTGAGGTTAAACCTCTGAACCTGTCGATCTGTATCAGACCTTTGTAAACTGATCCTCACTGGCCTGTTCACTGCACGCTGTGGGGTAGTTATCAACTATCCAATACAAGAAACTGTAAGGGTCACTGTTCTTGGTCACAATTTTCTGTTTTTATAAAACTTCCGTCCGAAACCTGACTTCCTGCAGGATGGCTGCATTCTGAGAGCCCCTGACTAAAGCACATCACTGTCTGAATATGCAGCTCTTTATCCTCCATGATGCAAGAAGTTAAAAGATCTAAACACTGATCAAAAATGCTTTCGTCTCCTTTCTTATTAATACATTTCAAAGACAAGCAAAATGCTCTCCACGGTGAAGCAGAATTTATTACTGCTCAGACAGTCCCGCTTCCCAGTTCGTCTCCATTGGTGTCTCCTTTATGACAGAATTCTAAGAAAAATCTGGCCCAAATAATGAAACTAAAAGACACAGGTTATTAAAGGAGTACACATAAAACCGTCTGCAAAACGACCTGTGTTCCGTAAGTTCACGTGGAAAGGCCCCTTAGAGCGCCAAGCATTTTTCCACGTGGACAGGGTCAAAGACTGGCTCGGCTTCTAGAACGGGCCACCCAGGTAGTGCATAACCAGAATTAAGGTTTTTTAACTTTCTTTTTATGTGAAAATCCACACTGAACTCCAGAAATCCTGTGTTTGTGCTGACCTAGTTCAGACCCTTCCCCACACCGTGCAGGCTGAGGTGGCAGGAGTGGCTGCAACACCCAAGAACGGAGGACTCCAAGCACTAGTGTGAGCCCTTTTCTGCAGCCCCAGCCCCTCACCAGGTACCACCTCCATAACCGGACCACCCAGTTCACAGTGACTAACAGATGCTACGTTAAATACCATGGTTAGTCAAGGTAACACCAGGAAGAACAAAACAGAGTAACTACGCATTAGATCACTTATCCTGCCTTTTGCTACCTTCCAGCAAAGAGGTGCCCTGCCATTTACGTGTATGTTGGTCACTTAAAGGAATTACGAAGAAACTGGGCAAGATGTAACTCAGAATTCCGAAGTGCCACATCACAAAGCCTATTCAGCTCAAAACGAGGGCAACGCTCATACTATATAAAGTGTAATAACAATGCCAAGGTGGACATTTAAACAAATGAAAAAAAAACAGTTTTAGGTGCGAGCAATTTTTAATGGAAGCAAGTGATCGCGACAGGATGGCTCTGCAGATGGCAGCTGGTGGCTCCGGGTTCACTTACAGGCACTAACTTCCAGTACCACTTGGAGGGAGACTGCTCGGAGGCGAGAGAAGGAAGGCAGGAGAGGAGCATCAGCAGAGCAGGTCCATGTGTGCACGCAGCTAGCGCACTTTCCCCACGGCGTTTACACAGCAGAGGCAGGACAGCCTCTTGTAAGCAAAAATCTTTCAAGTGCACGTGACCACAGGCATGTCGTGTTATCAGATGATTACCGTGGAAGATTATAAGTCATCTCCACAACACTGTCCTTTGCAGTAGCAAAGAATGCTTCAGAAACTTGCCACGAGTTGGGTACCAAAAGGCAAGAAGTCCACTCTGACTAGGCAAAGGGCTGGTGCTTAGTCTGTACCCACACGTTTAAACAAGTCCATCTGAGGCCAAGAAGGAAGCGCCATGCTTACGACCCAGATGAGGGAGGCACACAGCAGGTGGTGTGACTTGTCACCCACCTTGCTAACAAAAGCATGGCCACTGCCTGGTGCCGACAGAGGAAGGAGGGAAGAGGGGAAGAAGGCACACCGCCCTCCACGGCGAGACCTTACAGATGGCCGGGCCATCTTATGCGTGCACTTAACTGAGTGGATTCAATCACGCATGTGCTTGGAAAAAGAGAAAATGTTTGAGGAAGCAAGACTGACGACCAGAGTGTGTGGCACACCTGCCTGTACCACCACAGCAAATGCGCAGCACTGACCCACCTGGGTCACGGCACAGGGTTTCACAGATGCGCCACCAGCTACGCTGCACCTCATGGCAGCTCATGGATTTCCAAGGGCACCTTCAGCAATGGGCAATTTCTGGGCTGACTCCCAGGTAAATCCTGTGTCCCCTACTCTTGAGCACCCCGATTCCTCCCAACTCACTCTTCACCCTCTGACAATTCCACACAAAACCACCCTATTCTGGGAGGGAGGGGGACAGACTGCCTGTGTTGCCCTCAATGAGGCCCAGTAAGCGAATCCGAGAGGCTGGCTTCTCCGGGGAGTAAAATAAAGCACAGGTGGGAATAACTAATGTAACTCTTCGCAATCGGGACCAGCATTAATGCGACAATAACTTAGTGCATTCCAGAAACACCACATTTACTCTTTACCTTTTGATGAGCTGGACTTTCCAGTAACTGTTGTTTTAATTTAACTTCTTTCTCTGTTATCTCTCTCATTTTAAGATTCACCTAAAGTAGAAGAAAAATGCATTAACAAGGCAGTTGCTTCGTACATAGTATGTAAAGGCTTTTCTGATGAAAAGCCCATACTTTCTGGTGATATTAATGAATGTAATCATTAATACTGTATCACAAAATGCGACAATATTTGGAAGCTCTACATAACTCAGTGAAACCATTTTCCAAATGACCAATGCATGTTACAAAATCACGGGTGGGGCCAGGCGCGGTGGCTCACACCTATAATCCTAACACTTAGGAAGGCTGAGGAGGGAGGATCGCTTGAGCTCAGGAGTTGGAGACCAGCCTAAGCAAGAGTGAGACCCTGTATCTTCTAAAAACAGAAAAAATTAGCTGGGCTTGGTGGTAGTCCCAGGAACTTGGGAGGCTGAGGAAGGAGGATCGCTTGAGCCCGTAAGTTTGACGTTGTAGTGAGCTAGGCTGACGCCACTGCACTCTAGCTCAGGCAACAAAGTGAGACTCTGTCTCAAAAAAAATAAAATAAAATCGTGAGTGGGTAAAAGATCCAAGAAGAATGCAAGGAAGAAGATAAATGGATTTTAATATAATAGAGTATATTTATAAAAAGTTCACTGACCTAGTATCTAGAATATATAAAAGAATAAAACAACAAGAAAAAGAGCAATACTTCAATTTAAAAATGAGCAAAGGGTATCAATAGTATTTCCCCAAAGAAGATATACAAATGGCCCATAACCACATAAAGAGAGGCTCAGGCTGGGTACGGTGGCTCACGTGTGTAATCCCAGCACTTTGGGAGGCTGAAGCAGGAGATCACTGGCGGCCAGGAGTTTGAGACCAGCCTGAGCAACACAGCAAACCCCCGTCTCTACAAAAAGGAAAAAAATTAGTGGGATATGGTGGTGGCACCTGTAGTCCCAGCTACTCAGGAGGCTGAGGCTGAAGCAAGAGGATCACTTGAGCCCAGGAGTTTGGCTGAGGTCGCAGTGAGCTATGATGATGACATTATTCTCTAGCTGGGTAACAGAGCAAGACTCTGTGTCAAAAAAAAAAAAAAGAGAGAAGAAAGAAAATGTTCTTTGAAGTCCACAGTAGTTTTTAAGAATGTGAAGAGTTCCTAGGACCAAAAAGTTTGAAACTCTTGATAAACACAAAGGAATGAAAAACAACAAAAGTGGAAATATGTGGATATATATATTAATAACTTTTGTTCTCAATTTTTAACTACTTTTAAAGATAAAAGCCAAAACAACACATCTGGGGTTGCAGTAAAATGAATAACGGTAACGTCTTCTATTCTTTGTGAAACGGCATCACTTTACTTGCAGGCAGCCTGTGATAACCTAAGGATGCAGACTGTGATCCTAAAGTAACCCCTGGAAATACTGGAAATAAAATGGAATAATAAAAATTACTCAATCCAAAATAAGCCAGAAAAGAGGAAAGACAGAAAGAGATAAACAGAGTCAGGCTCACTGGCGTGCACCTGTAGTCTCAGCTACTTGGGAGGCTGAGGCAGAAGTACTGCCTAAACCCAAGAGTTCCAGACCAGTCTGGGGGATATAGCAAGACCCTCTTAAGGGAAGGGCCCTATAGAGAGAAGGGCCCCTCTGGAGGGGAGGGAAGAAAAGGAGGAGGGAGGGAGGGAAGGAAAAGAGATAAACAAAAATCAGGCAGCGAGGTGGCTCATGCCTTTAATTCTGGCACTCTGGGAGGCCAAGGCAAAAGGATCACTGAGGTCAGGAGTTCCACACCAGCCTGAGCAAAAGCGAGACTCCCATCTCTACTAAACACAGAAAAACTAGCTGGGCATCGTGGCATGGGCCTGTAGTCCCAGCTACTCAAGAGGCTGAGGCAGGAGGATCGCTTGAGTCCAGGAGTTTGAGGCCGCAGTGAGCTACGATGATGCCACTGCACTCCAGCCTGAGTGAAAGAGCGAGATTCTTGTCTCCCCCCTCCCCCGCAAAAAAACAACAACAAAAAAACAAGATGGTAAAAACCAGCCATATGTATAATCACATTAAATGTGACTGGTCTAAACACTTCAACAGTAAGGCAGAGATTGTCATCTGGTATCTATAAGAAATTCATTTTAAACAGAAACACACCAAGAGGCTAAAAGTGAAAGAAAGGAAGCTGCACCACGCAGCCACTATTCTTAAGGAAGTGGGGACAGCTATGTTAATGTCAAGTACGCAGGCTTCTGCAACGTGGATTATCACCAGTGATAAAGAGAGACATCTCATAATGACAAAAGGGTTAATTCATCAAGAGATATAAAAATCTTAAAATTGTGTGAATAACAGACTCTGAAAATACAAAAAGCAAAAATTAGCAGAATTGAAAGGTGAAATAGACAAAATTACAATTACAGATTTCCACCCTCCTCTGAGAGTAACTGACAGGCACAAAAGACAGAAAAACTACTATAGGAGATGCAAACACCACCAACAATCAATTTGAACTGACACGTAAAACACTCTGCCCTCCAACAGCAGAATACACATTCTCCTCAAGTGCACACGAAACGTCCTGTGAGACAGAACATGTGGTGAGCCATGAAACCAATCTCAATAAATTTAGGATTGAAATCACACAGAGTATCTTCTGATGACAGAATTGAATCAGAAATCAAAACACAAAAAGGCATCTAGAACCTCCCTCCAAATATTTACAAATTAAACATCAAACTTCTAGATGACCCAATAATAAAACGGGAATCCACAAGTGAAACTGAAGATATTTTAAAGAGAATGATGAAAAAGCAACCTACAAAAATGCATACACGGTACAGCTAAGGCACTACTTAGAGAGGAATCAACACACTTGTGAGAAACTAAGAAAGGCTTCAACGAATAACCTTAACTAGAAAAGGACAGCAAATCAAATCCAAAATAAATAGAATGAAAATGACAAAAGGTAAAAGGAGAAATTAAATATTAAACAATACAGAAAATCAACAAAAACTAAAAGATTTTTAGATGATTAATAATGTAATGAGACCAATCAAGGGAAGGGGGGGAAAAAAGAGAAACGGAGGAAACATATCACTACAGATCAGATACATAAAAAGGATAAGAAATAATATGAACTTCATGCCAATAAACTCAACAACTAAATAAAATTGACATATCCCTTCAAAGTTACAAATCATCAAAGACACAATATTTAATAGAAAATCTAAACACATGTATATTAAAGAAATTAAATTCATAATTAAAATCTTCCCGCTAAGAAAAGTCCAGCCCCAGATGGTTTTATCAGTGTATTGCACCAAAGACGTAGGGAAGTAACACTGACCATACACGAACTGCCTCCCAAACAGGAGGAAATATTCCCCGGCTCATTTTTTGAGCTCCGCATTACCCTGAAACCAAAACAAGAAAAATAAATGATTAAAAAAAACTACAGACTAATACCCGTCAAGAACGTTGATGCAAAAATCATCAACAATATATTTAATGTTAGGAAACTGAACCTATCAATATATAAAAAAATAATAATCACAACCAATTGGTATTTGTCCTAGGGGATGAAAGGCTGGTTCAACACTCAAAAATCAATTAATATAATTCACTGTTATCAACAGATGAAAAAAGAAAAGCCATATAATCACCTCGATAAATACAGAAAAGGCAGCTGATAAATTCAGTATGTATTCATGAAAAAAATATCCTAAGCAAACTAAGAATAGAAGGTAAGTCCTAAAAAAGGCATCCACGAGAAAACTTAGCACTGACCTCTGTAATGCCCTAAGATTAGGTGTGAGCAAAAATGTCTTCTTTCACCACTTCTAGTCAATACCAGGATGCCCTAACCAGTGCAATAGGGATTTTTTTTTTTTTTTAAGAGGCAGGGTCTCGCTCTGTCACCCAGGCTGGAGTGAAGTGGCGCGATCATAGCTCACTGCAGCCTCAAACTCCTGGGTTCAAGCGATCCTTCTACCTCAGTCTTCCAAGTAGCTGGGACTACAGGCCACACCACTGAGATTACCTAATTTGTTTTTTATTTTTTGTAGAGATGGGATCTCACTATGTTGCCCAGGCTGGTCTTGAACTCCTGACCTCAAGTGATTCTCCTGCCTCAGCCTCCCAAAGTGTGGGAATTATAGGCATGAGCCATCACGCCTGGGAAAAAATGAGCATATGGATTAGAAAGTAGTACTGCTGTCTTTATTCACAGACAACACAATCTTGTATATAGAAAATATTTAGAAATATTTTAAATGCCACTAGAACTAACAAATAAGTTTAGTACGGTCACAAAATATAAGGTCAACTTATAAATTACTAATTCCATTTCTATACACTGACAACAAATAACTGGAAAACGAAATTAGGAAAACACGACTTACAAAAGTACAGGAAGAAGGTTAACAAACTATACACAAGACCTTACCCTGAAAAACTATAAACCACAGCTGAGAGAAACTGTGAGTCTACATAAATGGAGAGACACAGCACGTCTGTGGACTGGAAGACACAATATTGATAACACATCCATTCTCTCCAAATTGATCTAACTTCAGTGCATCCCAATCAAAATCCCAGCAAGTATTTTTTGTAGAAACTGACAAGCTGATTCTAAAATTCTTGATGGACACGCAGAGGACCTAGAATAGCTAAAACAATTTCTTTTAATAAAAAGGATATGGCAGTTGCAAGACTTACATTGTCCGATTTCAAGTATTCCTAAAAACTGCAGTCATCAAGACTGCGTGGGGTTGCCATAAAACTAGACCTGAAGACCAGGGGAACAGAACAGAGTCCGGAAACAGACTCACATACACGTGGCTTAACTGATTTTCAACAAAGCTGCCAAGATAATTCAATGAGGAAAGAAAAATTTCTTCCACAAATGGCTAAGAACTGTTATCTGCATGAAGGAAAAATGAAACAACTCTTCCCTCACGTCACTCACAAAAGACAAGTCCGCGTGGGTCGCGGAGGTGGGCAAGAGCTGCAACTGCGTACTGCACAACCCCGGAGCAGCTAAAGACTTCTTAGGACACAAAAGGACAAACCATAAGAAGAAACACTGATAAACCAGGCTACAAAAAACTTAAAAGCCTTTGCTTTTTGACAGACACCGTTAAGGAAACAAAAAGGTAGCCAGACTGGGAGAAAATATTCACAATATATATATCTGACAAGGTACTTGATTCCCAAATATATATATGTTTTTAAATTCTTGCAATGTTATAAGACAATCCAATCAAAAACTGGACAAAATATTTGAATAAGCACTTTACAAAAGACTATAGACAATGCAACTACAGGAAAATGCAAATTAAAAGTACAATGAAATACTGCTACACATTGACTCAAATGGCTAAAATTGAAAGACTGACTATACCAAGTGTTGACAAAAGTATAGAGCAACTGAAACTCTATCTTTTTTTTTTTGAGACAGAGTCTCACTTTGTTGCCTGGGCTAGAGTGAGTGCCGTGGCGTCAGCCTAGCTCACAGCAACCTCAGACTCCTGGGCTCAAGCAATCCTACTGCCTCAGCCTCCCAAGTAGCTGGGACTACAGGCATGCGCCACCATGCCCGGCTAATTTCTCTATATATTTTTAGCTGTCCAATTAATTTCTTTCTATTTTTGGTAGAGACGGGGTCTCGCTCTTGCTCAGGCTGGTCTCGAATTGCTGAGCTCAAACAATCTGCCCGCCTCGGCCTCCCAGAGTGCTAGGATTACAGGCGTGAGCCACCGCGCCCGGCCTGAAACTCTATCTTGATAATGGGAGTTTAAAATGGTGCAATCACTTTGGAAAATATTTTGGCAGTTTCTCCTAACGATTTAATTTAAATAGACTTATATATTTAAGTTATATATACTTATCTCATATGACCCAGCAATTCTACTCCTAAGTATTTACTCAAAAAAATGAAAATATAACTGCACGGACTTCCACACAAATGTTCCTAGTGGCTTTATTCAAAATCGGCAAAAACTGGAAAAGACTCGAGTGCCCATCAAAGGTGGATGGACAAATTATGGCACATTCACACAACAGGATTCTACTACACATAAACAAAATCAAACTGCTAATAGATGTGATGCCATGGACTGAACTCAAGAACCATTTGTTCAGTGAAAGAAGCCAGACACAAGAGAGCCCATACCATACCAAGGATTCCATTTTTACCAAAACCTGGAAAAGGTAGAACTAACCCACAGTGAAGGAAGCAGATCAGCAGTTACCTGGGTCAGGATTAACTGCAGAGGAGCTTTTTGAGGGTGACGGAAACATTACCTTGATCGTGGTGATTGTCAAACAGATACAGTCGCTTGTCAAAACTCGGTCGGATCCATGTATTGCACGTAAGTTACACCTCATCAAAGCTGTTTTAAACACAGATAAAAGCGACCGGCTGGGCATCAATAAGCAACAGCAAGAGCCCCAGCAAGGTGTCCACAGTGGAACTTCAGAGCCCTCAGGAAAGAGGAGAGCCCAGGTCACACACACGACAGGGAACCCAGACAACACAGACCCCTTGGTCTTGAAGAGAGAAGACAGCTAGTGGGCAACGCCCCCAGAGCCAGGGAAGTGGCTTCCCGCCCCGCCCCCAGATGTGCAGGGGAGCTGGGAGGGAGGCTCCTGCATCCTCTCAGGGCTGCACGGCGCTGGCCTTTTCTGGATGCTCTCGCTAAGCACCTGGGACAAAGGCCTAGGCTAGGAGGAGGCAGATGAGCTAGTCCAGCATAGAGGTAAAGGGAAGCCCAGGAGGGCAGACGTGCTGGTGGCCTAGGCAGCAACCACCTAGGCTGGGGCAGGACACATCCCAGAGTGATGCCACATAGAAAGACAAACTCCTCCCACTGGACAGGCCTGCCATGTGGCCCATTCTCTCAGGAGTAGCTGACGGCGATGAGACCACCCAGACACAGAGGCAAACGCAAGAAGGTAATGGCCTCACATACATGGATGTGACAGCAGCTTAAACCTGCACTCAAACGTACATGCGCAATACGAATCCTGGAAACATGGTACCTATGACCAAAGCTTCAAAAGGAATTCAGATCTTATTAGGCATCAAAGAATTGAGGATAGAGACAAAACTCACCCTTCTGGAAGACCTCACAAGTGCCCAAGGCTTACTAAACATGCACCAATTCACAGTGGGGAGAAAAACCTGCCAGCATGGGGAAGGTGGGGAAGCTCATGAGGTGCCAGAGAATCCACACTGGAGAGGACCCAGGATGCAGCAACTGTGAGAAAGCTGCAGGGGAGCACGATCGCACACCAGGGACTTCACACCGAAGAGGCTCTGGACACAAGGAACGGGATGTTGAGCCAGCTGTGCCCAGAGCCCACACCTCGGCCGACATCAGAGCAGCCACGTAAGGGGATCATTACTGTAAGGAACTAAGATTCACATGGAAATGCCAAGGGAATAGCAAAATGTGGAAAACATTGAATACAAATTTAATTATTGGATGAGAAAAAAAGATAATGAAAACTGAAGTATTAATTCCAGAAAAAACAAAAGCATGTACAAGAAAAGGAACGTGAGCTGTGAAATAGGTGCCTAATCATAGTAATATAAAGTCTGACCACAGATGTGTCCAAAGTTGTCAGTGTGACCTCAGAAGATGGGGACAGCGAGTAGAGGGGCACACGAGCTACAATCGTCGTTTGCCACAATCCTGAGTCAGTAGATGATATACCCGTGACAAGCCAGGAGCTAGCAATGCAGTGTGTTTCTTTAAAGGAGGAAGAGAGGCAGAGGCGGGAGGATTGCCTGATGCCAGGAGTTCAAGACCAGCCTGAGCAAGGTGAGACCTACCTCTACAAAAAACAGAAAAATTAGCTGGGCGTGGTAGCATGCGCCTGTAGTCCCAGCTACTCGGGAGGCTGAGGCAGGAGGGTCGCTTGAGCCCAGGAGTTGGAGGCTGCAGTGAGCTATGATGACACCACTGCACTCTACCTGGAGTGACAGAGTGAGACCTTGTCTCAAAAAAAAAAAGGAGGAGGAAACAGAGTAAACACGTAAGGAAAGTGACACCTCTGGAATATATGAAGATCATCTTTTTATCTATCTGCCAAGTCCACAGAGGCAAAAATAACCCGGGAAATTACTTATAAATACATAGCAAATATATGAGAATCCTGATCCAGTGGGGGAAAAAGGAACATGCCCCCTCCCCAAAAGGACCGTGAGCGAAGATATGAACAAGCCATTTACCAGAGAAGAAAGATGAATAGCCACATACTCTATTTTTTAAAGTTCAACTTTGCCAATGAATGAAGAAATTTAAAAAGACACTATTTTTCACCTTTCACACTGGCAAGCAATTTTTAATAATAGCTAATACATGGGAAGACAGGGTAAAAAGACCTACACAGACTAACAGCGTGAGAAAAATGATACAATCTGTATGGTCAGATTTGGCCAAAAAACAAGCAAAAGTCCTTAAGTATCAACATTTTCATCACACCCATCCCCTAGTAGGAGCGTGGTCTGAGGGAAATCACCGAGACTGCAGAGCCAGAAGAGACAATGCGGCCTCCACAACGCGGGGCAGGTGGGCAGGCCGTCTGATCTGATGGGCGGGTGCTCACTGCGCAGGTCGCACGGAGTGCAAACCTTGGCATGTGACAGAACATGCAATAAACCTCCAATGTGGTTTAAGTCTACATGCTACAAACAAAAACTATCAGAATTTTTATCAAAATGTGAACTATTTTCATAAGTGGTAAGATCACAGGTAATCTACATTTTGTTCTTTTTGCTCATCATAGTTTCCAAATTTTCTTTTTTTTTTTTTGAGACAGAGTCTCACTCTT
>NW_012150274.1:520051-521975 GCF_000956105.1 Propithecus coquereli | reverse complement strand
TTTGGTAGGAAACCAACTAAAGAGCAGGGCAACTATCCTAGAAGAATCACAGCACAAACCTTTACCAATTCCCAGCAGAAAGACCTGCCTGTCACGGCGAAGGAAGAGGCCTTTAAGGGGAGTCAGCAAACGGAGCTGCCGGTCTGACTCTACCTGAGCAAACTACACAACCAACTAACCTAATTCAAGTCCATGAGCACAGCCTCGCACAGGCTTCACCATCTTCTATGTCCTTTACATTATTAACGTCCACATTTGAATACATTTTTGCAAAAAAGGAGGCTTACTACCCAAAAAGTCTTTGGTAAAGTAATCCTGTATGTACTATTAAAAATAAACATTCTTTATATACAAAAATTATCCCATAAGCTTCTAAATGTAAAAGGAGAAAATGGTATTTGGGAAGATACCATTTTTCTCTTTATCAAACTACCTTCTAAAGTTGAAAATTCCTTCACTGTATGTAGGTGCATGAAATAAAAAGAACTTATCCATTTAAACCATACACATGTACTGCATTTTCAAACACAAACTCATCACACTCTGTTCTTGACATTCAGGAGTGATGCCTGTTTGCTGTTTTTCAACAACAGCAGACACATTTCTGGACACAGAATATTATGCAAAATGAAGCCCCAAATGAAGGGACTGAGAGGCTGGGTCTCAGTGTGATGGCAAGGACATGTGCTACTCCCAGGGAAGAAGAAGACAGGCCACATGAGGAGGGTCACACAGCCGTGCGCAGGGAGGCACCCACCTTGTTGATCCAGAACACCATAGCATCTTCGAGGTCGTATGGAAGTTCCTTCGAGGCGCTGAACGTTGAGAAGCGCTTGACACTGGCTACCACCTTCTCGATGCTGATCATCTCCACAGTGTAGGCCATCATCAGGGCGTCCACCATCGCCATGTGGGCACTCTGGGGACAGAGGCAACAGCGATAAGCCCCGCACCACCTCTCCCAGCAGGTTACAGTGTAGGGAACCTGCCCAGACTCAGAACTCCAGCCTCATTGTTTCTTACCCTCCTGCATGAGGAGAGGCTAAGGTCTGAGACCTGCATTCCGTCCTATCTCAAGCCTGGCATGGTTGGCCAAAGAGCCTTAGGATGACAGGAACCAGGGAACCCTCTCAGGGAGGCAGCCCTGCGCCTGTAGTGTAGCGTTTCATCGTCCTCACTTCTTCATCTCCCTAACCAGCCTGTGAGAGTCCCCGGTCGTGGTGGGCTTCCTACTGTCCTACTAGCAGCTGTGGAAAAGGCACAGAGGGGAGGCTTGCCCAAGGCCATCTGCCCATCAAAGGACGCTGACTACTAGTCCACAGCTCTGCGGGTAAAACTGAACCACATCTTTGTGCCGTGTCCTCACAGAACACAAGTAACATTCTCTTCACCCAAAACACATCATCCACAAAGTCCGCGACTGAAGCCACAGGGTGCAGAATGCCAGGGACAACCTGAACGAAGGAAGTGCAGGAGCACCAAGAATGGTGTAGACCTAGGACGCTCTGGGAAGGAACTGCCCGCAGTATGGCTTCAGAGGAAGATTGGGCGGGGAGTGCTTAGGGAAGGAAAAGGTGTACTTATTTATTTTGGCAGAAACACTTACTAAGGTATGCATTTAACAATCTAATAGAATGGGCTCAACAATCACATTTCACATGATGTGTAAACAGTTTTCCTCAAACATTTTTCTTTCTTTTTTTTTTTTTTTTTTTTTTACACGGGTACAAATGATTTGGTCACATATTTTGCCTTCGCACCGCGTCAGCCTAGCTCACAGCAACCTCAAACTCCTGGGCTCAAGCAATCCTTCTGCCTCAGCCTCCCAAGTAGCTGGGACTACAGGCATGCGCCAACATGTCCGGCTAATTTTTTCTGTATATTTTTAGTTGTCCGATTAATTTCTTTCTATTTTTAGTAGAGA
>NW_012150274.1:503976-520001 GCF_000956105.1 Propithecus coquereli | reverse complement strand
AGTGCCATGGCGTCAGCCTAGCTCACAGCAACCTCAAACTCCTGGGCTCAAGCAATCCTCCTGCCTCAGCCTCCCAAGTATCTGGGACTACAGGCATGTGCCACCATGCCCGGCTAATTTTTTCTATATATTTTTAGTTGTCCGATTAATTTCTTTCTATTTTTGCTCAGGCTGGTTTCGAACTCCTGAGCTCAAACAATCCGCCCGCCTCGGCCTCTCAGAGTGCTAGGATTACAGGCGTGAGCCACCGCACCCGGCTTCAAACATTTTTCTGGCTAGACCTCACTTTAATCTCAGCTTTCATAGACATTCACAATGAGCAAAGATCTAAAGGCGAGCTGCTCCTTTCCCCGTTTTCCGAAGCAGTAACGTGCTTAAAAAGATACATAAATCAGAGAACGCCCCACACACAAACTCCATCATCCCGTTGCACACCCACGTGCACACCATCTGCTGCCAAAAGTGCCCGGTCCGCGCAGCCAGCGTGCCACAGCCAGGCACACCGATGGAGCCCAAGGCTCCAGAGGCCGGCCCCCAAGGGCCGCCACAAGGCACTCACCATCTTTATGGGTGCTCGGCTGAGGTCGGAGTCTGTCACAGGGGTGTCGTCGCTCTCCATCACGTAGATCCCTTTCCGAGACAGGGCCTGAATGACAGACTGGTGTCCTTGTAAGGCGGCCACCTGGTCCCCTTTCAGGATGAGGCTGCAGACACGACAGTACAGCTCACTGGACAGGAGTAGCTTGATGACGGGGGGTTTAATGTGCTCCTGCTCATACTGGTCAATGTAGAAAGGGTCCCTGAGGTCCTCGGGGATGTTATCTGCAACAAGAAGAGAGCACCCCGTGAGCGCGATCGCACACTCACGTCTCCGAAGCACCCTAGTCGGATGACGACGCACACAAGAGCCCCTGTCAGTGCACCAATGACTTGGGCGACTAACAACATAACCAGGTCCCAGGCTAGTCAATAATTTTGTCGTCTGCTGCACTGACAAAGCAAACCACAGCACCTCAGACGTGGGGAACACGGGCGACAAGCCGTTTCACGACTCCCACCCGCCACGGCCCGGCAGGACGTCTCTCCTAATGTGCACTGGTGAGAAGCTGGTGTGGTAGCCCTGACACCAAAGGGAAACTGAAATGCAGTCGGGCTAGGGCCACACAGTGCCTGGTGACATCAGACAAGAGGGCATGTGGGCACAGCCGGCATTGGTCCTAGGGAGGAAGCCCAGCGTGTCCTCTTTCTGATGTCGGAATCACAGGTGACAACAAAAGCTGTGGTCTTTACAGAGCAGAGCGCCAGGCACGGTGCTGCAGCTACCATGACAGAGGCGGAACGGTGGCAACCAGGCCTTTCTCCATTTGGACCAGGTAGCACTAAACTCTACACGAAACACGTTATTACACTTACACGTCACTGCAATGCTCCCAAATCAGGACTGCTGTCCCTACATTACAAACGAGAAAACTGAGGCACAGAGACAGTAAGTGATACGCCCAAGGTCACGGGAAGCAGAAACCAGCCCTGAATCCACACACTCTGATCCAGGGATATCCTGTGTACTCTGCACCCCACTGTCTCCCACGCCAACACCACCAGGAGAACACGCACGCACACACAGCAGCCGCGCGGACTACAGCTGGCTCTGTCCACCCTCAGTGCGCACGTCTACGAGCAGCACCTCCCAGCTGCGCTCCTCACTCGCCTCACGTGATGCCAAAGCCGCCCACAAAAGGGGAAGAGGGGTCTCTAGTCAAATGCATTTGGGAAACACAAGGTCCCACAGAGGGAAGATTCTTTGTCTCTGACATGCTCTGTGCCCTGAGACTCGGCTGGGGGGGTGCAGACGGCCTCATCCGCCATGGATGCTTTTGGAGCTCTCCCCACCTATGGCTACCTCCAAGAACAGCTGGGGAGGAAAATCTGCTGCTGCCGGAGTGGAAACCACCAGCCA
Source organism: Propithecus coquereli (assembly GCF_000956105.1). Taxonomy (NCBI): domain Eukaryota; kingdom Metazoa; phylum Chordata; class Mammalia; order Primates; family Indriidae; genus Propithecus; species Propithecus coquereli. The sequence continues at coordinate 518,044 of NW_012150274.1, read as the reverse complement.
TACCAGGGACATTCACCACACGCCAACAAGCCCCTCTTCCCGTCCAGGTGCTCCGAAGCACCGCCTGAGGGCAAGAGCCGACTCAGTGCATGATTTTCAACAGCTTCCCTCTCTTCCTCCACTCCTATCTCTTTTTGCTTTCTTTACAGGTACCATTTCCTGAGCCTGAGTCACTTAATCACAGGTCTGTGGAGCCTTGTCACTTCCCCACATCTGAGCACTGCACAACTGGGTTCTTATTTCTGAACAGCAGCAGCCACCATTCACACAGCACTTTCGTTTTTAAGCGGCATGCGCATCAAATTTGGTCACCACGGCAACCCTGGAGCAGCCAGGGTGAGCGTCAGCTCCAGCTCTGGAAGGCTGGCTTAGGGGACTCAAATCCACACTCAAATCCTGAGGACCATCGGGTTAACCTGTACTCTGAAGTCACGTGGATTTGAAACAAAAAAGATACACAGATAATAAAAGGAATGGAACCCGAAGTAACGCACAGCAGGAAGGCTCGGGTTTTCCTCGCTAGCCAGTGGCAGAGGTGGCACGTGAGCAGGGAGCAAGAGAAGGGACGGAGGGAGCCGCCACACCTGCTGGGATGAGGTGTCTTCGGGAACCAGAGCAAGGTGGCCAGGGCTGGCCAGGGACAGCAGGCAGCCCGTGAGGCATGCATCTCGGGGGCCGCGGGCCCTGCCTCTGAAGGGAGGGATGTCAGGGGAGGGCCCTGAGCCAGAGTCCCACAATCTGACAACATCTTTAGAAGTTCCTGCCAGCTGCTGGGGAAGGATGCAGCCTTCATCTTCCCAGCCGACCAGTCACCGCGGCCTGGCCGGCCAGGGCTCCCAGCAAGAGCAGCCCTGCCCTGACCTGTGGATGCTTCTCCGCTGCTCTCTTCCAACCTGCCGCCTGCTCCACCTCGGCCTCCTGTGCCAGTTTCCCTCATTTCTCCACCTATTAGGAGAGGGACATCCCACCTCAATCCTCAGGGGACCTAATTCAGTCTGGTGGCTTCAAAGACCAGACAGAGTGATCCCTAAATGTACATTTCTAGCCTTGGCCACTTCCTTGATCTGCCTATCTGACATCTCCATGTACATTCCAGGGGCACTCAAGCCCAGTCGGCCTGGTCCAAGCCACCCTCCCTTCCCCCTTGGACAAGTGGCACAACTCAGGAGAGAAAGACCCCCCTGCTCCTTCTCTGGCTTGGGCAGCACCATGTCCCGCTGCCTGCCCCTTCTCTGGTCATTTCTCCCTTTGGCTTCTCTCCCGGCGTCAGTCTGTGCATCTGGTGTTGCTCGAGTTTGCCCTGACCAGCTTCTGCCCTCGCTGTGTCCATGGCATCAGTTACTATGTGTGACAAGTTCCAAAGGCTCCTTTCCAGCCCGTCCCTTTCTCCTGGGCTTCCACTCTCCCCACCTGCCTCTCCACTGGAGCCAGCGAGTCTCTGCCCTGCCACTCAGCTGAGTCCCCTAGGAGCTCTCCACCACAAGGACACCCACGCCACTGCCCAGACCAGCTCACTCAGGATGGCCTGTGGGCAGCCTGGGCATCAGCACCTGACACTGAGTGTCGCCTCTGCCGAAGCTCCAAAAGTGGCGATACGACAGTCTCCTTCTGGAAGATGCTGTTACCCTTCTAGTACAAAAATAAGGCACTCCCCAAAATAATTCCAACATAAGGTAAAGTGACCAGAGGTGGTCTTCCAGACGACTACTACCCATACCCCCAACTCTATCCTGGAGATGCCAGACACAGGAGAAACAAAAGCCAACACCATGGACCCTGCAGGCCTGAGCCCTCCGACCCCCACACACGAGGGAGAACCGATAATAAAACTGCGCCCAACAGCAGCAGGGATGGGCACGCGCTGGGAAGAGTGGGCACCCGCAGCTGCTCTCTCCCACTGTGCTGTGCAGGCTCAGGTGCATGATGTGGCCAGGAAGGGAGACAGGGCCCTGGAAACCCTAGAACAGAGGGCGAGGATCCCTGAGAAAAGGGGGCTGGGTGAAAGGGTCCTTTAAGTCCGTGAGTAATGTCCTAGATACCCTCCGGCAGCCCACGTGTGAAACCCCCAATGGGCACAGCAACAACTTAGAGAACCGCACTACAGTGCGGACCACGGTCCAGATTTCACACTGCCGTCCCGCAGACAGACCAGAACAGCGGCTCAAAGGCTGCGACAACTACACCGACAGAAACCACAGCCACGGAAGGCAGGCCAAGACTTGCAGTCTCAACCCAACTGGCCTGGACTACCCGCCAAAACAAACAAGCCAACATCCTCTAGATTTCTAACAGGATACAGAGTCTCAAGACATAATATTCTAGGCCAGGCGCGGTGGCTCACACCTGTAATCCCAGCACTCTGGGAGGCCGAGGCGGGCAGATTGAGCTCAGGAGTTCGAGACCAGCCTGAGCAAGAGCGAGACCCCGCCTCTACTAAAAATAGAACGAAATTAATCGGACAACTAAAAATACATAGAAAAAATTAGCCGGGCATGGTGGCGCATGCCTGTGGTCCCAGCTACTTGGGAGGCTGAGGCAGGAGGATTGCTTGAGCCCAGGAGTCTGAGGTTGCTGTGAGCTAGGCTAACGCCATGGCACTCTAGCCTGGGCAAAAGAGTGAGACTCTGTCTCAAAAAAAAAAAAAAAAAAAAAAAAAAAAGATATAATATTCTAAATGTCCAACATACAACCCAAAATTACTTACCAAAAAAGAAAAAACCAACAGAAAACCTACAACTCTCAAGAGAAAAGACAATCAATAGTGACCCCTGATGACCAAATGTTAGGACTGTCTGACAAAGACTTTGAAGCAATTATTATAACCATGCTCCAAGAAGGAAGGACAAACACTTGAAAGACATGAAAACACTAACACAAAACTGAGAAAGAGGCAAAGAGAAGTCCCAGTATGGAGGGAAACCAAAATCCAGAGCAGAAGGCAGGCAGGTGCTGCTGAAGAGAAAGGCTGGCAGAGCGGCTCCCCTGCCACGGCCACCCTGGCCTCCCCATGAGCAGCACTGCCCAGACACAGCTGTCCCCACAACAGCGATGGGTGGGCAGCAGACCCCCAACCCTCATGGGACACGCCCCACACGGCTTCCCTTTCCAGGCTTGATGGTCACAACGCAGGCAATAGCTCTTCTACGAGGACAGCGCCTCGTGGAGGGACAGGGGGGTTTCACAAGGGCAAGGTCGATCAGTCTGTGGGAAAGTGACAAACGGGGACAGCCGAGCACAAAGTGTAAAAGCCAGAGGCTCTCCACCCTGACATGCGGCCACCCTCATTCACACCTCAGGTTCCCAGGAAGGACACTCACTTCATCCCTCTCCCCGGTGAGCATCACACACAGTTAGCGCCCAGGGTTTCCAGGGCAAGCTCACAGGAAAACAGTGACAGCCCTGAGGAGCGCAGCCCACATCTGACAAAGGACAGGGAGGGACAACCTAATGACAAGTCAGCACAGCAGGACCTTACAGACTAACAGGGAGGACCTCTGCTTCAAGTCCCGGTGGACCAGAGGGCAGCATCGGCACGAAGCTTCGCCAGCTGACAGAACGCTGAGGTTCACCGGGCCAAGTCCAGGAGAAGACAGTCCAGTGAGCCCGACCGGGGACAAAGCAGTCGGCCCGAGGGCATTTGCCTTTTCTCCCGGACGGTCTGTCCAGGAGAGGAGGTGGGGAAGTTAAACTGCATTTCTGGTACCTCACAAATTTCTCAGGACACAGTTTGGACTCTAGGGCCTGCCAAACAGACCCTACCACACACTGTGGTTTGGACACGTCCAGGGCTGCACCCTCGGCACAGGAGTGAACCTGGACTGGACCGGCCTCAAAGGGCAGAGCATGGCTCTGAAGCACCTGGCCCGGGAACCGCAGTGGGGAGACTGGGACTGCCACTGTCTCCAGGTGACTGCTAGAAGCTGAAGCGAATTCTCCTTGGAGAAAAAAACATCTTAGGCTTCAGACTGTTCCTAAAATCTTTCAAAGACAACATTCAGTCCATAATGAAAACAAGCATGTGAGCAAACGACAAGCCCCGGTAGATGAAGCCAGCAGCAACGGCGAAGCCCAGAAGTAGGCCCACCGATGCGCAGCGCAGCTCTGCCCACCAACCACAACCAGAAACTCTGCACAAAACCAGAAAGCAACTTCCTGAGGGTTCTGGAAAGCAAGCAGCAGCACACACGTTGGGGAGAAGAGCCAAGCTGGAAGCAGCAACCCTTCCTGGAGAATTCCCCAGTTTTGTTTTCTCTTTCCTGTCCCAGCTGGACCCGAGGGCAGCCCTGGCCTCAGAACTGTGCAGCAGGCACAGACAGCCAAAACCCTGACAGAAACCCTTTCTCTGGCCAGATGACCAGGAACAGGGGCTCCCCTACAAGCTGCGGGGTGCAGGAGGGGAGAACCTGGGGGTTCCCCTTTTTTCTCTTTCAGCCTGCCCAGTTGGCCACAGTCACAGAACTGTGCAGTGACCGCAGGGGAATCCTCCTCTTCCCTGGCAGAGGTTAAGGAAGAGCCAGGAAGTGTGGGGGAACCCAAGTAGGAGCAGGGGGAAGGGGAGCCCTAACAGTGTCTGAGCCTGCACAACCCTGGGCTTTCCCCTGAGACAGACCCACAGTCGCAAGGCAAAGGCTCTGAGAACTGAGCTGACAAAAGGGCAAAACAGACCTGTGGGCTGAACCTAATGGGCTTACTGCAACCCAGCCACAAAATAAACAAAGTCAACATCACCCAAAGCATTCTGACAGCAGCCAGAAAACATTCTCACAATGCAATGTCCACAATGCCCAGAACACAACCCACGATCACTCAGCACACAAAGAACCAGGTTTCCAGGGAAAAGACACGCAGCAGAGGCGAACCCCATGAAGACCTGGATGCGGGTTATCAAAGACTTTAAAGCAACTATAATGACACGCTCCATGGGGTCAGGGTACACAGTCTTCAAATAACTGGGAAAATAGACGTTCTCAGCAGAGAAATAAAAACTATAGAAAAGAACCAAAATTTCAGAACTAAAAAATACAAAATCCACTGGATGGATTTAACAAAAGAACGGAAATGACAGAGGAAAAGAGTCAGTGAACTTGAAAAATAGGTCAACAGAAACAGAAACAGTCCAATCTCAAGAAAACAGAGAAGAAACAGATGGCATAAAACAACGAGTCTGGGGAGCCATGCAATGAAGTCCAAAGTTCCAACATTTGTGTGGGTGAAGAAGAGAGACTGGTGCAGCAAAAGTGTGTGAATAAATATGGCCAAAATCTCCCCAAATCTGGTGAAAGACACCAATTTACAGGCCCAGGAACCCTAGCAAACCCCAAACAGAATGAACTCAGAGCAAACCACGTGCAGACGCTTCATAATCAAACTTCTGAAAACCAAGGATGAACAAACAGGCTCCTGAGCCCCACAATTTGAAGTGTCAGCCACAGACTTTAAATGCCTATGCTTAAACAACAGAAGGAAACAACACGATTAAAATTTTTGGCAGAAAAGTAGAAATTATTTAAAAATAAGAAAAAAGAACTTGACAGATTGAAAAAAAGAAAATAGAAATTCTAGAACAGAAAAAAACTAAACTTAATTTTATACAATGGATTGTCGGACAGCAGAGTAGACACAGATGAGAGAACTAATAAACTGGAAGATGAGTCAAAAGAAAGTATCCTGAATGGAGAGTACAGTAGAGAAGATCAACGACACCACAAGTGTCACAGAAATGTAACTGGAGGCCCAGGAAGAAAGATGAGGAAAAAAATGGGTCAGAAACAGTATTTAAACACATTAATGGACAAGAATTTTCCAAGACTTGTAAAATTCGCAAAGCCATCGTTTCAAGAAGCACTGCAAGAGGCCAGCAGGATTAAAGAAAGAAACCTGCACACCAAAGAACATCGAAGTAACACTGATGAAATCCAAAGACAAAGAGAAGATCTTTAAAGCAGCAGAGGGATTCCGTCTCTCCCTAACGCTCTGTCCTGACGCACAAACGTCAAACAAGGAGAGGCAGGCAGCCTGGTTTGAGGCCCAGGACTGGAGAACAACAGGGCATCTTAGCACCCTCCCCAAAGATGTAACTGAAGCAACCCATGTATGCTCATTCCTGTCCGGGTCACACAGGAGTCCCACCTACAACACCAGGTGAGCCCAGCAGAACTTCCCAGAGGGAGGAAACTCCACTAACTGTAAGTAGCCAGGGAGCACAGCAAGAGATCCTACCACAACAAAACACCCAACACGGCAGCGCTTTCTACTCCCACTGGGCCTAAGACACCCCCCTTCCAAACCAGAGACACCTTGAGCCAGGAGAATCCAGCAAGTAGACTCAGACACCGTGCAGCTGGGGGGCTCCAGCAAAGGGAATCATGCTACAAGTACCCAGCTGGGAAATTCACTCCATCCCTCAGAGGCAGGGGTGGCCAGCCACAACACCCAGCCCAGGAAGCTCTGTGTCCTGTTGGCAAAGAACCCCACCTCGACCCACAGACACCAGGCTGTCCAGCCTGGGGAGGCCCCTTCTGCCCTCAAACAACATCAGCAGGGACCAGTGGGAGCCCCACAGACAACAAATAAATCAAGCCAACTAAAATAGCACCACAGAAGCTCTGAACGCTAGACTGGCACTGGAACCACAGCCCACCAAAGTAGGCCAAATCCTGCATGCCAAACCACAACAGGGTGACTATTCGCTAAAATAAACTTCTAAAGTACCCAGAGTCTCCTAACACAACAGCCAAAATGATCAGGAAACAATCAAAAATTACTACCTTAATGAGAAAAGACAGCCAGGCACGGTGGCTTGTGCCTGTAATGCCAGCACTTTGGGAGGCTGAGGCAGGAGGATCACTTGAGGCCAGGAGTTTGAAGCTGCAGTGACCTGTGATCACTCCACTGCAGTCCAGCCTGGGCAACACAGTGAGATCCTGTCTCCACACACACACAGACACAAAATCAACTGGCACAAACACCAAAATGAATCAAATGTTGGAATTATGTGACTAGGATTTTAAAGAACTATCATAAAATGATTCCACAAGTAATTACAAATTCTCTTGAAACAAAACTAGAAAATTTCAGCAAAAAAAGAGAAGTTATAACAAGAACCAATTACAGAACTGAAAAATATGGTAACAGACATTTGGAACTCACTGGATGGGGTCAACAGAAGAGTGGAGAAGACAAAGGAGAGGAACCACTGAACTTGAAGTCAGATCAATAGAATTTACCCACTCTGAAAGACAGAAAATACAACAGAGGAAAGAAAAAGAACAGAGCCTCGGAGACCTGTGGGAGAACAACAAAAGACCTGCTGTATCCCTGGAGTCCTAGAAGAGAAGAGAATGTGGCTGAAAGAGTATTTGAAGAAATAACAGCTGAGAACTTCCCAAATACAGTGAATGATACAAATGAATGAAACAGATTTTAAGAAACTGAGTGACCTCAAATAAGATAAACCCAGAGAAATCCACGCCAAGACACATCACAATCAAACTGCTAAAACTAAAGATAAAGAAAATATTTTGAAGCAGCCAAAGAGAACTGGCTGCTTCAACACATACGGGAATGACACTGGATTCCCAGCCAAAGCCAGGAGGCCAGAGGGAAGTGGCACAATTTTTCAAGTGCTGAAGGAAAAGAACTATCAACCACAAATTCCATCTCTGGCAAAACTATCCCTAAGAAATGAAGGGAAAACTAAGACATTCTCAGATGAAGGAAAATAAAATTTTTTTTAAAAAAGTGTCTCTAATGGCTAAAGGAAGAAAATAGAAAGAAAATGATAAAAGAAGGAGTCTTGGAGCATTAGGAAGAAAAAATAATGGTAAGATATGGGTAATATGGGTAAATAAAACAGACTACCCTCCTTATGAGTTTTTTTAAGCTACATATGATGAAAACATCGTCAGACATTCAAGACAATGGTATTTAAATGGAGGGAAGGTAAAGGGACCTAAATGGAAAAAAGGTTTCCACACCTCACTCGAAACAGTAAAACTTGCTAACAGTAAACTGCTGCAAGTAGATCGTGATACCCAGAGCAACCACTAAGAAACTATACAATGAAATATGCCCGAAACCATCATAAATAAATCAAGATGAAATCCTAAAAAATGGTCAAGTAACCAACAGGAAGGTAAGAAAAGAGAAACAGAAACAAGAAAGAGAGGAAACCAACAGCAAACAATAAAATGTCAGACTTAAGTCCTAACATATCAATAATAACATTAAATGTAAATACTCTAAATATACCAATTAAAAGACAGATGACTGGCAGAGTGGATTAAAAAAACAACACAACTACATGCTGGTTACAAGAATCTCATTTCAAATTCAATGACTTAAGTAGGTTAAAAGGTAAAAGATGCAAAAATATATACCATGCAAATATTTTTTAATAAAGCACGAAGACTTATATTAATATCTAATAAAGTAAAGAGAAAATTACTAGAGACAAAGAGCAACATTACATAATGGTAAAAGATCAATCCACCAGGAAGACCTTAAAACCCAAATATGTATGCACCAAACTACAGAGCCTCAAAAGACACAAAAAAAATTAACAGCTGAAAAAAGAAACAGACAAATCTACAAACAGACTTAGGGACTTCCGTATCCTCTATCAGCAACTGAGAGAATCACTAGACATAAAATCAACAAGGGTATAACTCTGCACAGCACAAACCACCAAAAGGATCTGACATGTATAGGACGCTCCACCAAACACAAACTCATTTTCTCCAAACGCCCGTGGAACATTCACCAAACAGACCGAATCAATCACAGGCTATAAAACAAACATTAACAAGTATAAAAGAACAGAAATCAGAGTACATTATCTTACCATAATGAGATCATACTAGAAATAAAATGACAAAACAGGAAATTCTCTATAAACACTTGGAAATTACACTTCTAAATAATTCTTGAGTGCTACAGTCTGAATGTTTGTGTCTCTCCAAAATCCACACAGAAACCTAATCCCCACTGTGGTGGTATCAAGAGGTAGGGCCTTTAGGAGGTGATTAGGTCTTGAGAGCCCCACCCCCATGAATGAGGTCAGTGCCCTTATAAAGAGGCTTGCCGGAACCTGTTTGTCCCCTTCCACCATAAGAGGAACACATAGGAGAAGGCACCATCTACGGGGAATAGACCCTCACCAGATACCAAATCTGCTGGTACCTTAATCTCAGACTTCCCAGCCTCTAGAACTGTGAGCAAGAAATTTCTGTCATTTATAAATTACCCAGTCTAAGACACAGTAGTCCCTGCTTATCCCCAGGGGACACATTCCAAGACCCTCGGTGGAAGCCTGAAATGAAATATCGTACCAAACTCTGCATATACTTTATTTTTTTCCTACACTCATATAACCTATGCTAAAGTTTAATTTACAAATCAGGCACAGTAAGAGATTAACAATAATGATAAAATAGAATAACATACTGTAATTAAAGTTACGTGAATGTGCTCTCTCACTGACTCTCTAAACATCTTACTGCGCTGTACTCAACGCTGAGAGGACGTGCGGTGACAAACTGCCTGTGTGATGAGAGGAGGTGAGGTGAAGGACACAGACTGTGACGCAGCCTTAGGCTACTACTGACCTCAGGGCACATCAGAAGGAGGATCCTGAGATTGGGGGGGTTAGCTACACAGTGAGGCTACCCTGGACGAAGGGATGATTCACGTCCCAGGCAGGAAGGCACGAGACTTCATCATGCTACTCAGAACAGCATGCAATTTAAAACTTATGAATTATTTCTGGAATTTTCCAAGTAACACATTCAGACAGCACTTGACCACAGGTAACTGATAAGGATGGACTACTGTATTTTGTTATAGCAGCCCAAACTGACTAGGTCAAAGAGGAAGTATCAAAGAAAATTTTTAAAAAAATACATACAACTGAATGAAAATGAAATGACAACACATGAGCATAAGCGAGATGCAGCTAAGGCAGTGCCGAGTGGGAAATTCATAGCACTAAAGGCTTATATTAGAAAAGAGGAAATGGGCCCTGTACAGTGGCCCGCCCACGCCTGTAATCCCCACACTTTGAGAGGCCAAGGCAGGAGGATCACCTGAGGCCAGGAGTTCAAGACCAGACTGGAGACACAGTGAGACTCCATCTCTGCAAAAGGTAAGATGTGGTGGCACACACCTGTTATCCTAGCTACTCAACAGACTAAGGCAGGAGGATCACTTGAGCCCAGAAGTTCGAGGCTGCAGTGAACTATGATCATGCCTCTGTACTCCAGCCTGGGTGACAGAGCGAGATCCTGTCTCTAAAAAAAAAAAAAAAAAAAAGAATGAAAGAGAGAGGAAAGGTCTCAAATCAGTAAGTTCCTCGCTCAAGAAACTAGAATAAGAGCAAAATAAACCCAAAGCAAGCAGGAGGAGGGAAACAAGTATGGCTATAAAAGAGGTCCTTATAAGGATGGAATTTTCTGTTCCTAGATTATGTAAATGTCAATATCCTGGTATAATGTTATGCCGTAGTTTTATAAGAAGCTACCATTAGGGAAACTGAGTAAAGGGTACCCAGGACCACTCTCTATAGTATTTCTTACAACTGCATGTTAATATACAATTATCTTAAAATGAAAATTTCATTTTTTAACATTAGTGTCACTAAAGTAGGTGAAAGAGTTTAAAATATACTTCACAGAAATACTCAAATGGACAATAAGCATATAAAAAATGCTCATGATTAGTCATTAGGGAAATGCATACTAAAACCCCAGTGCAACAGCACAACCTGTCCCCTTGAACGACCAGAATTAAAAAGCACAGCAATATCCAATACCGACACAGACGTGGAGCCACGGGGACTCTCACGCGCTGCTGGTACAGACAGCCACTCTGCACAACAACTGTGCACTCTCTTATAAAGTTAAACACACTTTTATCTCATAACCCAGTAATTCCACGTCCAGCTAGTTAAGATAAATGACAACATCTGTCCACACAAATGAATGTTCACAGCAACTTTACACAAAATAGCCCAAAACTGGAAACAACCCAAATAATCATCAACAGATGATGCAGAAACAAATGTGGGCTACCCACACAATGGAATACTAAGCAAAAAAAAAAAAATCTACACAACATGGACAATGTCACAAGTACCATGCTGAGTGAAGGAAGCGGATGCACAGTCCTGACCGTGTGACCAGACGCACACGGAACTCCGGAAAGCCAGCCCGCGTGCAGGGATGGGCAGCGGGCCAGGGAAGCCCTGGGCAGCTCCCTGGGCAGGGGCATGGAGGTTATGGTCCAGCACACATTTGTTTAAACTCATCAAACTATATTCTTAAAATGTGTCTGCTTTATTGTATGTAAATTATACCTCAGAAAAGGCAGTTTTCTCAAACATTCCAAATAAAAGTCTTCACTTTATACCCTGCAATGGCCACTAATCCTTGCACCCTAGCAGAGACGGCTCTGAAAAGCCCAGATTTCATACATCTCTTCCCTCCTCAGAAAACTCCAAGGGCTCCCCAATTCACGCAGAGCAAAACCCCTATTTATTAGTCAGCCGTTCAACGCACCACGTGGCCCCTGGTACTTTTTCCAACCTGATCTCGCCTTCCGACTGGGACTGCATTCACATTCCACCCGGACACGTGGAACACCCCGCTACCACACTTGCCTCCATCCCCTCCTCTTACACGCTCCTGTCTCCCGGTGGCGAACCTGCAGCCTCAAGGCCACATGTGGCCCTCGGGATTCCCCAAGTGCAGCCCTTTATTAAAAGGATTTGTTCTGTGAGGTTTGGATTCAGTCAAAAGGCCACACTCAAAGATCCTAAGGCACACGTGGCCCCTACATGAGGCTGCAGGTTCCCACCCCTGGATGGAACATTCCAAATTCCCTCGGAGGAGTCTCTTTCCCTCCCTCACCTGTTCTGCCAGTAACTTCTGCCCTTCTCTAAATAAAGCACCAGCCTCCTCAGCCTCTCATTACAGGTCTTTGTGTATGTGCCCATTCCTGTCACTATTTGCAGAGAAGCATGCTAAGGACCCCACCCTTCACAACATGATATTCAACTAAGCTAATGTAAGTTTGATTTTGAGTAGTTGAGTTAGAAGTGACTGGGGGACAGTGAAGTGAACTAGTATGAAAAAAAGAGAGCTGGGTGGGAGCTCAGGAAGGAAGTCAAAAATAGAAATAGAAACTCAAAGACCACCAGCCCAGCATGGTGGCATGGCCTGTCATCCCAGCTACTCAGGAGGCTGAGGCAGGAGGGTTGCTTGAGCCCAGGAGTTGGAGGCTGCAAAGAGCTATGATGACACTACTGCTCTCCAGCCTGGGCAACACGGTGAGACCCTGACTCCAAAAATAAAAAAATTCAAAGATCATCTCTCTGTGATAACAAAATCCATGAAAGTAGAAAACTCCATGAAATAAAGACTATAAATATCCCCAATCAAGGGTACCAGCGCTGCCATGCACAGGCTCCCCATGCAGACCAGGTGACTGTAACTCACCCTTGGCCAACTCCCATGTCTGTCAACCAATCCAGTTCTGTGGATTCTGCTTTTACGATATCTGTTGGCTCAACCTACCCTTTTCATCCCCACTGCAAACAATCAAGGCAAGTCCTTGGCTCTTCAAGCCTAAACAACATCAGCTCAGATGTTGCAGCTGTCTACGGCCTCTGCCCACTCCAACCTGCAAAAAACATCTTCCCAGGCTTGCTCCCTCACCATGCCACTCCCCTACTTAAAAACCTTCCCAGGCACAAAGAAATCCCCAGCCAGCATGAACGCCGTAAACAATCTGGCCTCAGACTAGTTTCCAAACTAATCACCTACTATTTCAGTCCACAAATCCTCTGCCTCAACAAGGTTAATCTAATCAGCGCACCTGAAAACATTTCTCCTCTGCACAGTGCTGTGGCCAGATGACCCTCTGCTCTTGGGGCCTTACCCAAACCTTATCCATCCCTCAAAGCCTATGGTCCACAAAGCATCCCAAGGACTTCGACCCACAGCGGCCCCTCCGCTTCTGCAGCACCAGGCACTGTCGTTTCCATCTGCTCAGCCAGCAGCTCTGCAGTGATGTCACACAGTCATTCTTTAACCATTGCATTATTTCATTTTCCTTTGTGTATGCCAATATCTCATGGAGATTTTAAGCAAAAAAGGAGATGGCAACATATAATTCTCCCCGCCTTTTTATTTCCTATAGTGCAAAAAAAAAATTATGTACATGGTAGCCGTTTGATACTGCCTTCATCCTGGCCACCCTCGGACTAGATAAAAAATGACAGCAATCCTAGTTTTCCTATAGTTTGATTAGGGAGTAAAAACCGGCACTGGTACACATAACACTGATAAGGCCACCAAAAAAAAATCCGCAGCAAGAGAAGCCTATGACCTATTAGGGGAATAAATGTTGTAAGAAGAAAATATTAAGGGCTCTTTGGAGAACATGTGCATAAAGTTAACATTCTGAAACAAAACAGTGGCTGACCCTTTTCAGGGTTGCTCAAATTTAAAGGATTATAACAATCTGAACCTAAAAATGGATTTATGATCTTTGGGCTAATGCTTAATTTGTGGCATCAGGACAGGAAAGAGAACAGTACAAACTGATCTATTTTTAGAAATATAAATTCATCCATTTATGGCCACTAAAACAGAATTATAAAACACATCTTTCTACTCCACCTGTTTCAAAGGTGTTTTAAACACTTTTATCCATTCAGCAAGTACTTGAACACTCTGTACTGGGAACACAGCATTAAAGAGGACGCCCATAATCCCTGCCTCACAGAAAGGGATGCCCAACTGGACGGCAGTGGGTCCTCAGGACACCTATGCAGAGGAAAGGTGACGCTACCAAGACCCACCAGTGACCCCCACGGTATCTAGTGCCACCTAACAGGTGCTCAATGAACATCTGAAGTTTCTCTGTAACCTCCCACCTCAGAAACATCCAAATCCCTTGCCAAGAACAACAAAAGACTATTTAAAAATACAACCTAAACTCATAAACCAATAACCTGAAGAAATCATCGCCTAAAAAAACTTAGCAATATTCTTACGAAACTGAAAAATGA
>NW_012150274.1:497801-503926 GCF_000956105.1 Propithecus coquereli | reverse complement strand
GATTTTGAGTAGTTGAGTTAGAAGTGACTGGGGGACAGTGAAGTGAACTAGTATGAAAAAAAGAGAGCTGGGTGGGAGCTCAGGAAGGAAGTCAAAAATAGAAATAGAAACTCAAAGACCACCAGCCCAGCATGGTGGCATGGCCTGTCATCCCAGCTACTCAGGAGGCTGAGGCAGGAGGGTTGCTTGAGCCCAGGAGTTGGAGGCTGCAAAGAGCTATGATGACACTACTGCTCTCCAGCCTGGGCAACACGGTGAGACCCTGACTCCAAAAATAAAAAAATTCAAAGATCATCTCTCTGTGATAACAAAATCCATGAAAGTAGAAAACTCCATGAAATAAAGACTATAAATATCCCCAATCAAGGGTACCAGCGCTGCCATGCACAGGCTCCCCATGCAGACCAGGTGACTGTAACTCACCCTTGGCCAACTCCCATGTCTGTCAACCAATCCAGTTCTGTGGATTCTGCTTTTACGATATCTGTTGGCTCAACCTACCCTTTTCATCCCCACTGCAAACAATCAAGGCAAGTCCTTGGCTCTTCAAGCCTAAACAACATCAGCTCAGATGTTGCAGCTGTCTACGGCCTCTGCCCACTCCAACCTGCAAAAAACATCTTCCCAGGCTTGCTCCCTCACCATGCCACTCCCCTACTTAAAAACCTTCCCAGGCACAAAGAAATCCCCAGCCAGCATGAACGCCGTAAACAATCTGGCCTCAGACTAGTTTCCAAACTAATCACCTACTATTTCAGTCCACAAATCCTCTGCCTCAACAAGGTTAATCTAATCAGCGCACCTGGAAACATTTCTCCTCTGCACAGTGCTGTGGCCAGATGACCCTCTGCTCTTGGGGCCTTACCCAAACCTTATCCATCCCTCAAAGCCTATGGTCCACAAAGCATCCCAAGGACTTCGACCCACAGCGGCCCCTCCGCTTCTGCAGCACCAGGCACTGTCGTTTCCATCTGCTCAGCCAGCAGCTCTGCAGTGATGTCACACGGTCATTCTTTAACCATTGCATTATTTCATTTTCCTTTGTGTATGCCAATATCTCATGGAGATTTTAAGCAAAAAAGGAGATGGCAACATATAATTCTCCCCGCCTTTTTATTTCCTATAGTGCAAAAAAAAAATTATGTACATGGTAGCCGTTTGATACTGCCTTCATCCTGGCCACCCTCGGACTAGATAAAAAATGACAGCAATCCTAGTTTTCCTATAGTTTGATTAGGGAGTAAAAACCGGCACTGGTACATATAACACTGATAAGGCCACCAAAAAAAAATCCGCAGCAAGAGAAGCCTATGACCTATTAGGGGAATAAATGTTGTAAGAAGAAAATATTAAGGGCTCTTTGGAGAACATGTGCATAAAGTTAACATTCTGAAACAAAACAGTGGCTGACCCTTTTCAGGGTTGCTCAAATTTAAAGGATTATAACAATCTGAACCTAAAAATGGATTTATGATCTTTGGGCTAATGCTTAATTTGTGGCATCAGGACAGGAAAGAGAACAGTACAAACTGATCTATTTTTAGAAATATAAATTCATCCATTTATGGCCACTAAAACAGAATTATAAAACACATCTTTCTACTCCACCTGTTTCAAAGGTGTTTTAAACACTTTTATCCATTCAGCAAGTACTTGAACACTCTGTACTGGGAACACAGCATTAAAGAGGACGCCCATAATCCCCGCCTCACAGAAAGGGATGCCCAACTGGACGGCAGTGGGTCCTCAGGACACCTATGCAGAGGAAAGGTGACGCTACCAAGACCCACCAGTGACCCCCACGGTATCTAGTGCCACCTAACAGGTGCTCAATGAACATCTGAAGTTTCTCTGTAACCTCCCACCTCAGAAACATCCAAATCCCTTGCCAAGAACAACAAAAGACTATTTAAAAATACAACCTAAACTCATAAACCAATAACCTGAAGAAATCATCGCCTAAAAAAACTTAGCAATATTCTTACGAAACTGAAAAATGAGTAAGGCATGCCGCCATCAGGAGCCTTGGCCAATCCAGGGAGCCTTGAAGGTTTCATGGCCACCTCTGGAGCTGGAAAGGGGTTTTGAGCACAGAATTCACTTTAGCCAAATGTCACTATAACAAAACAACAGGGCCACCCCCTGGAGTTGATTATGAAGAGGTTTTGTTCATAATACCAATTAAGCAAACCAGAGTCTAAACTATTCTTGTCCACATAATGGAACAGCTGGCAGTGGATCCAATACAGGTAGCCCTTAAGTGGGGAATAAAACTCAGGCCTCACAGGCCACAATGTCCTCACACTGATTTCTTATTCCATAACATTGTTTCCAAATCAGTAGTGTAAATTACTCCAGGTTGTGTGTGGGGAACAGAGTAAGGGAGGGAGGAGGAGACATGGCGCTTCCTGGCTAGCAGTGCAACTCTGGGCAGGCCCATGTGGACTCTCTCCAGCCCAGTGTGCCTGAAGCGGGAGAGACTGGGAGGAGCAAGAAGGTTGAACTTGGCGACCCTGCACTCCCACCCAGTGCCCTAGGATTCAGGGCAGCTCAGCCACCTGGGCAAAGGGACAACTTGGTTTCCACTGAGCTACACAGCAACATTCTTGCAAATAGTTGAGTGTCTTCTAGTACTTTCCCTGGATTTTTTTTTTTAACATTGTCCTTGAGAGAGAACAAAAGCTATCACTCCCTATGCTGCCCCCTGAAACCAAGGCAGAGATACCTTTGAGTCTCCTGAGGGCACGTGTGAAAGGCACAGGGGACCAGACACAGGCTCTGTCCTGCAGAATGAACAGAACTTAAGCCACCCCTTTAAACTCTTTTACCAATTTATTACAACTTTCACCCAAATGTCACCACAAAATCTTGCAGCTAAGCAGGTTCTGCTCCTTCTTGCAGACACTTTTAAATAAACAATTTTCAACAAGTCCAATAAATTATTTCTAAAAATTAATTAAAACACTGTCAATGAAACAAGAGAGTTACCAAAAAAAGAGAGGGAGATCTAAAAATAAAAACACAAGACAGCCCACAGTTCTTGGCTGTGGCACCAGAGATGAATAAAACTGGAGAAGATGTTTCTGCACAGCCATATGCCACAAGGCCCAGCCAAGGGTGAGCCCTCCAGAGCCTACCTGCTCACTACAAATGGCAGAGACACCCAGAACCCAGAAAGGCAAATGCAAAACAAGAAGGCAGCCTCAGCACACCTAGCCCTAGAGTTTCAGCATGCTTTCAGTTCTCATATAAATGGAAAACCATTTCGTTTTATTTAGCAACCTACAGAACAACTGCAAAAGAGTAAAATATTTAAGCCACTTTCACATACACCCCAAAAACTGATTTATGATTAAGGTATCCAGACCGAAAGAACCATTTCTAATTAACTGAAAACTAAGTTGGAGAGGTGGCCGGGCTCAGTGGCTAACACCTGTAATCCCAGCATTTGGGAGGCCAAGTGAGGAGGACCACTTGAGGCCAGGAGTTCAAGACCAGCCTGGGCAACACAGTGAGATTCCATCTCTACAAATAAATTTAAATAAATTAGCCAGAAGTGGTTGCCTATAGTCCCAGCTACGCAGCAGGAGGATCCCTGGAGCCCAGTTTGAGGCAGCAGTGAGCTATGATGCCACTGCACTCCAGCGTGTGTGACAGCAGAAGACTATCTCTAAAAAATCAAAAATTAAAATTAAAGAATAATAAGCTGGAGAGGTGCATGGAGATATCCAAAAGAGGAAACAAAGAATATGCTCCTGGATTAGGAAAAGAGTTTGCCAAAACCCCCTCCCCACCCAGTCACCCAAAAGACACAACTACACATTGGGTAGCAGCAAACCTCACACCGGGCTGACCCTCATGACAACAACATAAATCACTTCAGCTGAGCTGAGGCAAGTATTTTTGGTCATGTGGATTTGTGAACTTAAAGAAAGAGCCTTATTTTTTAAAAATTACACCTGCTCCCTTTCGGAAGCAAGGTATAGAATGGAAAAGTCTTCTTATCTGGCAAAAATGAATGAAAACCAGACCTCCTAAAATCAATGTTCGACGTGCACACTGCTGGCCGAGGCACTGTCACCAACAGCAAGGTGCACTCCAGTCTCAGATCCTAAGGAAGTACCTGATCTCAGTTCCTGCTCATGTTTCCAGTCTTTAAATAACCACCTTTCAGTAATTCCAAAACTTTAAAGCCCATTTTGGTATCGGATTTTGAATTCATTATCTGATGAGTCAACAAGTACTAAAAAGTAATCCGGTACGGACATAAAGCCGGACTAACCCGGTACTGACAGTGAGACGCACATTATTTCTAGATAGCTGACAAATCCCACACTGACTGCCAAAGCCAAATGCAAAAAATAAAAATGGATTCACCTTGCTAAAAAGATTGGAAAGCAAGTAACTACAGAATTAGAGTCTATCTAACATCCACTACTAGAGCCCTCAGCACTTTCCATATGAAAACCTAAAACCACACACAGGATGGAGTCACGCCGAGAATGCACCAGGTTCCAGAGCAAAGGTGGGCGGGGAGGGGGGGCAGCCAGCGTCCCTGTGCAGCCACAGCGGAAAGGCTAACCCCACACAGCAGTGGAGAGGACAGCAGGGGAGTCAGCAGGAAGCTGGGAAGAACCCAAGGGGGAACAATGGAATAATGAAAGCAAGTCTCAGAAAGGACCTCACCAGGAAAGGTGCAAAAACGAAACATGGTTCAGTGATGCAAACACATATGGTCAAACACGAAGAAAAGCAAAACAACGGACAAGATGTGAGGTGCGGGCGAGGGGGACCCACTGCCAGATCCCAATTCTCGGGTCTAGTATTATTCTGTACACTTGACTCAAAAATTATATATATGTTGTTTTTATCAATTCTATTTTTAAAAAATCATGTAGCAGTGTTTCTCCATCATACTATGCCAAAGCTAAGTAAAGCTCAATTGAGCCAGTAAGCAAGGATTGTTAAAGAAAAGAAAAATTATTTCTTAACCACTTACACCCTACAAAAACCGGTTTAAAGTACAGCAATGAGTTTAATCCCTAAAACTTACAAAACGTGTTTGTCCTTATGACTAACTGGGTCTAGCTGGGGCACAGGCCGCTGTCTACGGGGAACGCCTGCTCAGCGAGTTTTCGAAACCGGTCAACTGAACTCCTCCGAAAGGTTCTCTCCTCTTCAGTCTCACTCTAGAAAGGGTACTATTTTCGCCACCAAAAAGATAATTTTTTAAGGATTCATCAAATTAAAAGAGGATAACAAGGATTAATCCTTAACTTTGCACCTGAAACAAAGCACCTGTAATTAATAAAGAAGTCAACCGATCACCAGAACCACTAGGTCCGTAAAGTTCCCAGAGCACGAACCAGGAGCGTCTTAGTCCACTAAGCACATGAGGGCCTACCTCGTTCTCCAACACGGGGACTAACCGGAGGGGCTCCCTACGACCGGGTGCAGTCCGTGTCATGAGCGATTTCTCGTTGGGGAATTCAACGACTCGTGTGTTCTAAGTGTCAAAATTCCTAACCAACGAGCGGCTCGGCGTCGCGGGTGCCACCCCGGACCGCCGCCCGCACCGGCTCAGCTGCGGCCACCGCCCCCGGGCCGCGCGGGCCTCCCCGCACCTTCCCACCTGCCGAGCAGCGGCGCGGGCTCCCGGCAGGAGTCGGGGTCGGGGTCGCTCCGCCCGCCCGGCCCGCACCGCCCGCACCGCCCGCCGGGGTCGCTCCGCCCGCACCTCCCGCCCGGCCCGCTCCGCCCGCACCGCACGCCCGCGGCCGCGGCGCACAGGCCCGCGCGGCCCACCTCGGCCGTAGGCCTTGGCGCAGAGCCACTGCAGGTTGGCGGCGATCTTGGCGCGCGCCGCGTCGTAGCGGTCCAGCGGCACGAGGTCGGCGGCGCCGTCCGGCGAGGCCTCCATCTTCCCGCGGCCTCGCGGCCCGGCGTCCGCGTCACCGTCCGCAGACAAAGGGCCGCAGCGCGGCCTCCACAAAGGCGCCGCCGCCCCTCGCGCCGGGCCCGGTGCGCCCCGAGGCCCCGCAGCCGGCGCGCCGGGCGGGGGCGGCCGCGCGGACCCGCCTCACCTCACAGCCGCCGCCGCCGCCGCCGCGACTGCCGCTGCATGC
>NW_012150274.1:433183-496550 GCF_000956105.1 Propithecus coquereli | reverse complement strand
GGCCAGGCGTGAGGGGGGAAGGGCGGTTGGGGGGCAGGTTTCTGTCTTCTCTGGTCTCCATCAAAGACACGCAAACAACCACACCCGCTAACTGGGAGGGGGCAGACCAGCAAGCTCACTCCTTGCCATTGACCCAAAGGGGCAGAAAGCGCACGTCCACACAACCTGCACGGATGTTTGCAGCAGCCGTCGTCACAGGATGTCCTTCCACAGGCGAGTGGACACGCTGCTGTCCCTCCCCACGCCAGGGTGTGCCTTGGCGCTGAGAAGAGAGGTGCTCTCAGGTCATAGAGAGACCGATAGCCTTGTGTGCACGTTGCCAGGTGAAAGAAGCCAGTCGGAAGAGGCCACATGCCGTGGGCTCCAACTGCAGGACACGCTGGGGAGGACAAAACCGTGGGACGGTGCAAAGGTCAGTGGTTTGCGCAGGTCGGCAGAGGGGGCACAGAGGACGTGTGGGCAGTGAGGCCGCTCCACGCTCCACGTCACACCACAGTGGCATATACACGTCGCTCATGCTTGCCCAAACCCCCACGGAGACCGTGGACTGACTTGGGGTGACGATGACATAGGCCCATCAGCGTAGGTTCATCGACGGTAACAAGTGCACCACACCGATGCCGTGTCAGCACAGGGAAACTGGAGGGGACATGGATGGGAGCTCTACCTTCTTCTCCTGAACTTCCTGTAAACCTAAAACCGCTCCAAAAAATAAAATCTATTAATGTCCCTAAAGCACGTTCGGGAGTTCCCGCAGCTCAGGGAAGCGCCCACTGGCTGGAGGAGGCTGAGGCCCGGCTGCTGCCCCACACAGGCGCCGTCCTGCCTTCCCTCCCGTGGGCCTACGAATACTGATCCTGCCTGGACACTCTTCACCTGCTCTTCCCTACGGGGCCGAGGGTGGGGGTCGAAGCTAAGTCAGAGCTTCACCAGCCCGCTGGGGCCACTGTCCACCCTCTGTCTCCTGCTGTGATGCCCTTTGAGCAGGCCTACCCAGCCACTGGGTATGCTGGTTTTAACTGGAACATTCTGCCGGGGAGAGGGGGAGTGCAGGGCCTGGTGAGCCATGGTGAGCACCCCGAGCAGGAATAATCTGCGGATGCCAACAGCCGAGCTATTCCAGGACTTCGGAGGTGTCCCTGCCGCCGCCAAGTTCCTGTCCAGCTAAACGTCACTCTATCAAGCACGGGGTCTCCACTGCACCGGGAGCCTCCGATGCCTCCCCTGGATCCCAGGGCCAGCCCAGAGCCTGGCATGTAGCAAAGGCTACTGTAGTGGTCACTGGGGCACTCCCCACGTGCTGGCCGGGGCTGCACCCAGGCCTCAGGACACCCCCCCCCACCCTGCAAATGTGGAAACTGAGGCTCAGAGACTCGGGGATGATCTGGAAGCCACACCGAGAGTCAGTGCTGAGGGCCGGGCTGGCTCCCTCAGGGGCTCGGCCCTGCTCCTGGGGTCGGAACCAGGCCCGGCTGTTCCCGCTGTCCCAGATGGCCCGGTGTTCCCAGCGGAAGAGCAAGAGCTGGGTGCAGACCCAGCCATGGGACTCAGGGACCCTCCCGTCCTGCAGCTAGGCCACCGCTAGGGAGAAAGCCCGTGGGCACATCACTGAGGAATGTTGCTCTCCAGGTGTGCAGGGTCGGAACATCTGCAGTCAGACCTGGCCACGCCCCAGCGCCACGGCACCCCCACATTCCGTCCAGGACGCTCCCACAGGTGCCGGTGGAGCACGGTGGCCCACACCTGCAGCAGGGCCCCCCAAGGAGGAAACATTCCTTTAATTTAAACCTAATTAAGTGAATTAATTTAAAGTCAGTTTGTCCCTTGTGAGAGAAATTAAGTATGAAGGAATGAGATTTTGCCAGGGTTGAGCTCTGAATGGCCATATGCCACTGCAAGAGCTAAGACATTGGTGGCCCCAACTCAGTAAGCACGTGTTCCTCCAAGATGGCAACCACACTCAGTCCTCCCTGGGAGAAGCGTGTGCTCCACGTCCCGGGGACGCCCTGGGTTGGCCTGTCCACCACCAGCGACTCCTGGGTCCTCCCACACTCTGCTCCTTTCTCTCCCGCACGGCTGCTGGTCAGCACCCCTTGTCCGACCTTCAGGCTCAGGGGACAGGCAAGGCCAGGACATGGACCAGCCTCTGTGCAGAGAGGCTGCAGCGTTCATGGTGGAGGTTCTGGGTGCCCCTGAGACCCCCACAGGCTCCTGCCCCAGTGCTGGGCCCACTGCCCGGCCGCCAGACCAGCCCCATCCTCATGCAGCACAGAACTTCCCCCCTGCACAGCCACCGGCTTGCCCATCCTCTGTGAAATGGAGCGAGTAGACACCTTTCCCGTATTGACCAGGAACCTGGACCCAGGACGGCTGTGCCGTCACCCTCGCCAGCCTGGGTCTGGCGTCCGTGGCAGCCAGCGGAGGGGCAAGTGAGGTGACTGGTGCGGATGGTGGCACATGGATTGAATCCCCCCACCCACGTCCAACAGTGGGGTCTCCCAACCCGTAGTCACAGGCCAGCACCTCTTGGGCCTTGGCCTCTGGCCACACCACTCTCTTGGACAGCCTGAACCCCAAGCATTTCATGTTTTTTAATTTTTTTTATTTTAACTTTTTTGTAGAAATGAGGTCTTGCTGTGTTGCCCAGGCTGGTCTCAAATTCCTGGCCTCAAGTAGTCCTCCTGCCTCAGCCTCCCACGGTGCTGGGATCATAGGCGTAACCCACTGCGATCCCAAAGGCAAGTGACTCAGTAGAACTGCTCACTGTGTCTTCTTGGGGATCTTCTGAATTTTGGGGGCCCCAGGGGTCTGCCAGGCTCTGGGACCTCATGCCTCCTGTGTCCTAGCACGAGGCCCAGCCCAGAGCAGCCAGGAGATAATCCAGGGAGGAAGGGGGCTGGAGGGTGAAGGACAGGCAGACCAGGGGGCCCCTGCCCACCTGCAGAAGGGCCAGGAGACCCGGGCTTATAAATGCCAGGGCAGGACGGAGGCCGAAGGGGATGGGGAGGGAGACCTGCTGGCCACCTGCTGGCCAGTGGGAGCCAAGGGCACCCACACCTAAGATATGTCCCTGGGGACCCTCTGCACAGCCACCCAGCCCCGCAGGGTCCCTGTGGATGAATGACCTGACCGCCCAACCCTCCCCAAGATCCTGTGGGCCCTGGTGAAAGCCCCTTGTCTGTGAGCCCGCCGCCTCTTTCATCCTCCAGCCCTGCGTTCCTGCCTGGCCCCGACCCTGCCTCCGCTGAGGCCCCTGGCTTATCTCTGGCTCCCCGTGGCCCTGGACGTGAGTGCCATGCACACAGCTGTCTGGCCCCAGCTCTAGGCTTCCAGGGACCCACCTGTCACCTCTGGCCCCTGCAGACCCTGGGCTGCCCCAGACCAGCACCGCAGACAGCCCTGGGCACAGGCTGGGAGAGTGGGAGCCATGGCAGAGCTCGAGGGGACCCTGTCTGGCTGCGTCCCCCTGACGCCAGGATGGCTGGGCCAGCTCTGCCCCTCAGACCCTCACCTGGCGATGACCACGCCCAGCCGTGGTAAAGGTCAGGATGCCCAAGTCGTCCATGCTGGGCCTACGCTCAGGAGGGCCGAGCTTGCCCAAGGCTCCCCCGGGTTCTTCCAGTCCCCGTCACCTCTTCCTAAGAAGACGATTTCAATACATCACCGTTTTTTTCTAGTAATAGTGTTTTAATAACATTAGACAGGTAGGTTGAATGGCGACACCCAAATTATGTCCACCTGGAACCAGTCAGTGGGGCCTTGTTTATTAGAAAAGGGGTCTTTGCTGATGTGGTTAGGATCTCAAGGTTTACGGGGACCCAAGTCCAGTGACGAGTGCCCTTATCAGAGACACATCGGGAGGAGAGCAGGGCGGAGTGATGCGCCACGGGCCAGGGAGCACCTGGAGCCCCCAGAGCTGGAAGAGGCAGGAAGGAGGCTCCGGGGGGGAGTGTGGCCCTGGGCACCTGGATTTCAGACGTGTGTCCCCAGACCTGGGAGGGGGTACACCGTTGTCGTGGCACCAGCTGTGGTCACTGGCCAGGCACGCTGCACGTCAGGAGTGTGGGGCGGACAGGAGAGGCAGCTCATTCTCTCCTCAAAGAGCAGCAGCGAGAGCCCCGCGGGCCCCTCCCTGGGCAGGCCTCGGTGGTCCGCGGCAGCCCAGAGGCGTGAGGGCTCCCTGGGGCACACGCCCCACGCCCTGGTGTGCACCCCGGGCACAGCCAGCCTCCGGTCCCTCTGCATCCGTCCCAGGGTGGGACACGCCCACACGGAAGTCACTGCGGACACTAGGGGAAGCCGAGCGTAGGACCCTCCCTCCCGAGGGCCGAGAGCAAGTGACCACTGACCCTGCGTGCATCGCACGGTGCTCTGCCGACACCTGTGCGCTCCAGGACAACGCTCTGCCTGCCTCGCACCCCAGCAGCGTCAGGCCATCTTCCTGCCTGCCCTCGGGACGGGGCGGGGGGATGCGAGGAGGGGACAGAACATTGAGCGCATGCGGGCTGGCTCGGGGCCCAGGGCACTGCAGCAAAACCCACGGCTGGGCCCAGAGGCTGAGCCCAGCAGGTCTCGCCGGCCCCTGGACGGGCCAACAGCCCACGATGGGCCCCCCACTCCCCCCAGCAGGACTGTCCCCTGGGCACCAGGCCAAGGCCCAGCCCATCCAGGGCTCCCACGCACCTGCCCCACCAAGTGTTTGCTGGGGGCCTCCACGGCCAGTCCGGGAGCTGGGGGTGCAGCCAGGGCCCTGCTCTCGAGAAGGCGCAGCCTGCAGACCCCCAGCCTTTCCCAGCACCCAGTGCCTCTGAGGGCCACCTCTCAGCCCGCCCGCCTTCAGACTCCCCATGTGCGGTCCTGTTGCCACGCCTCCTTGCGGCAGCGGCCCAGGTAGCTGGGCCCTGCCCTTCCAGCCCACCTGTGCAGCACCTACAGTTAAGGCTCCGCCACGTCCTGAGCACGGGGTCTCAGGGGAAGTCGTCACTCCAGGTGGCTGAACAACCCCACCAGAAGTTTCAGCTTGACCTCAGCTTTGCAAGCAAACACCGGTGTCATCGCTGAGCTCGGCCACCTGGGCAGGAGAGAGTGCCATCAAGGGGGCCGTCTAAACCCCTCCACTTCCGCGCGTCCTGGTCTGGAGCCATGCCTGTGGCCTGCCCAGGGAGGTCCGGCTCCACGGGCCCCCAAACTAAGGAAATGGCTTAGCAGAAGCTCCAAATGACACCAGTGGCCTTTTCCCAACAGAATGGGCGTGCACCAGCACGTCTGTGAGGGAGCTGGGCAGGGGCTGAGAGCCGGTGTCCCCAGACCCACACCCAGGCCACACCTCCAGCGGCGGCGACTCAGAGCTGGTTGGGCCGCTCGGCAATGAGCAGTTGGAGCAGCCTGTGCTCAAAGCCACGCTGGGCACATGGACGCCATTCGTTCCCCAGTGGGCTGCGGTGAGAAAGGCACGAGCGCGTCCGACGGACCGGCACTGCACCGAGCTCCCAGCTAAGTCCGCCTAGAAAAGAACCTGGAATCCCAGGGTGTGGCAGCCAACACATTTCACCTTCTGAAATATGACCTTGGCCCTGAAATACGCACACGCATGCCGGACTCAGGCTGTGTTCACACAAGAGGTTCCACGAACCCAGGTGGCCTGGTCAGGGAAGCGGCAGGACAAGGCCCCGAGCGCCCCCCAGTGGCCAGCGTGGGAGCGGACGTCACGTCCGCAGCAGCAGAGAATTGTTTTCGGAACTCCCACCGCCCGCAAGTCAGCCAGCAACGGGCAGGTGTTTACCTCCACAGACGTCTACCCACTGCTGCCGCTCCTTCTAGAACTCCACCACCGTATTAAAACCACAACCAGATCAAAACACAGATCCACAATGATCAGAAGACAGGGCCAAGTAAGAACAGACGTCCCACCACCCGGGGCCTGTGGGGGCTGAAGGGTGGGCACAGCAGAACACAGGGACGGCAGAGGGGCGCACGCGCAGGGAGCCGCGCTTGCAGGACCAGCCACGGGGAGCAGGAAAGTCACTGTCAGAGGAAAAGTGCCATTTCTGTAGCCAGCACACGCTCAGCTCTCAAGGCAGGCCACCTCCTGGAGGCAGGCGCAGCCCGGCCGCTTGCCAGCCTCCTGGCTCTCAGGTTACAGAGGGACAAGCTGAGCAGCAGCCGGGTGTCGACCCAGATCCTGGGAAGGTTTAGGTTCCGCAGTTGACAGGACCAGGAGCCATCCCCGAGGACAGGCCTATCCAGTGGTGCTGGCCGACCGCCAGAATATGTTCCTCAGAAGGGATTTCTCAAGCTTGACTCTTGTTTGTTTGCTTTCAGACAGGGTCTCGCTCTGTCGCCCAGGCTGGAGTGCAGTGGTACAATCACAGCTCACTGCAGCTTCCAACTTCTGGGCTGAAGTGATCCTCCCGCCTCAGCCTCTCGCGGTTAATTTTTAAAACAATTTTTTTTTCAGAGACGGGGTCTCACTATGTTGCCCAGGCTGGCCTTGAACTCCCGGCCTCAAGTGATCCTCCTGCCTTGGCCTCCAAAAGTGCTAGGATAACAGGCATGAGCACCACACCCAGCCCACGGGGAACATTTTTATGGATAAACACCAAGCTTCATGGCCTGAAAAAACAGAGTATCCCTCTAACATCAACACCTCCAACGATCCCCCACAACGAGGTCACGAAGCTACCGCTACCCACATAAACCTGCACGGCGTGGGGCAGCGAGGAGGTGCACCAGCAGCTGTCGGATCCGCTGCTCTGCTTCATTCTGCTCCTCCCAACACTGGATCCTCGCCAAGCCTGGCTCTGCCCTCAGGGGCGTCCACGACGTGCAGGTGTCGGCTCAATGTGGGGCCTCGTCCCCCAGGGCTCTCCCCTGGCCCACCCAGCCCCACGCAGCTGGGACCTCGTGCGGGACTGTCCAAGCCCAGAAACTCACTCCGGTGTCAAGTTTTCTGCACCCAGTCTTAACACTCACCGAGTTTCCAGGATTGTCGCTACCAGGTAAACTGAGGGAACGCCGACCTTCGCCGTTTGTAGCACTTCACCCACGCCTGCGTAGCAAGATCAGAGCGAGTCCACGCCCAGGATGAGGAACCGACTTTGCTTGCCCTTCCTCGATGGTGGTGCCTGAGAACTGACATAGTTGCACACACATCTTATTAAAATTACTACCCTTATTTCTCTTTTACATTCCTATTACAGCTTTAAATTGATTTTTAACTTAGAACGTAATGAGGTTGTATTTCCCCTAAATTTCACTGTGAGACAGCAAAGGAAGCCTTGCAGAGTAAGTGGTCTAAAGGGGGCTGAGGGGGCTGGCCCCACCTGGAGCCCAGGTCCAGTGCACAGGGTGGCCACGTGCAGACTGTGGCGGCACCAGCGATGGCCACGTGTGGCAGCCTGGGGCGTAACCCTGATCACACCAGCTCTCATCCGGAGGGGAAACCATCCGCGCCGGAGGCGCCCGAGCTGCAGGCCTTGGCTCCTGAGGACCCACAGGGCCACCTCCCCACACAGCCAGCTCACCCTGAACTCGACTGAGGCCACAAGGAACCAGTGGAGAAGGGGCCACAAACCGCAGGGCTGGCTCGAGGCCACTCCACAGAGCCAGGCCTGGTCTACAACGAACAGTGTGAACGGCAGGTGCAAACTGTGTGCAGGAGAATAAGGGGTAAGTCCAGGAAGCTGACATTACCTGAGGTCCCAATGGTATGTGTGGCTGCTGCCCAAGCCCCCACCGGGTTGGCCTTGTCTGGGTCCCCAGGTGGGACAGGAAACCGACCTCTCAGGAGCCGGAGCCACTGGACGGGCAGCTCCCACGCGCTGCGGCAGCCCCACACCCCCAAGCCCACTGGGCAGCGTGTGCTGCAGGCCAGACACTCCTGCTCTGTTTCCAGGAGTGCCAAAGGGACAGTTTCTTCCACCGAAACTAGCTTCCTGGCTGCTTTGACAGGTGGGCACCGACAGACTTTTCCCACTGATGTTTCTCCTTAAACGTCTCGACAGAAGAGAAGACGCGCGTGGCCGTGTGACCACCGCTGACGGGGAGCTCACTACTGGCACCTGCGCCCGCCCAGGGCTGGGCCGCGCCAGGGACGTTCTCCATGAAGAGTGTGAACACCAGAGCCCTCGGGGCCGCCCTATGTCTGAGGTGCACGGAAGGCGGCAGCCCCAGGGCCGGCCCACAGCTTCAGGAAGGAACAGGCCCACCGGTGGGGCAGTGACACGGGGCAGTGCAGGGAAGAAGAAAAACAGAGAAAGACATGAGGAGTGAGAATCACAGGATCGTGTACTCTGATTCTGATGGCCACTTAAAAACAAAACACAGGCAAAATCACGCTCAGAGTGCAGAGCAAATCCTGGAAACTCACTGTACCACACAACTTCAGGAATATAGTCACGAAGAGATGGGGTCTACGTTGCCCGGGCTGGACTCAAACTTCTGGGCTCAGGCGATCCTCCCAGCTCAGCCTCCCAAGTAGTGGGACTCTGTATCTCAACACGAGGCTTAGATGTGAGATTTACTACCTTTAAAAGGCATTTTTAATATTTCTGCCCAAAAGTTTTAAATCTAAATCTCAAGAACAATGGAAAAACCTAGATCTGTAAGAAGAAATGTTTTCTTAGAGCATCCTCACTCGGCTAGAACAGCTCAGCGCCCAGCGAGGCCCCCACGCCTACGGCCGCCCCACGGCAAGCACGCCGGTGCTGGGAGGGGGTGCAGCTGCCTCAGGCATGAGAGCCGACTGCTGAAGCAATGATCATGAGCAGAGCTCACAAAAAAAGGAAACATTTTCTCATTTTAAAGCTCAGATACAGTTTTTTTTTTAAAAAAAAAAAAGGAAAAGGCCGGTGCAGGCAGTGGCTGCTGAGCCTGGGGAGATGAGCTCAGCGGGTGCAACTGTGAAGGCCCTTACGTCCAATAACAACGTGAGATTGTGCCAACAAAACGTGTCTGCAAGATTCAACCAAAACGTCCATGTGGCCACAGCACCTGCCCCGGCAGGAGTGGGACAGAGCCGAGCTCATGAGAACGCAAACGTCCAGGAGGTGCCTGATTTCTTCTTTGGCACCAAATAATACTAAGACAGAAAATAGGAAAAAGAGATTTTATTCATTAAAGAAAAGTCATCTGTGGATTAGCGTAGTTGAATTAGTAAATTGGACATTAACGCTTTGGATAGAAACATGCTTTCTTTCAATAACAAGTGGACTCTACAAGCAACGCCTAAGGGTCAAGTCAAGCAGCATCGCAAGAGCCCGAAGGAACACTCTGGAGAGGCCGTCCTTCCACTTCCCAGCCCCAAAGCCACTTTTCGCAGACGCCTGTCAGATGCGCAAGGCGCTGCCTTAGGAAGTGCCACTGCAGGCGTTTGTAAGCAATAAGGTCAGAGAACGAGTGGGGCCACAACGCCTCTGACACCCGGGCCGAGTGCAGAGGGCAGGTTTCCGGGAGGCTCCTCTCCCCGTCTCCGGCTGCTCCTGGGGGGCTGCAGCAGCCGGGCAGCCACGGGGGACAGTGCCGCCTACGTGCGGTTCAGTGTCTGGAAGATTCTGGAGATCTGCAGCATGACCGGCCCCGTCTCCGGGTCGTTCATCCACTGGGTGCTGTTCAGCGGGTTCTCCAGCATGTCTTCGAAGGCTGCGGGCAAAGCAGAGCACAGCTGAGCCCTGGCACCCGCACCCTGCGCCAGTGAGAACTGCAGCAGCTTCCCTCTGCGAGAGGCTTCACGGAAAGGGTGGGCCGCAAGCAGCCAGGGCACACGGCACACAGGGCCACCACTAACCCTCTGCCTGGACACCCACGCAGCCGCATCCAACCTGCTGACCACACCGGTAGCTGTGAGACAGACGCCGCATATTCCATCTGGCAGGCGGCGGCATGCCTGTGCGATCGCGGGCACACCACCCCAGAGCCGTCTGGCAGTGGCCATTAGCACTCTTAAAACTCAGCCCATAATCCCACTTCGAATCCCATCCAGAGAAAAAAGGACTTACACACAAATGTAAGTTTGTACGCAGACTTAAATACAAATGTTGTATAAATACACAAACTTATATATATATAAATGGAAAACTTATATATTAAATTGGAAACACCTAAATGTTCATTCAACCTTAAGAAAATGAGGGCGCAGTGGCTCATGCCTGTAATCCTAGCACTCTGGGAGGCTGAGGTGGGAGGATCGCTTCAGCTCAGGAGTTCAAGGTCAGGCTGAGCAAGAATGAGACCCGTCTCTACTAAAAATAGAAAAATTAGCCAGACGTGACGGTGGCACCTGTAGTCCCAGCTACTCGGGAGGCTGAAGCAGGAGTATTGCTTGAGCCCAGGAGTTTCAGGTTGCAGTGAGCGAGCTGTGATGATGCCACTGAACTCTACCTAGGACGAGAGAGAGCGAGCTTGCCTCAAAAAAAAAAAAAAAAAAAAAAAAGTAACAGAGTACTTCTCAACATGAAAACTTTGATCTTCTAATTTTCCCCAAATAGGTGCTTTTAGCAAACAGCTCTTGGGTCCCAGCCCTGTGAAGGCACAGCCCTCTGCAGGGTGCCAGCCTGCTCTGCTGGGATTGACAGCTTCACAGCACACCTGGCCACCGCCGCACAGCTGGGCCTCTCCAGCAAAAGCAGCCCAAGCCGGCAGGCTGGAAGGATAGTGCTCACTGCAGGAGCTCACAGCCTCGGGGTCAGCGTGAACCTCACTTAGCTCCGTCCATGAAGGTACAACCCCAGGCCCTAAAACAACCCCTGCTGTTCTCCTGATTAAAATCCTCTGAACACCAGTGCAAACTCTCAGAAAGACAACTTGGCATCTGCAAGAACACTCTACAGAGTGTGGGCGTGTCACAGGCCCGGGAGGTCGGATGGGGCTACTGCACACAGGCTGGGGACCTGGTCCCCCTCCTGCCCCCAGCAAACAGCACAGCAAACGCCAGAAGGATGAGAGCTGAACAAAAAGATGAAAACAGGAATTAAATATGAAAACCATATGGATGAACATCTATCTGAGGAAGCACTTTCTTCTGTATGTCTTAATTTCTGTATTTCAAGAGGTGCCACACAAAATTAAAGGGCAAACACGTCTGCAACACATGACAAGGGCAGGTGTTACCACATAACACTACAGGCGAAGCTCTAGGACAGTCTCACAGTTGGCAAACAGACGGCAGACGCGGGCGATGTGTGACAGGAGAGGCACGCTGGCCGACAGGTGCCCCACGTCACGGATCACCAAAAGGAACACAAATTATAACAACACGATCAGGCCTCTGTGGAATGGGGTGGGCGAGTGCCCTGGGCAGATCTCGCATGGCGACACCAGGGAGCAAGTCAACAAGACAGCAGCAGAGTTTAAAAGGCTCCACCGGCTCTAACTGGTCATGTGACTTCCATCCACTCATCCTCAGGGATGTGAGCCGCACCCAAGGAGGTGTCACAGCAGCGAGTCCAAAAGCACCCGGCTGAGAGCCATCTCAGTGACCAGGGCCAAGGGAACGGTGTTTGTTAAATAACTTACAGCACATCTACAGAGCACTACTCTGCACCCACTAAAAGCTCGTTTTTAAAAATAGAGCAGAGAGAATGCATGAAAGGTGACGCGAGAGTGAGAAGCAGGACGTGGTTCCGAGGGACGACTGCAGCCCTGTCCAGCAGACGGGTGCCTACAAAGACATGGGAGGACGCCCGCCAACGGGAGGAGGAGAATGAAAGGGAACTTCGAGTTGCTTCTTCGTTTTCTTCTTCATTTTCCAAATTTTCTATAATGGACATCGTATTTCCTCTAGAATGATAAAGGTCATTTAAAAAAATCACATCAGAGATGTTTAGATATGCGCTTGAGAGAACCGTGAGCCTGCAGAGGACCCGGCACGGCAGGTGCGTCGGGTGGTCCGGTGACCGGGGGAGGCCCAGCACCGAGGCTCTGGTCAGAGAGGGCCGCGGTCCTGCCGGGCAGAGCTCCAGGCTGCCGGGACTTGGGTGCCTACTGCCCCGCGAGTTCATTCCCGGTGCACGGAATGTGAGTGCCACACCGCGTCAGCCGGCACCTCGTGTTCCATTGACTTAGAACCTGCAGACTGGGCGGGCTTGCCCCATGCAGCCTGGTCAGAAACGGGAGAAAGCCTCCACGTCAGCCACGCGACAATCTCAACAGACGGGTTAAAAACCCTTCACGTCTAAACTGGAGGAAAAAAAGAACTTCCTTTATCTAATCAAATGTGCCTTTAAAAACCACCATAATTAGCAATCTCAACGGTAAAGTATCAAAAGAAAATCCCGTAGACAGGGTCTCTAGACAGACCCTCGGCAGCACCCGCTGAGGTCTAAGGTCCAGAGACCGCAGGAGAGACACACTCTCTGTGTGCAAGGGACCACCGAGAACAAAAAGAAACTCACAAAGACACATCTCAAACTTTAGAATTTGGGTACACAGAGAAAAATTCCCTCTCTCACACCACAAACATGCTTCCAGGTGGATTACAGACTTAAATAAGAAAGGAGAAACTTTAAAACTTTTAGAAAAAAATAAAGGAAAATGTCTTGCTGACCTTGGGGTAGCAAGGTTTTCTTTTAAAGGTTCACATCATAAAAGGGGACAGACACTCAAGGACAGCAGAGCACAGAGCGTCTGTGGATCGGCGTCGAGAAGAGAGAAGCCAGAAGCTGGGTAGCACCTGCAGCACAAGCAGCTGGGCAGGCTCAGCGCCCAGAACAGGAAGCACTTTCTGAGCGAAGAAAACAATCCAGCAGGATGACAGGCCGAGAGCCGACAGAAGGCCCCGCACAGCCGAGGCCGAGCAGCGGCAGGTAAACTTCTGAGCCGGGCTCAGCCCTGACAACCAGGGGCGGCAGCCCCTCCCCGCCTGCCTGCCCGGCCGCAAATGCCTTCCCTGCCGTCCGGGGCCACTGCTCCTGGGGAGCAGCAGGGCCTTGCCAGCCCAGCTCTGGGTGTTCAGCGTACAGAAACCCTCGTCCCTGTGCACTGGGGGACGGGGACAGGACGCTGGGAGCAGCGTCAGAGCAGCACCACAAGCGCAGCCCGAGTACGAGAGCAGACAGAGAAACCGACTGGTACGCTCCGTCGACGAAATACCTTACACCACTTCACAGAAGAATGCCTGAGTGGCAGAAGCCTACCTAAACGTGCTCCTGTTTACAGGAAGGCAGGGACAGGTGAGGGCCGGTTAGGGCACACGGAGAGCCGGCAAAACTACGGGAGAGCAAAGCCCTCAGGACGGCGACCGCTCTGAAGGAGAAGGGTGCCCCAGGCCCAGGGGGACTGCAGTACTCTGCATTTTAAGATGAATGGTAGATACGTGGCTATTAGTTTTACTATTATTCTTTCTTTTTTAGAGACAGTGTCTCACTCTGTCGCCGAGGCTGGGGTGCAGCAATGTGATCACAGCTCACTGCAGCCTCCAACTCCTGGCTCAAGCCGTCCTGCCTCAGCCTCCCGAGTGCTGGGACCGCAGGTGCGAGCTACTATGCCCGGCTTAATTTTATTATTCTTTGAAGTTACAAATATTATAGAAGCGTTTGCATGTGTGTATCTCACAGTGAAAATACCTAATTCCCGAAGAGGCCCCTCTCAAAACCCCAAGCCCTTTTGTGCTCACGGAAGTTCCCGAGCTGCTGGGAGCTGTCTCTCCCCTCTGGACTGGGAAAGCCGCTGGCACTGGTTTTTCCAGAGCTATATCCAGCTGTTTGTGCAGGCAACTGTCACCCATGAGCAGAACCTGACTCTTAGGCCCTACGGTGACCCTGGCAGGAGCTACGTACGCCACAGGCTGCCAACCTGCATGGCAGGGAAGGCCACCCCCGCATAGCGATTCTCAGTGTGGCTTCTGCGCCCTCTGCTTACTGTGGGAGGACACCAGCCGCTTCCCCACTTGCCCCTGCCCCCACATGAGTTAGGTAAAGACGACACACATACCTAGCAGTGTTTTCGGGTTGGTCAGACCCAGCTGCACCACGGGGTTATCCAGGATGGCCTGAAAGAGAGGGCTGTCGGGGTCGATGCCCTTGTCCAGCTCCTCGGGAGAGGGCTTCCGGTCCCCCAGCAGCCACTCGCACTGCGAAGCCAAGAGGTCAGAGCCGCCGTTAGTTCCTTGTCGAGACACCGTCAACATCAGACACCTGTACCTTTCTGTGAGTCCCTGGCAAGTCCCCGAGGCTGCTCTGACTGTAAGGGACTTCGTTATAAAACAAACCTGGTCCCTGTTACGTCGGGCTGGAGGGAGAAGCAGGTGCCAGTCTGGGTTTCTCTCCAGACCCTGGCGTTGCAGTGCAGTCTGACCACTGCCACCCACAGGGGTGCCAGCGTGGCCTTCCCAGAAGTGTTGGGTAACTAACAAATACACCAAACGCCTGGCTTTGTTCGGGGGAAGAAATCCAGCATGACTGAGGTCCTGTTACGGCCAGTCAACGATCTGGAGACATCTGGACACGGACACGTCATCGCTAGCTTAGCTGTCTGAGCCGTCAACGCTCCGCGCAGGTGGAGATGTCGTCGGCCCACCAGAAGCTCTCTGGGCAGAGCTTCTGTCAGCAGCCGGCATGTGTTTACAGAAAGGGAATCAACTGAGTCCGTTTAATAAAATAAATTAACAAATTACATGCTCGCCCATAGAGTATGTACAAATAAGGCACTGTTTTTAGAAAGGCAAAGCCCAGAATTTTCTCAGTATTTTCAAAATTTTGTATTACTGGCAACATCTACCCCATCGTTTCACCTCAGTGGCAACGTGACTGACGGCGAGCGGAAGACTGCGCAGCACGGCAGACCCGGGACGTGAGGGAACGTGGCCCCGGCCCGCCTGGTACTCACGGCGGCGTTCTGCTGGTTGTTGTTCACCCGGAGGGCGTCCAGCACCTCCTTCTCATCGAAGCCCATCTCCATCAGGGAAACCACCGCCTGCGAGAACCAACGGCCCGTTACACACCCAGCTCACGGAGGGCGGCACCGAGTCCCCGTGGGGAGCCACTTTCCATTAACAACATCTTAGCAGAAGGGACTCTAAAATACTGCCATGGGATTTCCCACTTCCGAGTTCTCCTTCCTTACAGCTTTACTGAAACACTTCTTAGTTTTCAACATCTTAAAGCCCAGGGGGTGTAGGGTGTGCTGCAGTCAGCAGAGGCCAGGCCCGTCTGAGGGGACCACAGGCTGGGGTGGGGAGCAGACGTGCCGTGACGCAGTGCTCGTGTGGACGTGCACAGCCAGACCCGCTGCAGACCCTCTCCGTTTGTCCTGCCGCCGGGGGGGATGAAACTGCGCACAGATCTACCCCCGAGGGCCTCCTGTCCAAGCATGAGTGGCGTCACGGAAAGGTCACGCCAGTAAACCTGATTCAAATGAAGACAAAAATGTCGTAGTATTTGTGGAGAAGAGAGGTTTTATTCAGATCTTATCTCGGAAAAAAGAAACTAAAACTTTTTAAACTTCTAATATTTAACAGAACTTAAGCTGTAAGTGCAAACATACCCTAATTCTTAGAGCAAACAATGACCCAACCGTCAGTGTGTTGCGGGAAGAATATACATTTTCAGGACAAAATCGTATAACAAGACGATCCTTCACTTTACAAAGCACTTTTATAACACAATGTTTAAAAAGGTCAGTATTACAGAAAATTATAACAGTTTCATCAATTTTTAAAAAGCATCTCATTCAAATTGGTACTGATTAACACCATGGTGCTCACGTGGCAGTAATACTCTCTAGGGACTAGGGGGATGGGGGGTAAACTCACAACTAAAGGACACAGGGAGCATTGTAGAGGGGAAGCGCATGCCTCTAACCCTCGCTTGGGTGAGGCAGACATAAAATGTAACCAAAATGTTTGTACCTTCATAATACCCTGAAATAAAAAAAATAAAAATAAAAAAAAGCATCTCATAATCCTTGGAAGGTCAACTCCCGCTCCCTGGAAGCCCTAGGGTCCTCTCCTCCCCCTCTCTGTTCTCTCGAAAGGGTTAACTACTCCGACTCCACGGCCCGCACAGCTCTCCGGCGCCTCTTACGTGGTCACAGACACCCACTTTCACACACACCCAGTCTGGGCCGGGCCAACAGAGGGTTCCAAGGGAACCCCGCAGGAAAGACCTCAGGGGGCAGGCAGGAGGCCGCTGAGTTCACAAGTCCGCACTTTCACTCATGCTCTATCTCACTTGCCTCCCTGGGCCACGCCCCAACTCCAGGGCCTCCAACAGTGTGTGCTGGGAGAAGGGCCCACCACACAGCACCGTGACGTCAAAGTCACATAAAGCATCCAGGAACCTACTGCTGAACTCAGGGACAGGATGGCCTTTCTGTTAGCTTCAAAGAAACCATTCTCTCTCCTCATGTCTACTCTGCACCAGCACTTCTGAGGTGACACTCCGGTAGCCCCACCCCTCCCTGCCTGCGAGAGCAAAGACTTTCTCATGGCAGCAGTGGAGGGTCCCTGCTCAAGGGCTGGGGGCCTGCACCCCCTGGCAGTGTCCTCTCCACAGCCGGGAGTGAGTGGGGTGAGGCAGCAGAAAGCTGTGCAGTCCCAAGTCCCAGCCCTGCCCGACCCCCCTTTTTCCCAGAACTCGGTAACATCTTGATTCTCATCAGATGCTGCCTGCTCCATGACTGGCACGTAAATCAAAGGGCAGGAGAAGAGCTGATATGCTGGGCCCTCGAGCCCTGACAACTTTATAGTAACTGTCACCAAAGAAGACTTTCCATGAACTGTCTAACTCAGGAGACGGGAAGGACAGCAGTGAAATATCCTAGGAGGATGAGCAGGTGGAGACGGAGCGTGAACATCTGTATCTAACAGCAAAGGGTCAGAGGCAAAAAGGAATATAAACCAGCAACCTCGCAGGGACCACACAGGACCCAGACCAGGAAAGCAGAGCAGCTGCTCCATCCCCGACAGGCTTTCAGGAGCAGACGTGGACTTGCCCCAGGAAGACTGTGACAACAAGACAAACTTCCTGGCAAACCCAGAACCACTGGGTTCGATCGGGTGAAAGCACTTTCCTACGCACAGGTCAACTCACAAGAAAGGGCATCCGCAGGGGTGGGAACAGAGGACGGAAACCAGCCCTGGGAGGGCGGGAGACGCCTCACCCACAGAAAGTGGACTGTGGGCCACACTCACTGGGGAGTGGGCGCTGAGATGCTGGCTTACAAAGCAGGGCCCCAAAGGGATGGGCAGAAGCACTAGAAAAGCGTTGTCTGAGTCTGATTCCTCCTGTGTAGGGAAGAATCAAAGCCAAGGAGCCGTGGGGCTACACTGTGGGGTAGAGGCCAGGCCCCACCGGGACAACCGACATACAAAGCGGCCTGGCTGGTGGTCCTGCACAGCCCCGGTGGAAGCAAACTCAGAATCATCCCAGTGAGCAGGCCACATTGGACTCCCATGGAAAACACAAGCTGCATAGGTGAGACCAGGATGAAAACCCAGCTGTGCCACGCCAGAATCAGGAGTGCTCGTGGAACGAGCACCCTGAGCTGACAGATTTGCGACCTGAAAGGAAATGTGAGCATGTCTGAACGATTTAAAATGTCAAAGGAGGAATTAAAACCCTGAGCGAGGAACAGGACAGTGAAGAAAGAATAGGAGACACAGAAACATCACTCATTAGGTGACGCTAGGGAGGGCCATGAAACGTGCCCTGACATCAGCTGCCCGGGCGTAGCCGGAGCTCTCCTGGGCTCCGGGCCCCGGGAAGCTGCAGACAGCAGAGTGACGAGACGGCCACCCGACCAGCACCTCTGCTCACAGGGCAGCCCCCTGGGTTGCCCTGCAGGTCTCTGGGCGGTCAGTCCCCCACCCAGACCCACAGAGCGGCTTCGGCAACAGGTGCTACTGAGGCTACCGAGAGGAAATCTGGACAGGGTCTGAAGAGAGGATAACTTATAGGTGAACTTGGGCACTCAGGCCCCCGACCTAGGCCTACCTGCAAACTGCCCTGGCTTTACTTTCTCCAGGATGGGAGCTGACCCCACTCACAGTCAGCCGCGTCGCCCCAGCTTCCTTTACACAACACAGCCCCAAGTGAAGTCAGGGTGACTCTGCCTGGTGACAGGTCCACTAACACATACCCGAGCGTCAGGCCGAAATTCCCTTTTCCTCCGAATCTTCTTAAAGATCTCCGTTAGTTCATCTCTGGCCTCCTCATCCTCCGTGCTAGTTCCAGCAGCAGCCTCGGAGGTGCCTGCCGTGGCCCCCTCAGCTCCAGGTGAGGCCTGGCCTGGGAGGGGTGTGTCGATGGCCGGGTCCTCAGCATGCTCTATTAGCCACTCCATGGCCTGGGGCACCGACATGCTGAAAGGCAACAAGAGGCTCTTGCCAATATCCCAGGTGACCTGACCATGTACTTCCTGCACATGCCCAGGAAAATGCCCTTCCATGTCAGCGACTTCTCTGCATGGAGGGACGGCTGGCACTCTGGTCTTGCCTCCAGTGACCCACGCCCCTGGGCAGAACACGGAAACCCACGTGCTGAGGAAGGGGACCAGACTTGGAGGAACACAGCGCGAGTTCAGGTCCGCAGCACAAAGGAATGTGGCTTATGAATTATTCATTTTAGATCTGCACACAAGAGTAATTAGAAATAGGACCCTAAGGAAGACTGTTCAGGATCACTGGCCTTGCTATGAACAGGCTCGATTTGAGTTCTCATAAAACAACGGCCGGAAGAACAGTTACAGGGTGATGATTTCCACATCCCCGCCCCTCACCAGATATTTTCTGGCCATGTATTTAAGGGACCTCTTTAAAAACTCACACATACTAGAAATGATTCAATCAAACCAAGCGTTTGGGACAGGAGGTCGCCCGCAGGGAGCCCCCAAGACTAAGCCCCACGTACTGGTTCAGCCGAAGGGCCTTGGAGGCCCTGGTCTCGGGAAAGCCCATCTCCGTGAGCTGCCGCAGAGCAGCTTCGTCTACACGCTCGTCCTCGTCCTCGTCCAGCATAGCTGCAGGCGAGAGACCAGACCCGCGTCAGGGGCACTTCCCTGAGCACCAAACACTCTCCGCAGTTATCTGAAACCTCAGCGTATCTGTGAACTAACCACCATGCTCACGCGCACAAGCAAGAATGATGGCGTCAGCAGGCAGCTACCCATGTGGACTGCCAAGTGGAAAAATAAAGGGTGGAGAGTGTTCCAGCTGCAGCGGCAAGGGCAGTGGGTAAACAGCCGGACGTGAATGCAGAACCATCCACCAACCTGGGGTCTGCGCGTACCGTTTGCCTTCTTAAACAATTCCACTGCGTCCGGGTTCAGCGCTAACAACTTCTGTGCCACCTTGATGAGAGACACCAATATTTTCCGGAGTTCTGTCTGGAACTGTAGTGAAAAAAAGAGATCATTTCTTTAAACGTCCAAAAACCTACTTGGATCTATAATCCCACTTCCCTGTCCTAGAATTCTAAACCTGTGAGAATCAAAACTGCGCTCTTTCCTTCACGAGAGTGGAGAGCGGCTGAGGAGGAAGAGGGTGGGACTGGCAGACAGCCCAGGGCACCCCTCAGGAGGCGCTCACAGCCTGGGAAGGAGGGGGCTCTTCCGTCTGCACAGACAGGCCGAGAGCAGGGCCTCTCAGCTGGCAACACAGAGGCAAGGTCCAGGGACAGTCACTCTGTGTCGGTATGATACTCAGTCCCACGGGCAGTGAGGAAACCATCTGGTCAGCTGGTACCATGTGGGCAGAAGACCTTCTCGGCCTTGCTAAAGAAAGCGGATGGACTCGATGGGCTCCACGGCTGTGGCTCTCTAACTGCTGCCTGGCTGAAGCACCACCGCCACCAAGAGCATCTGCCACAGCCAATGGATCTTCTTGACAAGAGAGGAGGAGCTGGTAGGACGTGATCAGAGACCCTCTCTAGACAGGTCCCGGTTACAGGGCCCAGAGATGGGGGTCAGCTGTCTCCTCTCTCACACAAGCCTACGCCGTCCTACGAGACACCACACTGGGGCAAACACACCTCTGAGCTGGACACACAGGCCCGGAGGGACAACATGCTGGCCACTATGGAAGAGCTACATGCTCTGGTTAGTATGGAACTCTCTGGAAGACACCCCGAGGCAGTTCTGTTCCTAAGATGAACCAGGGCTCAGGACAGTGCTCTCGGATCAGATAGGTATCAGACAAACCTGAGGGCCAGCACGTGCCCTGCATGCTGGGCTAGTCCACGTGGGCATTGCAGACACTTTTTTTAACTTGGAATTTTCCAATACAAAACAATTTAAGAGTTCAGATTTCTATCTCCAAGTCTTTCCCAAACTCAGGACCAAACTCTTAACATTCTCACAGTGGTATCCAGTGGTATCTACCCTTTCAGTCCTGCCTTCAGATGTCTTTTAAACTCATTACTGTGAAATAATTTTAGATTTAAAGAAAAGTTGCAAAAATAGTAGAATTCTTGTGTATCTTTCACCAGCTTCTTGCGGCTCCCAGCCCGCTGTGACCAACACGCGCCCCATCTCCACTGGGGCCACACTCACGTCTCGCATGTTGGTCTGGACCACGTCCCGGTCCATGTTGTAGGAGGGCAGGCTGGCAGTGGCTCGGAAGATAGCATCTCGATCTGGAGCTTTCTGGTCTTGTTTTTTCTGCACAGAGAAGTAATTAGAAAGTCAGAAATGAACATAAGCACAATAAAAGGCAATATTATGTAAACTGAATAAAAAGCTCCAAGCAGAGAGAGAATCTGTTTCCTTTAGGAACAAAAGCTGTAAACTCCTTGATGAGTTGGGGGTATTCCGGAGAGTTCTGTGCAAGACCTCAGGGACAGAACACTGGACGTGATGCTTAGGACACGAATGTGGTGGTAAAGGAGGGGAGGAGAAGGTGGCCACAGCATGACAGTCACACAGGCTACGGCAGGGCTGGGGTGACGGGGACAGCTTCCAAGGAACCACACAGATGCGCAGAGAGGCCCAGAGGCCAGAAATACACACCTGTCTCTGCTGCTTTTGGAAACCCAATGTGACAAGAAAGGAATAAAGGTAGAAATTCACAAGCACAAAAAGGATGGCAGAGGAAACAAAAATAGAAGAGAGGCCACAAATTTTTAGAAGATGGCAAGTGGCTAGAGGGATCAGCAGAGCTGCAGAGGCTAATACCAAGAGCTGGCAGAGCAGATAGCCAGCCAGACGCAAGGCCACGCCACCCTCCCCAGAACTGCAGGACACTCAGGGGCATCAGGTGCCACAGCGGGGGAAGCGAGCCCCAGGAGCAGGAGTGGCGCTCCTCCCCCACCCTGCTCAGCCGGCAGCCACCTAGAGGGACCGAGCCTGAGATGCCCGCAGGCCAGGAACCCCAGGCTTGGCAGAGGGTGGCACCCTCCTGCACCCTCGACCACGAGACCAACACCTGTGCTACTCAGCATCAGGGACAGAGCGGGAGACACAGCTGGGGGCAGGAGGGACACAATGGCTGGGTCTCTGTGCCATGGCGACGCCCACCAGCTGGCACAACCTGCCTGGGCACAGAGAGCAGCTGACAAGTTCTAGGGCCTCTTAAAGGCAACATTAACAGCCAAGGACAGCGGCTGGATATTTGAGGAAAGCTTCCAACATGAAAGACAAAAACCAAAATGAGAACAGGGAAAATAAAAGGAAGCACAAAGGGAAGAGACAGGGAGGGAAGAGGAAAGCACTTAAAACTCAGGAACTCGACCCCACACCCAGACAGGAACACGCCAGACTGACAGACAGAACCATCTGAGGACAAGAACTGCTTGGGAAGTTTTAAAATATTACACCCAGACACAAAAAAGGCTGTAGGGAGCCGGGCGTGGTGGCTCACGCCTGTAATCCTAGCTCTCTGGGAGGCCAAGGCGGGTAGATGGCTCAAGGTCAGGAGTTCAAAACCAGCCTGAGCAAGAGCGAGACCCCGTCTCTACTAAAAATAGAAAAATTAGCTGGGCGTGAAGATGCGCACCTGTAGTCCCAGCTAGAACCCAGGAGTTGGAGGCTACAGTGAGCTACAATGGTGCTACTGCTCTCTAGTCTGGGCGACAGAGCAAAATCCTGTCTCAAAAAGAGAAGAGTACAGAAAGAAAAGAGAAAACAAGGACAGAAAATTATCAAAAAATAATCCAGGAAAACTTCCAGAACTCAATTTCCCAGAACTCACACGTGAACCTCCAGGTTCAACACGCCAGGCACAGAGAAGGCAAAAAGTCCCGCGTCAGAGACGTCGTGAAATTCCAGACCACTAAAGTGCATCAGGAGGTTGAGAAGTTCCAAATGGAGCAGTGGTGGGAAGACGGATCTGCAGGGAGGAGTATCGGAGCTGACCGCAGCGCCCATCCACGGCCCCTGACCTGGAAGCAAGGCCTTGGGACAGACGTCCCCGCCTAGGTGCTGGAGGACGTCGGGCTCCACCAGACCACGCGAACAAGCCAGGAAGATCAAGACACTTGAGTCTGCGGTGGGCAGAATTCAGAGATGGCGCAGGCTCCCTGCGCCTGCAGTCCTGCTTGCACGATCACAGGGCGTGAGCGGGGCAGATTCCACTGTGGGGTTAGGTTACGTCCTATGGCACAGCTGACTTTGGGGAAAAAGACATGACCCGTGGTGGGCCTGACCGAATCAGGCGAGCCCTTAACAAGGGCAGGGCTCTTTCTGGTGACATTCGGCACCTAAGAAGTGCTGTTGCTGGCGCTGAAGATGGACGAGGCTGTGCGGCAAGGCAGGCAGGCTGTGTCCAGGGGCTGAGAGCAGCCCCCAGCTGACCACCAGCAAGAAAGAGGGAACTCAGCCCTACGACTGCAGGAACTGGATTCTGTCAACTCCCTGGAAGAGCTGGAAGCAGATTCTCCCCCAGAGGCTCC
The DNA here is from genome assembly GCF_000956105.1 of Propithecus coquereli. NCBI lineage: Eukaryota > Metazoa > Chordata > Mammalia > Primates > Indriidae > Propithecus > Propithecus coquereli. The sequence goes on along the minus strand of NW_012150274.1, from coordinate 473,733 downwards.
AGACGGGAATACAATTTCAACACCCTGATTCCAACTCGAGACTTGAGCGAAGACACCAGCTGAGCCCAGCCAGACTTCCCAACCTACAACACTGTGAGCTAAGAGATGAGTGTTGTTGTAAGCGAATAAGTCTGTGGCAATTTGTTAGGTGGCAAGAGAAAACTTAAACAGAATTAGAAGGTCCTAACTCGAGAGAGGGAGGAAAACTCAGGCTGTGCAACAGGCTCCAAAGGCAATGATTCAGACACATGCAGGGGCCAGAAGGACGTAGAGAAAGGATTCCAAGAGAAAAGGGAACTGGCAGATGACCTAATATATGTGACCATGGAGGGAAGGCTGGGGGAGGGGCTGCATCCTATTCATTAAGAAGCCAACGGAGTCTAAATTTGATCACCAAGAGATCAGGCAGAGAACTGCCAAAGCTAACCATTTAGGCATCAGTGGTTGCTTTAGGCAGTATGATTCAGGCATGACAGGAGGTGAATAATTTTTATTAAAAGATTTACAGCATTATTGGACTTTTTAATACGTGTATTATTTTGACTTAAAAATGATTAATAATTCATAAAAATATGAGTAAACACCTTATAATGCTTCATTTTACAAATACGTGAAAAGAGCTGGATCCACTGCACCCTGCAAGCTACAGAGGCTGTGGTGAGACCCTGCTGTTTGCTAGTTACGGGCCTTTAAGTCTGAATACCAACGGTCACAACTGTAATTTGAGCACAGCAGATCCTCCTTGTAGCAGTTCCCAGAATTGGGCCTGGCTCAGGGACAGGCAGCCCAGATCTGTCCAACACAGATGAGCTGGGCGGCTGCCTACGTGCCGCCCACACGTGGCCAGGTGTGGCTAAAGATAAGGAGGGGACCCAAGCCCAGGGCACTCCTCCTGAACCCTCAGCCGCAGACGAGACCCTGAAATAGCTCATCCACTAGCAGGCCATGGGCCCAGCCCCAAGAGTTTAGCCTGCTCTTTCTCTGGGGCAAACACCTGCCCTAGCATCTCACAGCACCAGTAAGAAACTCTACCCCCTCACTTTCTTCTCCACACCAAAAAACAGGCCAGGTCTTCCATGCAGGTCACACCAAAAGGGACGAGGACCAATAGGGGTGAAACAGGTGCAGGCACAACAGAGAATCCCTGATAACCACGTAACTATAGCCAGCTGTGAAGGAGAACTGACACCCACGTCCACCGTAACTGTGGCCGATGTGTGGGCTGGTGAATGACCACCATAGAGAACACTCCTCTTTGACATTCTTGAAGTATAGACTTCTACGGATAAAGATCTCCAACTGCAAACTTTGAAACTTACCTTTTCTTCTGCTGAGACCTCAGCCATCTTAGGAAGTGGCGTTGGAGCACGCTTTTTTATCAGTAATAGGACATCTAGAAAGAATGACATTTATGTCTGTCATGTTGGTTATCACTTCACGCCCACAAGATGACATGAATTGTTCTAGATGACCCAAGTTCTAGATGTTCCCGCTGGTCCCCTAACCCAAGCGTCCACATCAGCCGACCTTGGCTAACGTACAAGCCTGGCAGGAGCCCACAGGTGACCAGCGGCCCAGGACGGTTGCACCCCACAGCCCTGACGACCACATAAAGAACTGGTGCAAAAACGTTCTCGCTTTAATGGGCTCAGTTTTGAAAACCTGTGAGGTTGGAGAGCTCGGTCTTAATTCTCGGCTAAAAGTCTGAAGCATGGTTTTTCCACAATGCACAATGGCGGCTCACCTCCCACTTAGTTCTGAGCCTGTTAGCAATACTTTCAGTATTTTCTAAATAAATTACTTTAAGGAATTCCAGAATGAAAGTCATTATTTGAATGACATAGAAAACTGAGGTTTCTCCCCAAGTGCCTTCAGACACAAAACTATAAGGAATTAAATGGTTGTGTGTAATACGAACATCTCTCTGGCATGCTTAAAACAATCACCACAATGATCATTTCCAACCAAAGTTTCATTTTTATTTCCAAAAATAAAACCTACGGAAGCTCTGGAGTCTCTGGTTTTGCTTTGAAACAGAACAAAAATTAAATTGACGTTTGACTTCTGAGATGTCTGCTGCTTGTTCAATTTCAGTTTCTGCTGTTTCCACAAATATTCCATAACATACACTTTTTTTCATAAAAGAAAAATGAAACCATTTATTGTAATCTGGTTTTCTCACTAACATCCTACTCAGAGCCCCGACTCCCTGTGAAGGCCAGGCCTGTGCCCGCAGCGCTGCTGACCGCTTCCCGGCAGCAACCTCACCTTTGTCTTGGACGTTCTCTTCTGAGATCGTTTTAGAGTCACTCAGCACCCTCTCTGAAGCAGCATGTATTAATTTGTGATGGGTTACATTTTTGGGGTCTTCTAAGCTCCCATGAGCACACTAGGGAAAAAATAATAATGTTATTTCAAGATAAAAAATAAATCATAATACTAATAATGTAAGATCTGACATCCTAAGCCACACCAGGAATTTACAGGTTTTTTTTACGAGCTAAGAAATTAAAGTATAGCTAAAATTAAAGAATTCCCATTAATGGTGGAACCACAACGCTGGATCTCCTCGGCCAGTGATCTGATCACCAATCCGCTAAGTACTTCTGAAATAGGCTTGCAGCTTTGACATATAATACCCTACTGATAATTAATGGCAACCCGAATCGCTTTAGTCTGGAAAGATCCGGAAAGTAATTTTTAAATGAAAATAGCAGGTCCATTGTTTCCTGCTGATCTAAGATCTAAGTATGTTTTGTACACTTGTTTTTCTTTCTTCCACAGACACACGAAAGGGGCCGAAGAGACAGCCAAGACTGGTTCAGACAGTGACCACTGAGCACCCACCAACATCCCAAGAAGAGCACTTAGTATGCCTGGTCTCAGCTTGGCCCCAGCTCACTAGGTAATGCCACACTACATATTCAGCTCACGGGCCCCTCCTGGGGCGGCTCAAAGGGGATCAGTGGGCACAAAGTTGTGTCCAAATCACCAGGGCCCTGGACACCGCATCACGCCTGGGTGGGTAAGGGCACTAAAGTCTTCACCCACACGGGAAGGCAGCACACAGCGGCAGTGAGGAGCGCACCCTCTCACACACCCACCACCCCTCGCACGGATGACCTGGGAAGCCATCTCGACAGCTACTGACTTAAACTCCAGGCAAAGCCTGAGCAGGCGTCCATGAAGTCCCTTCCAATCCTGTCATTTTAACGTGAAGAGCTCACAGCAAATCATGGGCGGGGGCCTGGCAGACACTGCTCATCATTTCAACCTCTCTGCACAGCAATGCACAGCTGTTAGCACAGGCTCGCAGAAGTTCTGCTTTCCTTTGGACGCAGGCCATCAGATCGCCACGTAGGCTCACCGTTTTGTGAAGACCGAGCAAGCGCTGGCGGTCCCATGTGACGAAGACCCAGGTAAGCGCATGTGCCTGTGTGCCGGCGTGCAGACACGCCCACCAGACTGTCGTCTTGCTATCTGCTTTAGACCACACGGCCCCACACACCACAACATGCCAGATAGCAGTGCCCACCCAATCAGCTATGGCCCCTCCACATGAACCAGAATCTCAGGGTGCGGAGAGTGGGGCTGCACTTGTATATTTCAGAAAACATCCACAGATGCTTCTATAGCCCAGGCTGAAACTCTTTGCTCTTACTGAGTCCCCGAGGTTAGATGGTAGAATCATCTGATGGCTGTGGCACCATTCTGGGACGGCCCGGCCCCAAAACACCCAGCGGGCCAGAGTCTTGCAGGCCGTCCCCAGATGTCTCAGGTAGCTGGGTACAGACCCACTGCAGGCTTCCTCACCACCTCCCTCTGCTACCACGAGGCTCAAAGATACACAGCGTGCACAACTTCTTACCAGAAAAGAAGAAAAAACCTAAGCATGTGCTTTACCTCGCAAGACTGGCATTTTAAGAGTAACTGGAATTTTCCATTACTCTGAAGACTGAAAATGATTCTGAAACAAGGATCGTGAAGGCTTTGGGAGCTGTCATTCATTCACGTAAAACCAGCATGGCTGAGGGGCAGAAGGTGGAATCCAGTAACGGTAAAATACACTCTTGCCACTCATGACAGAGCAGTCAACTTCCTTTGAATTTGACAATGGTTCTGCTCCCAGAAATACTGGATATGCCTCTTCACAATTCTAAAATTTGCAGGCTAGTTGATTTGTCAAGTTCAGAATACAGAATACAGTCTACAAAACACAATTTCCCAAAACAATCCGAAAAAAACTGTGCTCTACAGCATGTGAACAGCACATAAGGAACAAAAACATAGACGTGAGTCACCCACACTATGCCAGACTCTCTCGTTCTGTTTCTTTGCTCTCAGTAGAAGCTGGGGTACAGCCGTGAAAAAGCCCTGACAAAGGCCACCACCAGGCAGGGAGGTGTTAAACCTACAGCAGAAAAGCACTGACTTCCTTTCCGCTTATAACTGACATAATCTGTCGTTTGAAGGTACACTTTCAGGTGATCTAGGAAATTTTAACAACCACACTAGCATATACACCAACTCCACCACACCAGAGGCATAATGTATTTGAAATCACTAACCACCTCTTTTCCAGGCAGTGGAAGCTAGAGACGACCATGGCGATCCCAGTTTGCACAAAAAAAGGGAAAGGCCACAATGGCCTTTCTTTAAGAGTTATGATAATAAAACCCCTCCCTAATACAGCAGTCACTCTCAGGAGTACTGTGGGGGGATACAAGAAGAGCCCACGTTGTTCCCCTGGGGGTAGAGGGGAAGAGGGAGAGAAAAATACGCTAGCGGAAGCCCATACAGTGGGGAGGAGCTCCGCTAAGACACAGATCAGGCTCCCTGCTATAGCAGTCTGCAGTCCCAGGACACAACCTGGGAATCCTCTTCCAATGAATGCATTCTGGCTGTCTGCAGAACAGGACAGGGCATAGGGGTGGGGAGGCTTTCTGACAGCTCAGCTCCAGAGGCCTGTAATGCCTGTAACGCATGGCAGCCTCTGCAGTGTGAAAATCCCCACGTGGTCAGATCCCCCACTCCTGGAGAAACTGCAGAGTGGAATAAAGTCTCAATTTAAAGTAGTATAATGACCAAAAAATCCCAAATGATATATCTCAATACTGAATGGAACAATAAATATGAGGAACATAATAATTAGCATCATATAGAAATTCTCTAATTAACCCCAATTGCTCCTGAAATTCGTTAGTAAGCATCCGTAGATCAAACAGTTCTCATTTCCCGTTCACCTTCATAAAATAGTACCATTAGTGAGTTAAACTGAATGCCATACCAATGCAGGTGACACCCCATGTCGACGCAGTTTGGGGTTGACAGCCTATTTTCATTTATTGCATTAATCCACACGTTTGTTTTGGTGGCTGCTCTGAGCCTGACCCTGGACTTGTGGCTACAAACCGAGCCCTTAAGGAGCTTCTGTCCGGGGTGGAGGAGGAAATAGCACCTCAGGGAGGTTTTAAAAAAACACGCACACACTAGACAAGCAACAAAGCCTGGCTCTCACGGGATGCCCCGAGGTCCCAGCCTTTTAGCTCAGTGCTGTCCTGGTGGTTTTCTAGATGGCAAAACCACAGACTGGCCAGAAGAAAAACAAGAAAGCAGCCAAAAAGCACATTGCCCTTGAACATGTGTGCCTGGAGGCCCCTCTTCAACACGGATCGCTAAGGCCACGAACTCATGATTGTTCACATCCCGTGTGTTCCAGAAGCAGGCTCGCCATGCCTGCCTCTGACAGTTGCAGAACAATTCCCCAGAACCACACTCGTGAGAGTAACTCAAAAGTGCTCCTTGTGAGCGCTTGGATAACGTCTAGACAACAGTTAGCTACATTCTAACACAACCAACCTGTCAACACATAAACACAACATCACATGGCAGCCTCCTTTAAATTCTGACAATGAAGCACCACGTCATGTCAGGTAGAGTTTCCTTAGGCTACCAGACTCCCGCAAATAGTCTTAGCTGACCTTATGCGTCGAGTTTAGAGAGGTGGAGGCCTCAAGAAGTGTTGTTAGCTCTAACAATCAGCAACCTAATACAGTAACTATACAGGAATATTTCACGTGAACACACTTTAAAAAGTGTCTCTTTCAATGAAGAGTCCCTTCTGCTGGACCTTCCCACTTAATTCTACCTCTGCAGAAAAGCAGCGACACAGGCACTTGCCCCGCAGTAGGACTATTTTAAGTGACTCCACCTAAGCCGTGCAAGTGGCCCGAGCCAAGCCCTGGCCCACACACCAACCCCAGGAAACAGTGTCCTGCTCTGCGGGGAACGGGCCCCTTAACGAAGGGACCTATGTCAATTCTCCGCTCTCGAGGAGCTGCTAGAAAAGGAAAACCTCGCCCCAACGGCGAGCAAGCACAAATGCTGTGAACCCGTGAGGCCTGCTCCAGTCGGCGACTTCACCTCTCCCAGTCTCAGTTTCCCTACCCGCCCCTCCCTCTCAGAGCGGCTGCAGGGTTAAATGAGAGGGTGGCTTGTAACGCGCTCGGCCTGGCGGCTGGCGCCGGGCAAGTGCTTCATGAACGCGCCCGCCAGCCGGCGGGCTCGGGCAAGAGTGTCCAGAAGGTGTTGGGGTCGAGAAGGGAGGTAGCTGAAAAAGGGGCAGGAGGCGCTGCCTCCACGCCCGGAGAACAGAGAGCCCGGGAGCTGCGGACTGGGCGGCGGGCCTGACGTCGAGGAGGAGGCTCCGGGATTGAGGCGAGGGTCCGCCGTCGAGGCAGGAGTCCGGGGTCGGAGCGGGGCGAGGCGAGGGTGAGGGCCGGGGTGAGGGCCGCGGAGCGGGGCGGGGTCGCGGGAGCCCGGCCTTACGTGCTTGAGGCAGCGCTCCTTGAGCTTCTCCACCGAGGTGTCCTCGGTCGCCTCCTCCAGCCACTCGGCGCCGTCGGCCGCGCAGATGTGGAGCCGCAGCACCTTGCCCGCGAAGATCTTCTCCTCCTGCACGAACATCCCGCCGCCGCCGCAAGGGCCTGCGCCCGCCGCCCGGGCCCGTGAAGGTCACCGGGCGGGCGGGCGGGGCGGGGGCGGGGCCAGGCCGCCCGCGCGCGCCTTTGCTGGGCCGCGCCGCCGCCGCCCCGCCCGGCTCCCGTCCGCCCGGCCGCCCGTCACTCGCGCGGCCTGAGCGGTCGCCCAGCTCCCGCCGCCGCAGCCGCCGCACCGGAAGTGCGTGTGGGGCGCGCCCGGCGCATGCCGGGAGATGCAGTTCTCCGCCGGCGCCCCGCTCCCGCGCGCCGGAAATGCGTAAGGGGGCGCGACCGGGGCACGCTGGGAGCTGCGGTTCCCCGGCCCCTCCCTCGCCTGCTCTTCAGCGCCGGTGGGGCCGAGCCGGTGTCGCGAGGCAGCAGGAAGAAAGAATGTAGGATACGTCGGTGATGGTTGTGTAGTCAGTGCACGTTGACATAACATTTTGGAGTATTGGGTTAATTTTAATATCTGTTAAAATCATCCTGATCTATTTCGTTTTACGTTTTGAGATCGGCTGCTGGAACGTTTAACATCGTGCATGTGGCTGCTGGGATGTTTCCAACGGACCGCACTGCCCTGGAGCGGAGGCCCCCAAAGTGGGGTCCCCTGGGAACTGTTGGGGCCCCGGCCACGCCCTGGCCCAGACCAGGGAAATGCGGCCCCCAGGCCGGAGGAGCACGAGTCCACACAAGGCTGCGTGTCGGGGGCCCGGCGAGGGTGGAAGCTGCCCCACGGGCACAGGTGGACTCAGAGTCTCTGCTTGGCCAGACTGAGTCAGGCTCCCGAACCTTCTCCGGGGCGCATGGGTGCGCTTCCTTGTAAAATCCAGCTTTGGCAAAGAACCTGCTAAATCAGTTTAGCCAAGAGACCCCACTCTCAACATTGGGTCACCCTCGATGTCTGGTCCGGTTTTCCACCCTCCACCGTCCCCGGGGATGTCTGGTCACGCTGGCCTGTCCGCAGCAGAATCCGCTTCACCCCTGCTGTCTCCTCCTGGTAGTTTCCACCCATTGACGCCCACCCTGTTCCCTGCTGTAGATTCCCCCTGGCCCGCGGGGTGTTCAGGGATGAGCCCGCTCTCCCTCCCGCACCGCAAGGGTCTCTGTAGCGATCTCTGGGTCCTGAGTGGAGTCCGCCTTACCGTGGTGACAAATGTGAGCGCTGCCGTTTGGGCCAGACGTTGACCACGGACTGACCCGTGCTCACTCATCTCGTTCCTTGAGAAACCCGCTACTGCGTGAGCGAAGATGAGTGAGGCGCAGGGCCGTCCTCAGAGGCCAGCAGTCTGCGTGAGGGGGTCTCAGGATCTCTCCCCTCCAGGCCGTCCTCCGTCCACACCGCTCCGCACTCGCTTCGCCACGTTCGCTCTGCGTGGTCAGCCCGATCCTGCCCTTGGTCGGGCTTCTACTAACTGCCGCCCACGAGCCAGAGCCTCTGCCAGCCGGTGGGGCTGTAGTAGCGATTAGGACCAGAGACCAGGCTGCGGGCCGGAGGGGGCATTTTTGACTCAGGAAGTGGAGGCGCCGACCGTTAGGGACGCTGTGACACGTAGGGCCGGAGGGGGCAGTGTTGTCAGGGATGCTGATCCAGGTGACCGGTGCAGGGTGACGCAGGAGGAGGAGTGGACAGGAACAGGAGCAAAGACCTGTAGGAAGGAATCAAGTGCAATGTGTGAAGAAAGCGACAAGTGTCCCAGAGCTCCTGCATCATCGGGGGAGGGCTCAGGTGGAGCCCGAGGGGATGGCAGTAGGTGACTGGGGGGGTGGGGCGTGGAGGCTGGAAGGGAAAAGAAAGTCGGGAGCTCCTGCGTCCTTCCCGGGAGCCACGCTGCAGGCCTGAGCCGAGACAGCGGAGCAAGGAGGACGGGCTCCGGTGGCTTGAGCCCGTGGGGGCAGGTGGGCAGGATTTGGCGGTGCCTCTGACGAAGGGAGGGTGAGACCAGAGGGAAATCAGGGCTGACATGAAGGCTCCGGCCCGGGTGACAGGTACAGGGCAGGGCCACCCTCTGAAGGAGGGGAGCAGGGCCAGTGCAGGGGGAAGGAAGGTGCTCAGCTCACTTTGGGCAGGGCCTGTGCGTGCAGGGGACGCTCGTGTGGCGGTGGCCAGGGGCAGTTGAGCCTACAGCACTGAAGCCCAGGAGAGACTGGCCTGTCGTCAACACGGCAGCGACGCCAGAACTGAGAGGGCGTCCCCTACATGTAGAGAAGCCCGTGGAGCAAACCGAGAAAAAGGTCCCGGGAAAGCTCGTGGCGCGTGCCAAAGGGAGAAGATGTTGAGGAGAGAGGGGCCTGTGGGAGAGCTGGAAACACCACGTCACCTCAGCGGGGGTCCTTGGGGCTGGCAGGGGGTTTGGGGGCACGAGCCGGCTGGGATGCGAGTACCAAAAGCGCCCTGAAGCTCAGCGGTCAGACCGCGCTCCGGCGGTTCTCGGAGCCCGGGGCTGACCTGGGCCGGGCGGGCTGATTCCGGCTGGACGCACCGGCGATCGCCGTCACCTGGCAGGCGGGCTGCTCCCGGATGGCCGGGCCGGGACCGCGGGCCTCAGCTGTGTGGCCTCCGCTCCCCTGGGCTCGTGCCCCGGGCGTTTCCAGCCTCTGCTTGTGCCACGTTGCTGGCATCTCCAGGACGAAGCAAGTCGTGAGTCCAAGTCCAAAGTCAGAGAGGGTAGGCCTAGATGACAGGGCAAAGAAGAGGGGACACGGAGGCCACCAGTGGGGCCATGGACACGCCCTCTCCACCTCCCAGAAGGTTGATTGAGAACAGAGAGCGAGGACGCACCCGCGTGGGAAAGGCTCTGCGGTTTGTTCAGGGGCACGTGGGTGCTCCGGGCTGAGCACGGGGCGGGCAGAGGCTGAAGCTGGAGGGAGGCCGCAGGGCGGAGGATCAGCTGGGAAGGGGCCAAGGCTGGGACCCCAACAGCACCCCAACTTCCAACAGGAAGAATCTGAATCCCCCCTTGGCGTGAAATCCCTTCCCAGCTTCCCTGCTTCCTCCCAGCCACGTGCTGCACAGTGTGGGGGTGGCCCTGCCACGGGGACCTCACGAGTGTCCACACAGGCCCCGCAACGCCCTGGAGAGAGTGGAGGTTTGTCAGGAACGACTCCTAGGCCTCCCGCTGCGTCCCTGTCTCCGCCCACTGCCCCCGAACAGGTTCTCATCTTCCCCGTTCTGCCGAGGTGTGAGGCTGTACTCATTTCCTGTAACAAATGACCACAAACTGGATGTCTTAAAACAACAGTAATCTCTCCAGGTTTTGGAGGAAAGAAGTCCGAAATCAAGGTGCCGATGAAAGGCTCCATGGGAGGGCCCTCCCTGCCGCCTTCAGCCTCTGGCCCCTGAGCCGACACCCCCCACGTGTCCCTCTGCGCAGGGGCCGACACCCCCCACGTGTCCCTCTGCACACGGGCCCACTCTCCCCACGTGACCCTCTGCGCAGGGGTCGGCACCCCCTACGTCATCCTCTGCGCACGAGCCCACTCTCCCCACGTGAGCCTCTGCGCACGGGCCGGTCGACACCCCCTACGTGAGCCTCTGCGCACGGCCCACTCTCCCCACGTGACCCTCTGCACACGGGCCCACAACCCCCAGTTCTCCGCATCCTTAGCTTGTGACCTTGTCACTCCAGCGCCCCTGCCTCCGACTTCGGCACTTCTCCCTGTGTCTCCTCCGTGTATCTCCTCGGACATTCGTCTCTGGGTTGGGGCCGACCCTAAGCCAGGGCGACCTTCTCTCGAGATCCTGAATTCTGCCTACAAAGGCCTTTTTCCCCAAATAAGGTCCCAGGCACAGTTCCCGGGTCAGGACACGGAGGCAGCTCCCGGGGGCACCACCCGGCCCCCGCAGAGGCTTCCTGCCCTGCCCTGGAGGTGCGGCTGCTGGCGACAGGACCCTCAGGCGCGGCCTGGCGGGCCCCTCGGCAACGGGTGGCTCTCGTCAGGATTGTCGGCCTCTTCTGTTCTGACACTGTCCCCTTCAGTGTGGGGGCCTGGTCCTTGCACTGTGTGTGGCAGAAGCAGCTCGCGGTGTCCCCACAACCACTTCAGCCAGGCCCAGCCTTGCCCTGTGGGCCCGGCATCCGCAGTCCCGAATCTCAGCAAAGTCCCCCACCGCCCGCCCCTGGGCTTCCACCGGTCACACCATTGTTCCTGCTGTTCTCCCGAACCCACTACCGATTCCTTGCCCTTCCTTGCCCGGGCGCCTGTGCAGACCCAGCCCACTCCTAGGAGCCCAGGGCCGCCGCCTCCAGGAAGCCTGCCCTGGCCGTGCCTCCTCGGGGGCACCACTTGGCACAGCGAGCGTGTTGGCAAAATGCTTCCCAGGAGGCTGGAAGTCGGTGCAGTGGTCTCCGCGTCGGTGGCAGGGGCCCCGCAGGCCAGAGGCGAGTCGGCGGTAATTCCCTGGCCCCCAGAACACCGGAGAAGAGCAGCAAGTCCCTTCCCTGGGGACCAGGCGCTGATTCTCTGAGCAGGTGGCCTAGATGGGGTTCCAGAGTCAAATCTACCAGCTTCAAGCCCACGCCCTGTCCCTTCCCGGTCAGGAGGCCTCGGTTTCTTCTTCTGTGGCTTTGGTGGGGACACGGAGATGCCACCTAAGGCCCCCTCCAAGAGAGGACCTGCTGCCCCAGCTGCAGACACCCCCTGGGAAGTCGCTCTGGGGTGGCTGAGCCCAGCGGGGTGTACAGACCCGGCCCCCTCCCAGGTCCTGTGGCGGGGACACGCTCCAGAGCCCACCCCCACGGGCTGGCGCAGGCTCTCTGGGCTCAGCTCCCCCTGCCCGATGCTGCCTCCCGTCCCGGCCAGCAGGACACTGTGCGCCCGGCTTCCGCCCAGCTCTGCTCTGGGGCGCTGGTCCGTTGGTCCAGCTTGGTCCTGCGGTGCGCTGGGTGCCACGCAGGCCTAGGGCGCAGCAGGAAGAAGGCAGTCGGGCCCCCAGCCCGCGGGAGAGGGAGCCCTGAGCTCCCTGTGTGGGGGTTGGGGGGACTTCGGGCAGGCGGTCCCCAGCAGAAACCAGCTTGGCCAGTTCGGCAGAAAAGGAGCTCACAGAGGGCTTCCGGGTTGGGGCCCCAGGGTCACGATGCGGGGGCGTCCCCAGGAGAGCCCACTGCCCTCCACGATGGACGCCCTGCTCACCCCGACCACGCAGCCCCAGGAGCAGGGCTCCCAGTTCATGTCACGCCCACACTGTCAGCCCTCTGGGACAGTCTCCGTCCCTGTTTTTCTCAGGGGGGTCCTCCAGTCTGCCAGCTACACCCCGTCCCCGGCTCCTGCCCGGCACCAAGGGTTCCCCAGAAGAGCCCGGGCTGCCGTGGGTGGTGGCTGCTAAGGCCCCCCCACCGCCAGCCCTGCCTGACCGGGTCCCCTGTGTCTTGTCCGCGGCCAGGCGGCGCAGGCTGCCCCGACCAAGCCCCAGACCCTCCAAGAAAGCAGCCGCCTGGTCGCAGTGCCTCGAGGCGGCCACGGGAGGGCGGAGGTGAGCCACTGTCCTGCCCAGAGAGGGGATGTGGGGCATGCATGTGCACCTGTGTGTGCCCGTGTGTGTTCGTATGTGCGTGGGGTGTACAGGTGTGTACATGTGCACGTGTGTGTGAGACTCAGGACCTCCAGGGTTTGGCGTCTCTGCCTCCACGAACACGCAGGGCTCCGCACTGGAGCCGGGGCTGGGGGCAGGTGCTGACCTGCCCCGTCGGGGGTGTGTGGAGCTCTGAGGACGCGAGCTGCTGGGGCTGGCACCCCGAGGAGGGGCACTGGGAGTGGGCCCTAAAGGGTGGCTAAGAGTTCTCTAGGCAGCAAGAGGGAGGGAGCGGGCTGTGCTGGGGAACCTAGTTCGAAATTCGCAGCTCCCACCCCCTGCGGCGGGAGATCCTGTGGTTCAAAGAGAAGAGGGACCAGGGTCTGGTCACTGGTCCTGCTCACTGCAGAGGCCAGCAGCAGGCCCCACCCTGCCAGTCCTGGGGGTCCCCGGGTTCTCAGGACACGGCCCTCGCCCTGCCCCAGGCCCCTCTGCTGCTCTCCAGCTGCCCTGCAAAGGTCACCGCTGTGGGAGGGTCCTGGGGTTGCCATAACAAGGTGCCCGAACCAGGGGCCTCGGAACAAGAAACGCCCTCGCTCGCCGTTTGGGGGCCGGAAGTGCAGAGCCGGCGGCCGCAGGCTTGGTTCCCTCTGAGGGCTCTGCGGGAGGGTCCTTCCGGGCATCGGCCGGTTCTGCCGCAGTCCTCAGTGTCCCTCGCTGGTGGCCGCAGCGCTCCGGTCTCTGCTTCCATCTTCCCGTGGCCTCTCCTCTGTGCCCCACACCTCCCTCTGCCTTTCCGTGACAAAGACGCCTGTCATTGGACTTAGGGCCGCCCTGAGCCCAGGATGACCTCACTCCAGATCCTCAACTAAGCACACCTGCACATAAGGCGGCAGGCGGACGCGAGTTCTGGGGGGGCCCACTCACTGCACCAACTGAGGGGTTATGGGCGCGCACGGGGGCAGGTCTTCGTCACCCCTGCCCGTCCCTGCCCAGGGCTGGCCCACCCCACCCTCACCGGATAAGCCTCCCACGAGGTTTGGCCCCGCGCTCTCGGCTCCCGAGGGGAGCTCAGTTTGGAGCGTCCCCGTGTGCAGAACGGGACCGGGACGGGGGCAGGAGGTGGCCCCGCCCCCACCCTCCAGGAGCCCAGGTGTCGGGAGGGAGCCTGCGAGTGTGAGTGGCCCCAAGGTCGCTTAGTTACTGCATTAAAATGCGCCTGTCGAGGGCCCGCAAACAGGGAAGTATGAATCACCCGCTTCCTCAGACCGACAAGTGCTCTTCCCCAGATCCCTCCTCTGCTGACTTCACCGAATGATAATCTCCTGGCTGCCGCTTCCCATGAAGTCACAGCTCATGAATATTCCGGCACCACAATTTGCTTTTCGAAAGGACAGACTTATTATTTCATTTTTAAGTTGCTGTTATGAATAGTAATTTTGCAGCCCCCGAAATAATGAAATGGTGGTGACTGTTCTTGTCGGCCAGAGGCCGGTCCCTGCCACGCAGGGGACAGGGGATGGCAGGTCGCCCGGCCACCGGGTCCTGCCCTGCAGTCGGCCCACAGAAACCAGGGCTAAATGAGCAGTTGATGGGCTGCCCGTCCCCTCCTCTCAGCACTTAACAGTTTATAAGCCACCCGTCTTCGTGTCCTGGCAGCCCCCGTGCGTTGGGCCACGACAGTCTTGCCCTCTGCAATCGAGGTGCCATGGTGGGAAGCACAGCCATGGAGTCGGGCAGATGCCAAGTTCAAATCTGTTTGCTTGCTGTTTGATCTTGGGCAAATTACTTAACCTCTCTGGGCCTCAATTTCCTCATCTGTAAAATGGAAGGAGCAAACACAGATAGGAGCCCAGGATGGCCCAGCCCAGAGCTGGGGTTCCTACGCCCTCTCTGCCGCCTCCCATCTGGAAGGACGACGCAGCAGGACCTGCAGGCCTGCGGTTTGGAGCTTCTGTTTGGACGGAGCAGAAATGAGGGCCCCCAGGGCTGGACAGAGGAACGGAGCCGCCCAGCGGCTTCCCTGCGGTTCCTGTCCCTTAACGCAATTACAGGCCGCTCCGAGCGCCCGATGAACCGTAGCAATTCACTAATACATGTTTAACTGGAAAATCGGATTTCCTGACTCCCTTCCACAATCGCTCATGCGGGAAGCAGCTCCTCCTCCTACCACGCGGGGTAGTGGCGAGTGGGAGGGGTCCTCCCCAGGCCCCGTCCTTCCTCCTGGGACCTGGCACCACCTCCACCCCCGGCCTGCTCGCCCCCAGCCTGGGCCCCATCAGCCTGGGAGGAGACCAGCTCCCGCCACCCTGGGCTTGCTCACCTCCGCCCTGCCACGCCCCTCCCTGGGCTTCTGCAGCCCGGCCCCCCCTCGCTCCGATGCCACCCCAGCTTCCTCCGTGGCGCTGCCCCTGCTGGTGCCAGTCGGGGCCCCTTGCGGCCCCGTGCTCAGTTTCCCTGGGGTTGGAGTGGGGAGTGCCCCGTTCCCCTTGTGTCTGCCTCTTCCCCTCGCTCCCCGAGGACGGCCGGATCTCACCTGCACCCCCAGCCCCAGTGCAGCGCTTCCGCTAGGGCAGTCGTCAGATGCGCTTGCGTTTGTTTTGAACGAATGAATGAACTCGTGTTGGGGGGGCCTGTGCCGCGGGTTCTCCCTGGAGATGACGTGCATTTACAAAGTGAGATCCCCTGAGGCAGCGGTCCCCAACCTTTGTGGCACCAGGGCCCGGTTTCGTGGAAGACGATTTTCCCATGGACCGGGGTGGGGTGTTGGGGGGAGGTGGAGCTCAGGCGGCCAGTCCCCAACAGGCCACAGACCAGCACCGGTCCGAGGCCTGGGGCTTGGGGACCGCAGCACTAAGGGAAGGGCTGTGAGTTACGTTGTCATTCTGGTGGGACATTGTCACAACTCATTTTTCAGAACGATATAAAGATGACACAGAAGGAAGTGTGATTTGATCCCAGGTTCCCCTGCGGGCAGCAAGAGCATTGTCACGCAGGGCCCTGGGGCTCAGGGTACCCGCCAGCCTCGGGGTGCCCGTGTGGCCGTGGCGCTGGGCACGTAGAACTGCAGTAACCCTGGGTGAAAATTATTGAGTCTGGACAGAGTTTTACTGTAACCGGATGTCTTTAAAGCTCCCTGGGAACAATGTCACAGGGAATCTGAGTGCCCTGGTTTCCGGAAGGCTGTGTGCTCTTCGCTGAAATGGCATTTGTGGGACTTGCAGCAATTTGTCACAGGGCGTTGTGGGTGGAAGGTCCGTGGGGGGCAGGGCTGTCTCTCAGAGGAGTGCTATCTAGTGTCCTGCTTCCTGGGGCACTAAGCACCAATCGCAGACCTCCTGCCTCCCCGTGACAAGAATGACAAGCAGCTCTCCTAGGGGCTTGGGGGCAGTGCCACCCCGGCGAGAATGTCGGTGCCAGCGCGTCCCTCCTCCCTGTGCGGCCTCCCGGGCCCTTCCTGCTGTGGCCAGGCTGGGAAGCCCCAGGTCCCGGGGAGCCCTGCGGCAAATTGCTGCAAGCTCCACAAGTGCCATCTTGGCCAAGAGCGTATGGCCCTCTGGAAAGTAGGCATCGGGAGGTCCTGGCCACTCCGATTCTCTGTGGGGCCCCGAGGGGCAGGAGCCCTCAGTCCTGGGGGGCAGGGCGGGCCCCAGGCCTCCTGAGCTGCAGCGGCGCGGCCTGCGTGCCAGGGCCTCTTGCCACATCCCTCCCTCTCTGCCGGTCCGGCCATCCCTCAGTGCACAGCCTCTGGGAGGAACGTGCCCGCTGCCAGGGGACCCTGCAGGCGCCTGGCCAGAGGGGCAAAGTCCTGGGAGGTCTCCCCAAGCATCTGCCCTGCTTCGGCCGCAGGAGAAGAGCAAGCAGAGCCCAGAAAGGCTCGGGGTGCTCCTGGCCAGCGGTTCCCCCTGCGCAATCCAGGTGTGGCCGCGGCTCTCTCCAAGGTGCTGAAACCCCTCGCAGCCTGGCGGGAGGTGTCCTTTCCACCACGGGCAGTGAGGACTCCTGTCTCTCCAACGCTGCCTGGATGTGTGAGGCCCCTCGCCCACACTCTTCACCATCCTCGTCTTCTTTCTGGCTTTTAAAAATTCTGGTAAGATATACGTAATGTGAAATTTACCATTTCAGCCATTTTTAAGTGTACGGTCCAGTGGCATGAAGTACAATTACTTTGTTGTGCAGCCACCACCACCATCCACGGAACTTGTCCATCTTCCCAACCTGACGCTCTGTCCCCACGAGACGCTGACCGCCCCCCCAGCCCCGGCACCCTCACTGCACGCCCTGTCTTCTGAATGTGGGGACTCCGGGTCCTCGTGTAAGTGGAAGCTCGCGGCATTTCTCCTTCTGCGACTGGCTCACTTCACTGCCGTAGGTTCGTCCCTGTGCCGCAATCTCCTGCCTTCCCAGGGCTGCGCAGTGCCCCCTGTGTGGGTGGACACCTGAGTTCATCCATCACCTGGCGACGGACGCTCGGGGCGCTCCGCCTTGGCTGCTGCGAACAAGGTGGCAACATTTCCTCGTGTCCCGCTTTCAGTCTCTGTGGTGTAGGCCCAGGCGTGGACCCGCTGGGTCACGCGGCAGTTCCACCTCTCATGCCGTGAGGAGCCGCCACACCGTGTCCCGCAGCGGCTGCGCCATTTTCCGTGCCCACCGACGCAGCACACGGCTTCCCCCTTCTGCACACCCTCGCCCACCTTGTTGTTTGCTGGGTGTTTTGTAGCCGTGCTAGTGGGTGCGTCCTCATACCGTCCGCCTGTGTTTTTCCGTTTTGCTTCACGTCGTGTTTTTGCAGCGGGGAGCTGTGCAGAGGTGATGGGACGGCGGCTGGGAGCACAGCTTTGGAGCCAAGCAGACCTGGACCCATCCTTGCCTGGTTGTTCCCCAGACCTCAGGCTGTTGGGGTGGCAGGAGGAACCCCCGGAAGGAGCAAAGTGCACAAGGAAAGATGTGGCAGCTACTGTCATCGTCATATGCAGGAAGGGCTCTGATGCAGGAACTGCCACACGGGTGACAGGCCCTCCTGCTGGCCCTCTAGGGGAGGTGGTGGCTGCTGCCCCCAGAAGCGCCTCTGTCCTCGTTCCATCAGCGAAGCCACAGGGGCCCCCCGTCGCAGCGATGATCTAATGCTTCCCAGTTCTGCGATAATAGCTTCTGAAGATGCGCGACGTAGCGGTGTTTGGGCGCCCTGATGCAGGAAGCATTCGGCACCGTTTCTGGGAACATGAGACATTTAAGCAACTTCCTTGCTGAATATTTCATGATTTACATTAATGGATTCTGGTGTTTTTTGTAACAAAACTGTCCACATTACGATGGGTTAAAACGTGGTTATTCCATCCACGCTGACTCCGAGACACCCGCCAGCTCCAGCCCGCGGACCCTCTGCCGCACTCTTCCCCTCCGGGAACGAGCACCTGTCCCCGCAGCAGGGCCCAGGCACAGGGCGGGAGGCATCTGTGACGGCTCCACGCCACGAGGCGGGGCCAGGCCCTGGGACCTGCCCCGTCGGCCACCCTGCGGCGTAGCCTGGACTGTCCTGGCCGAGGGGGCGGGTCCCCATTGGTGCGTGTTTCTCCGCACACACCGAGTGGGAGCCCGCGACGACGGTGAGGAGGGCCACAGAGGCGCCCCTGCTCAGGGTGGGGACGCTGCCCGGCCAGCCCCAGGGCAGGCCCCCCCCCCGCCTCCGGTGCCTCTCACTCCACAGGGGGGCCCCCAGACCCCACAGTGCCTCAGAGCGTCCAGAATATTCCGTAAGTCAAGTTGTAAAATCATAGAAACCGGAACTGCCGGGAGCCTCTCAGAGGTGCTGTGCAGATGCGCCACCGGCGGGATTGGAACCACCCAAACTAACCTCTTTGAAGAAATGTCTGCGCTCCTCCAGGGGCTCTCACCCACAGGGCTGGCTGGCTCTTCTTGGAAGTATTTGCTGCCAGAGAACAGCCCTGGGGCAGCCCCTCGAGGCCCCCACCCTCAGCCCTGGGACACCCCATCTCCCAGGCCCGCACCCTCAGCAACTGAGGCCGCAGGGTCCCTGGCCTGGATCTGTAGGCACCGTGTCTCCTAACACTTGGGAGAAGCGCAAGACCCCCGAGGCCAAGCCTGAGGACAGGCCGTGGGGGTGGCCAACAAGGGCCTTGTCCGCCACTTCCTGAGGAGGGCCAAGGCCGAGGGAGCAGGCGGCCCAGGGCAGGTGCAGCACTTATGCGGCCGCCCCCTGCTCCCGACCTCCCTGCCCTGCCGCCGGCCCAGCCCTGGGAGGTGGAGAGTCTTCAGCGCAGTTTAGCCCGGTGTTTCTGACTCAGTTGCCCCTAAGCATCCAGGAAATGCCCAGATGAGTCTGAGAAGCTGCCTTTCCGGCCCCCCCGGTCCCAGGCTCGTTGCATTGATCCTTTCCGCTTGGGTCTGGGCAGGCTCTGGCCCTCCCTCCCCACCCAGAACCCACCTCGGCAGGTGCACGTGGTTCTCGGCCCTTCAGGGACTGCTCCTGGGGGTGCTCCCGGAGGCCTCGCAAACTCCTCCCTGCTTCCACCGGGCAGCATGTGCCTTCCGGGGTCCTCAGGCCTCTGGGGCAGGCCAGCTCAGCCTGCGAGGTCCCCAGTGTGCAGAGTGGCGGCCACTCCCAGGGCATCTCCTCCGGCACCACAGGACCCAGCTTGGAGGCAACCGCACCAACACCGCAGCAGCCTCGGCCCACCTGAGGGTCCCCAGGGGAAGGGGGGCTGCTGTTCACGCCAGCCACGGAGTCCTGGCGCAGCGCCAAGGACCCTCCACCGAAGCTGCTCCCACACTGACCTCTGGCTCTTCCCGGTGGGCCCATTGGCCTTGCACGTGGCGGCAGGGGCTTCCGCACGCAAGGAGAGTACAGGGCCCCGTCACACGTCACCGAGCTACACCAGGCAGGAGGTCCGGGTGCCTCTGCACGAGAAACCCAGTGAGGCCTTCCTCTGCCGTCTGGCCTCACCCACGGCCACTTTGAAGGCAGGGCCAGCAGGGAGGACAGTGAGTCCCAGGGTGCTGGGAGGCAGAGCACAAGGGTGGGGGGCAGAGCTGGGTACAGTCCCCACGGCAACAACGTGGCTGCGGGGCACCTGGGAGCCGGGCCTTGCAGATAGCGCAGGAGGGGGCAGCTCTGGGCAGCCCGAGGGGAAGCTTTGGCCGCTGGGGGGTGGTCCTCCCCCTCGGCCAGACCCACCCCCATCCTCTCTCCCTCCAGAAGGCTGGCCTGGCTCACGACTTTGGCACGAGGGCACCGTTTACTTGTTGGAAACAAGAGCGTGAGATATTAAACACGGAGGACACTCGGTTTTGATTCAGCTTCAGGAACCCAGCAGGCGTGGTGCGGAGCCGCATCCTGATCTCTGTCTGTGGCCTGGGCTTGGGAGAACCGGGGCCTTGGACAGCGGCGCTGGGGACTCAGCTGCAGGGACGGGAGCTGTCCCAACCCAGGGGCCATGTGGATGGCAGTCCTTCCTCTGGGAAGGAGTCCTGTCCCCCCAGGAAAGACCCCCAGCTGAGCCAGCAGTGCCTCCATGTGAGTGTCACAGGACCTGCCCCCCCTAACGCTGCCCTTCCACCTCCTCCTGGCCCCAAAGTCCCGCTAGGACTGGGGTCACCCCGGCTCCACCTCCGTCACCTGGTGCCGAGGGCACGCAGGCCTGGGGAGTTTCCATCCCCACCTGTGGACAGGTTCCCTGGCCCTCCTGCACTCTGGGCACTCTTGGACAGCGTAGGGGCAGCTGAGCCAGGCTGGGGAGGGGCCGCCTGGGCTGCGGTGAGGAGTGGGCTGCAGACGCAGGGAGGGTGGCCTTGCTCCCACAGTGCCTGCGGGGCTGTGCCGGCCCCTGCAACTCCACCTCTGGCCCAGGGGCAAATGCTCCAGGCGGCCACAACTCCTACCAATGAAATGGGGAAACTGAGGCACAGAAGGGGTGGGGACTGGCTGTACTGGGGGCTCCAGGAAGTGAATCAGCCCCGCTTTCACCGCAGCCCCAGCCCCCTCTCCAGCAAGACCAGAACTCCCAGCAGGGCGGGGTCTGAGGGGCCCTGCCTTGCTCCGCCATCTCTGCCACGGAGGGGGCCCCAGGGACTGTCTTGGGCTCAGGTTGGGGGCGGCCCCTGGGCCTGGCGCCTTCGTCCCCCTCCTCCCCCAGCTTCCCCCGCCCGGTGCCAGGCTGGCATCACCGGACTTGGTGCCATGGCCAGGCCTGGGCACTTGAGCCGCATTCAGATCTGGTCCCTGTGAGGAGGTGGCAGGAACACGGCCTTCCCCTGGTGCCCTGCCAGACGGCCTGGCCCCCTCCCTGCTCCACTGGGCCCTGTGGCGGTGGAGTCTCAGGCACTGCCCACCCCAGGCACACGCCGTCCGCAGCCCAGGCCCGCTTGACGCCCCTGGCTGGACTGCGGGGCAGCAACGCCCATGAAGCCAGAGATGGGGAGGCCCCACCCACCCCCGACAAGGGGCCCAGGAGCCCACAGGGGTCAGCCGTGAAGAATTGGGACTCGGCCCCCTCCCCGCCCCGCAGGTTGTCACGGGACATGCGGCACTTGGCATGCCCAGCACTGAGTGCGGGCGGGTGGCCGAGCCCAGGCTGTGCTCCGGAAGCGTCTGGTCCCACTGCAGGCTCCACGCTCCTTTCCCACTGGCCCTGCCGGCCCTGGCTCCCGAGGTCCCCGGGGGCACGTGTCTTCTCCAGAGCTCTCTGCATGAAGTGTCGCCTGCACAGGGTGGGCCCAGGCTGTCCTTCCAGGCCTGGGTCGCCGCCAGGCAGCCCTCGGCCTGGAGGGAGGGGCCCCTCCCGAGGCCAGCACAGTGACGGAGACCCCACTCTTGGAGGAGGACGTCTCAGAGTTGGGGGAGGGGTAGGGCTCATCCAGGGTCACCGGACCGAGGGTGACGGGGTCGGGATCTGACCATGGGGTCAGCGGCCCCACCTGCTGTGAGGAGGATTCGGGGGCTGGGGAAGGAGAGCCCTGGGACTGAAGGGGCTGTGGGGACTTTTCATTTGGAGGACAGGCAGGGTGGCCTGGACGGGGGCGGGAGGGCCTGGGCTGGAGGCAGGGGGTGGCCAGCCTTCCCAGGTCCTCAATAGTCCCAGACCACGAACGCACATCGTCCCCACTGTTGCCACCTGGGCATGTCACAAAACCATTTGAAGCCCCCCTTGGAGGCCAGGAGACTCTCAAGGCCCCCACAGCCCCGGGCCAGCCACCCCCCTGGCTGCTGGGGGCCAGCCTCCCACCCCTCACAGACTTCGGCATGGGCTGGGAGGGGGTTCTCAGTGGGGCTGTCACCCCAGAGCCTGAGCAGTGGTGGGGGTTGAGCACGGGGAGGCGGGGCTTGCCACCACCTGCTGAGGAGGGTCTGCAGCAGGGGCTGGAGAGAGAATGTTCCAGCAGGAAGCAACACCCACATGTCCCCCACCGTGGCAAGGAGGACAGGCGGGTGGACTCCAGGCCACCTGGGAACATGGCACCCGGCCAGAGCTGGCGCCCAGACATCACTCCAGGCCACGGCCCCCGCCACAGGCCGGCCTTCCTGCCCTCCACCCTGCACCCAGGCGGCCCTTCCAGCCCTCGAGGTTGGGTTGGGGTTCAGTGGTGAGGACCTGACTCGGCCCCCTCTCCTCCCCTCACCGTGAAGGCAGGTGGGCTGGTGAGGGGCAGGGGCCCCCACATCTTGCCGTGGCCTCCACCAACGAGACCCAGGCGGGGCGCTCGGGTGGCCCCTCCCTGCCAGTGGCCGAGGGGCCCCGTTTCCCAGCTGGCGCCCGAGCACCACCCCAGCGGTGATTCCTAATTAAACAGAACGCAAAACGGGACCGCGCAGCGATTACCCAAATCGATTGGAGTTTGAAGAACAACTACCCCGTTGGCACCACTTCTGCCGAGGACACGTGGCGGCAGAGCTTGCCGTACGGGAGCCGGGCGATGAATATGGAAACCCGCTTTCTGGCAGCGCAGCCCGTAAACGAGCCGCTCCACGGGCGCCAGCAGAGAGAACGACTGCGCCGAGCCGATTGATCTGCTCGCACGCTCTGTAGTACTTCAGATTAATAAAAATGTTTAATAAAGAATCAAGATGGTTTATCTGTAATGCAAAGAGAATCACACTGCCTATATTTTTATTACTGAGAAATTGGAAGCAGGAAGAAATAATGACATACGCTACTGTCCCGACGACAGAGATTCCCGCTGTGGGTGCGTGCTCCGCTCTCCAGCCCCGCTCTGCCCATAAACATAATCTATTCACGCGCCTCTCTCGGCCCCTTCCAGAGCCCGCTCCGCATCGCGCAGTTTAATATCACCCGGTTCTCAGCAGCCCAGGCAAGTGATTAAATAAGAAATAAATTTGGCTGTCATTGCATTTAAAATCAAATCAAGGATCATTTGTTACCCCAAATGAAGCCGTTCTCCTTCCCTGCCCATAAGTAGGCTGCTGTTTGCCGAACCATTTAGAAATGTGTATACAGTAAACTCGGCGCATAACGGCCGTACTACAACACGGTCTTTATGGGGCTGCCGGAGAGCCCGTAAGCACCACACAGCTTTTTTAATTTAAAGTCATAGGTACAAGACTTCGCAGGCTGGTCTCAGATCCATCTGAGTCTCGTTGGTGGAGGCCCACGGCAAGATGTGGGGGCCCCTGCCCCCGTCCATGCCCCTCACGAGCCCACCTGCCTTCACGGGGAGGGGAGGGGGCAGAGTCAGGTCCTCAGCGCCTGACCCCAACCCAACCCAACCTTGAAGGCCAGAGGGGCCGGGAGGGGCGCTGTTCCCAGAAGCAGGCGCTGGGTGGGCTCTCCCCCAGGTCCAGAGAGCCGGTCTGAAAACCCGTGAGGCCTGGACAGGACCAGGCCTTCCCCTGCCCCAGACCCCACAAGGACAAAGAGAGCCCAGGATGTCCTTGTGTCCCTAGGTGCGGAGCTGGACACGTGACCCAAAGGGCCTGACCCTGTCTCCCCACCCAGGCTGGGGTCCCGAATGCCACAGGCGGTGCTTCAACCCCCGCATTCACCTGTCCTGCGGGACGTTCTCTTAAAGGTGACCAAGAGGCCGGGCGCGGTGGCTACACTTGTAATCTCAGCACTTTAGGAGGCCAGGGCGGAGGATCGCTTGAGCCCAGCAGTTTGAGACCAGCCTGGGCAACACATTGAGAGCCTTTTTCTATAAAATAAATTAAGAAGAAGTTACCTGGGCTTGGTGGCGCCTGTGGTCCCAGCTACTGGGAGGCTGAGGCAGGAGGACCCCTTGAGCCCAGGGGTTCGAGGCTGCAGTGAGCCGTGATGACGCTGCTGTACTCCAGCCAGGGTGACAGTGTGGGACCCTGTCGATCAAAAAAAAGTCTTTTTAGTTTTTTAAGAAATAAAGTAAACTTGCCCAACAGGCTCACTCACTTGTGCCCCGTCCCCCCACCACGCAGACCCCGCCAAGGGGCGTTTCGTGAGCAAGGCCGAGTGCAGAGCCTGAGGTGACAGTGCTGGGGACCGTCCTGGAGCCCCCACCTCCGGCCCTGGGGCCCTGAGCTGTGGGTGCAGCAGCAGGTGAGGCTGCGGAGGGCCCAGGAGACGCCCGGCCCAACCCGCCCCTCCCGGGAGGGGGAACGTGGCCCCAGGAGGGCAGGAGCGCTGATTCGGGGCAGCTGGACGGGGCAGGCAGAGAACGCCAGCCCGAGCCTCCCTGGAAAATGGGGGTGTCCACTGCACCTTCCTTGAGGGGCTCCTGGGTAGAAGCACCCGGAGCCCGTGGCGGGTGGTCAGGGCGCAAGTAGAGCTGGCTCTGCCCCGCCTGAAGCAATGGCAGAGGCGTCTTGGGGCGGCCGGGACTCTCAGAGCCCCCCACCCCGTCACAGACCCAGGCGTGACAGAGGCCCAGCCTCATCCCCGACCTCCGACCCTGACCCAGGCCAAGCCCCACAGCCCCCTGGACTCCCGCCCATGCCTGTGAAGCCACTGGCTGTGTAGGCACAGAGGGGTCTGCACAGCCCACCCCGCCTCTGCCCTGGGGTGGCGCCACCCTGCACCCACCCAGCCCTGGCTGGGGACGCCGGGGTGGAGCCCCTGTGTCTGGGCCACCAGGGCCAGCGCAGCCTAGGGACCCAGTCTGGGAGGGTCCGCGGCTGCCTCTGCCAAGCACAGGAAGGCTGATGCCGTGTTCCACCGCGTAGCGTAAACCCGGAATTGACCGCCCCACCTTCCGAAGTGTCTTCACCTGCTCCTGCAAGGAGATGTGGCTCGTAACCGTGACCTTAACGCCAGTTCTTATTAGAAGTTCACGTTTGACAAAATTTCTTTCCTTAGTTCACGATTTCACATTTTCTCCTCCTTCAAAAAAGAAAAAAAATCTCCTTTTTGTATGTTTTACTCCTCATTTTAAAAATGCCCAAAGGAAAACAAGACAGTCCTTTGCCCACCTGGTGCCGCGTCTGCAGGTGCCGGACGTGGACGTGGGCGTGGCCCTGGGCCACTTTGGGCCACAGGGCTGTCCAGGCTCCGAGCCGAGCCCAGCGCTGGCCCTGAGAGCTCCGTGCCGTGGTCCGCGGGCCGCAGCGCGGTCCTCGGTCGAGAAGGGGGGCCTGGTGGTGCGGAAGGTGGGTGCCCCCTCCAGCCCCAGCAGATTCTGCTCTTCCAGTTGGGCCCCCCCAGCCTGCGGGAACGGTGAGGCGTGACCCCTAGGTGACCTCCGCGATAAGCAGCCCTCCCATGGCCCCTGTACTGGGGGCGGCAGCCCCACCCACCCTGCAGGTGCGGGTGCAACCCAGGCCTCTTGCCCGGTGGGGGTCCTGCATCTGCCGGGCCTGAGCTGGAGGTGTCCCTCCCTGGTGGGCGCATGGGGGCTTTGCAGTCGCCCCCAATGGACGAAGCCCAGGCGCAGCCGCTGGGCCTCGGGGGCTGCTTCCAGGACCAGCTCACAAGGCAGGCGTCCCGGGAGGCGCAGGCGGGGACACCGCGTGAGCTGCAGCGGGGTGGCGGGAATGCCTTGGGGCCCACTCCGCAGGGCTCCCTGGAGCCGTGGGGGTTGGAGGCACAGGGTCCCTGGCCTGAGGGTGGGCCCCTCCAGGCTGTGGGGAGGCGCCGTCTGCAGGGGCCGTTCTGGAGGAGCTCGCGGGCCCCTCCCTGAGGCAGGTTGATTTCATTGCCCGGAGAACAACAAATCACTCTCTGGCAATAACCGGGATGAACAGACACTTAATTACAGGCCGCGAGGCAGCGCGATCATTAATTTTCAATTGCACAACCTGGTCCTCAAGGCTGGGCCTGGAGTTGTCCCAGAGCTGCAGCGGCCTGGGAGCCGCAGCGACAGCCCAGGGAACTGGGCAGAACACCACGGGGCTCAGGGGCCTGAGGCTGGAGGCTCCTGGGCGGCCCCACCCGCCTCCCACCAGCGGAGGGTCCAGGGAGCAGGGTCTGCAGAGCCAGCATGGTGCCACTGCCAGGGTCCCCCACAGAGGCTATGCTGCCAGCGTGCTCCAGGCTGCCAGGGGTATGACTGTGCCAGCCCCTCACGTCCACAGGGGGACAATTTGGGCCCACACATGGGTGTCCTAACCGTCCTCAAAGGGGTGGGGGAGGGCCCTTCACCTGTAGGCAGCGAGGCCTGGGCCCACGTCCTCTCTTCCCGCCAGAGCAGCCGTTGGTGGTTAGTGTCTGCTGGGCAAGGAGGGGACACCTAGAGAACCACGGGTACTTGTGACCCTGCCCTGCCCTGGAGGGACCCCAAGGGCAGGGCAGTTTCCAGGTCCCTGGAGCTCAGAGACCAGATACGCAGGGCGTCAGCTCCCACGAGGACACCGGATCAAGGTGGGAAGTCCGCCATTGTGGCGCTGTGGACGCACTTGGGCACGGCACGGGGCTGACCTTGAAAGGTGACAGAGTGGCCTGCCCCCCAGGCTAGGTGACATGTCCTGTTCCCTCCTAGGGCTCCTCAAGTCTGCCCAAATCTACCACCTCCCAAAGTTCTTTAATTCCCCCTGCGGTGTCCCCGGCCATGGAGGTTCTGGGCTTCCTCCTGGGTCTGCGGGGACTCGGGGGCCACAGGGATGGCTGGCGGGGAGGCTGGGGGTACACAGCGCCTGACGGATGGGGACGCCCAGGGGCTGGAGCCCTGGTGAGGCTGTGTGCAGCGGGGACGGCCTCCCGAGGGAGGCGGTGGGCAGCCCGGTGCCAGGCCAGGCAGCTTGCGTGCCCGGCTGCGAGGCAAGCTGTCGGTGCTGGCGGCGCTTGGCAGGCTGCGGCAGGAAGGGGATGTTTGCAGACTGCCGCCGACAGTTTCCCAGCTGAAACCTCCCGGCTCAACGCAGAAGTGAGCAGCGCCTGTGGGTGGGGCCCGGAGGAGGAGCCGCAGCAGGAGGGGCTGCTCTCTGGCAGAGGCCCTGCCGGGCTCCTGGGTGCTGCCCGCCCCGTGCTCCGCGCTGGGCTGCTGCTGGATTCCTGTCTCTGGGGCAGTCGTGATGGGGACCGGGGCGGGTTCTCATGGTGGCCTCTGCTCTACCCGCCATCCCGGGTGGGCTGCGGGGCCGGGGGTGCAAGTTCCTGCCCGAGGAGCTGGGGGAGACCTGCAGCAATGAGGGGCAGGTCCACTGTGGCCGGGTCATTACCATTCGCAATGACTATCATTTTCTAATTTAGGAAAAACACAAAGCTGCGAGGCCGTTTTGTAGAGTGGGCAGCGCTCCCAGGGCACATTGGTCCTGTCTTAGAGAGAGGAGGAATGGGGTCCAGGGAGCCCCTTCGCCCCGCCTGGGGGCCAGAGAGCCACAGCACAGCCCTGTCTTGGCGGAGGGTCCCCAGAACCCAGGCAGCCCGACGCTAGTCCCTGCCTCCGCCTTTGGCCTGACAGTTTCGGGGGCCCTGGATGTGGGGGACTCTCAGCCATGTGCTTCTAGTGCAGGCCTCTCTGCTCTGGACGCTCCCGGCCCCTTCTCCCGTCTCCCTTGTGACTCCAGGGGTGTCCCACCATGCCCCAGAAGAGCCCGCAGGGGTGGCTTCTGCTGCTGTCACCAGGGGCCAACTTTGAGGCCAGCACAGGCCCCTCACAATGGGGAGACCAAGGCCCGGAGAGGTCAGTGGCATCCGGCCCTCGGGCCATGATGGGCAGGGGGCCTTGGAGCAGCCCTGGGCCCACGCTGGGGGACAGCAGGGCGGATGAGGCCCTGTGTTCCTGAGCTCAAAGCAGGTGGGAAGAGCCTGATCTACAAACACAGGTTCCATTGAAACCGTGGCGAGGGCCGTGAACGAGGGCCACGTGCAACACATTATCACGTCAACAAGGGACACCTGCCTGCCCCACGGGGAAGCCTAAGCCTGGCCCTGCGGGCTCAGAGGGGCGGCCAGGCAAAAGGGAAGGGTGTTCTCAGCAGCGGGCCTGGCGTGGGCACAGGCCGCATGGCAGGGACCAGGGGTGGGGGGCGTGTGCAGGGGGAGCCCGCATGAGGAGGGACGGTTGCCAGACGAATACGCAACGCCCAGTTAAGCTTGGGTTTCCAATAAACAATGAACACTTTTAGTGTGAATATGTCCCCAAATTGCGTGGGACATACTTACGTGAAAAAAGCGTTGTTGGTATGGAATCTGGATTTCACTGCAGGTGCTGTATTCTCACCTGTTCCACCAGGCTACCCCCGGGCTGCAGGGCCTCCCTGGCCCACCCCGCCCTGGCCTGGAGGTCCCGCGTAGGGTGCTGGAGAGGAACAAGGAAAGTGTCAGCCAGCCCCGAATTCAAGGGGGAAGCTAGGGCCTGAGCTGGTCGTCCGGCCCCCAGGCCCCTCCCAGCTCCCACCCAGGCTGGGGTGCAGCTGCCCTGAGGGCACAGAGAGGCCCCGCTGCTCCAAAGCATGCAATATGTATCCGCCAAACAGATTGATCTTTAACAGTGGGGCTGCCTCTTACAGGAACCGGCGCGGGCTCTTGCTGGGGAGCTCTCACTGTGTCCAGACTGGAGACTGGGTGCCTCCCCTCCCTTTTCTGGAGGCCAAAGGATCAGATTTACTGTGGCCATAAGAGGTCACAGATGCACTTAGTGGCTTCCAACCCCTGTTTTGAGGGGAAGTCGGGCAGGCGGTGGGGGCTGAGGTGCGCTGACCTGTGGGGAGCTGTGGGGAGCGGGGCCAGCGGCTCCCGGAATCACCCCCCCCACAGCTCCTCCCCCACCCACCCTGGAGCAGGGCCGAGAGGAGGAGGTGGAGGCCTGGGGAGACCAGTGCTGGGCGGTGGTGGGAAGTGCCCCATCCCTGCTGCAGCTCAGCAAGCGTTCCTCCTGGGAGGGACCAGACCTCCAGGTTGTCCCTGACCCTGGTGTCCCTCCCAGGCTCAGCCTCCTCCCTGCAAGTGGGTCTTCCCCTGTGGGCACCGGGTCCCCCCCAGCCAGAGCAGCCAGACTGGGCACCTCCCAGCTCCTCTCTGAGCCTCCATTTCCTGTCCTGCAAAACGGACCAGTGAGAGCTGCTTTTGGAGGACTCCACGACGCCCACCAGGCCGTCCAGGACAGCGCCCTCCGTGACCCTCCCCAGCGGGGCTGCTGTGACCACAGGCTCCTCAGCGGCTTCCTGGCGCCCTGAGTGAGGGGTGCAGGGGCGGGGGACCTGGGCGCTGATGGAGCAGCCTCGACCCGCCCCTGTGCTCCTACCTGGAGGTCCCCACCGTTGGCGCACTAGGTGCCCGGACTCCACACTGCTGGACCCAACACTGAGGAAATGATCGGTGGGCCTTTAATTTCCATACAATAACTGCCTTATTAAATCTAAATTTAACGTGTATTTGAAATCCTTAATTTAAAGTGTTACTGCGCCCACCATCTGCTCTGCTCTCTAAATACAAAAGCGGTGAGCACATAACTCAGCGCCATCGTAAAAACATGGAACCCGGGATCGGCACGCAACTGGGCCTGGGCTGGCCCGGCTGGCTCTGTGGGCAGCACCGACCTGGATGCCGGGGCCTGGCCACCTGCGCCCACCCCCACAGCCTGTGCCCTGGGGGTCCTGCCCTGCCCACCCCCACAGCCTGTGCCCTTGGCAATCCCTTGGCTCAGGCTCCAACCTCCCTGCCTAGCCTCCTCTTTCCCAGACGCCCTCAGGAAGCCTCCCCTCACCACTGACCGCTGCCCTCTGCCACCTCCCTCACGTGACTTGTGCCACGTCCTCCAGGTGACCCCAGGGGGTGACCCCAGGAGTCCCTTTGCTGACCCCAGCCTCGGACCACGAGCCCTGGGTCAGCCTGGCTTCCTTGCAGCCCACTCGACCTCTCTGTGGAGGGGATGAGACACCTCCCAGTGGGAGGGGCTGGGGTGGGCGGGGGTGGTCAGAGCTTGTGGGGGCTTGGGGGGGGGGGGCTGACCTGGGAGGTCTCAGGGTCTGCAGTCCCCCCTGGCCTGCTGCTGGCTGCTGCCGCCCTCTGTGGCCTTGGCACTGCCCGGGTTTCCAGAAGTGCCCTGGGAGCCCCTCCTGGCCAAGGTCACCCCTGCCTGGCACCAGCTTGCCTGGCCGCCCCTCCTCCACCAGGACCCTGCCAGCCTGGCTGCCCCGACCTGCGATGTCTCCGCCGGGGCGGACTCTCGCTCCAGGCCAGCGCCATAGCCAGAGCCTGGCCGGGCCGGCGGTATAGCCCGGTGTCTTCTCCACAGAGACGGCTCCCGAGGGCCGAGGACTCCCCGCCAAGCTAGCCCTGGGGAGGGCACCCGGCCTGCAGGTGGGCCCTGCAGCACCAAGCCCCAATTTGGGACAGTTGGTGGGAGTAATGGCTGTAGCCGCCAGACTCAGTTTCCCATTTCAGCTCCAACACTCACAGCTGTGAAGTGATTTTTTGTTTTGTTTTTTTTTGCTACATTTTATTTACTTTTTTTGAGACAGAGTCTCACTCTGTCGCCCAGCTAGAGTGCCGTGGTGTCATCACAGCTCACAGCAACCTCAAACTCCTGGGCTCAAGGGATCCTCCTGCCTCAGCCTTCTGAGTAGCTGGGACTACAGGTGCCACCACAACTGGCTGATTTTTCTATTTTTAGTAGAGACGCGGTCTCACTCTTGCTCAGGCTGGTCTCGAACTCCTGACCTCAGCAATCCTCCCGTCCCAGCCTCCCAGAGTGTTGGGATGACAGGTGTGAGCCACCGCGCCTGGACTTTTCCTTCTTTTTCATTGTAAAATACACAAAACAAATTTACCATTTTAACCATTGCAAACTGCATATTAATACTTCAGTGGCATTAAGTACATTCATAGTGATGTTGTGCAACTAACACTACTATCTAGTTCCAGAAACTTCCACCCAAAAGGGAGGCCTGTCCCCATCACGCATTTGTGTCTCTGAGTATTTGCGTGCTCTGGACTTTTCATGTGAATGTCATCGTGCGCCATGTGCCTGTCGTGCCTGGCCTCTCAGCCGGCGTGGCGGTCCCAAGGTTCACCCACGCTGCGCCCCGATCCAGGGCTCCGTTCCTCTCTCGGGCGGTTAATGTTCGTTCTGCACCCGCTGATGGACTTCAGCCACTGTGAACACGCATCACACGTGTGTGTTTCAACACCCGTGTTCAGTGCCCTCAGGTGCGTGGCCGGCAGTGGAATGGCTGGGTCACACGGTGACGCCACGTGCAGCGTTGCGAGGGGCTGCCAGGCACCGTGTCACGCCCTCGCTGCGCTGGGGCTGCGAGGGAGCCTCTGCAAGCTGCAGTCCTCCTGTGAAACGGAAGCACCTCTCTCCAGCCAGGGAGGCAGCGGGGCAGGGACGGCGTCCCCTTTGCAGAGGGTGCTCAGCACAAGGCTCCGTGGCCGTGGCGACCCGCGACACTGCAGGGGGAGCCCACTCCTGCCGGCTCCACTGTCTGAGCACGTGGGCACAGGTGCAGTGACAGTCGTGGCACCGGGTTGTAAAGGGCTGCGCTCCGATTAAACGGCTGGCCGAGGTGCTTCCCAGACACCCCACCGGTTCTGCGGGTGCCGGCGCGAGAAGGGCTGGCCCGTGCCCACCACTCTTTCCCCACCCCGACCGCCATGTGCCAGCACGGCCCCTGCCCGGCGGCACCTTGCTGTGGCCCCCACAGAAGGCTGGGAGGGCTGGTGGGGCCCCACTGTGCCAGGCCCATGGCACGGCCTGCCTCTGTGGTGGGACAACAGTGAGGGCCCGAGAGAGGCCTGTCCCTGAGCAGGGCCACGAGGAGGAAGTGTGACGGGTGCCAGCCTCCGTGTGGCTCTCAGAGAAGGAGGAGCAGAGGGGGCCTCTGGGACCGCTGTCTGTGACGCCAGCCCTCCCTCGACACCCCGCAAGGTGCTGTCATTGCTGCATCTACCGAGGAGAAGACGGAGGTGTGGGGTGGCCAGGCCAAGGTGCGGGGGACATGGCCCGGGACCCTTCCCCTCGAGGGCTGGTCCCCACTCGACCTCCCTCCACCTTGGGCGACTGCACCCAGCTCTCCTCGGTTCCTGGTACAGAACCACCCGCTGGAGTCCTTCCGGGGTCTGAGGGCATCAGTGTTGGGGGAGCTGGGCTTCCGCCTCACCGGGCCAGGCCCCCGTGCACTTTGTACAAATTGCCACTTTGAGCCCCCCATCCCGGCATCAGCATTATCCCATTTTACAGAGTGGAAAACTGAGGCTGAGAGGAGCCAAGCTACGTGCCAAAGCTAAGCTGGCAGCAGACGTGGGGACCCCCCCTACGCCTCCCAACCTGTGGCCCATGGCCCTGTGCCACCCTCAGCCTCGGCCCTGCCGGCCTCCCGCCGCCCCCCGTGCAGCAGGCATTTCCTCAGAAAGTTCTCCATATTGTTGCAGAGTTGGTTTCCTGCCCGGATCAAGCCGTGGTCCTGGCGGTAATTGACTGCTCTCTAATCGAATTGATTTCCATTCCAACGAGTCCTGCTGTCCGCCTCCGTTCCAGGAATGGTATTTTGAGCAGACGGGGCTCGGTGCAGATGTATAATCCAACGGCAGGATGCAGAGGGTGCCGTGGCCTCCCTGCCAAGTCAGTGACAGCTAAATGGCCTGAGCTTTCCCACCGGGGGTCCTGGGGGCACCCACTGTCCGAGGGGGGTGCTCCATGGTGTGGGTCACAGTGGCCAGACTTCCTTCCCCAGGCTGCCCTGTGCCCGCCCTGCTGAGGCCGCGCGGCCACTACCTTCCCCTGCCGCGGTGGCTGGGGGCCTGCCCGGAGCTGCCCACCACCTGCTCGCCGTGGCCTGGGTCTGGCCCCGCCCAGGCTGCTTCTGGGTCTGCTCATGCAGGGGCCGGGGGCCGTGGTCCTGAGGCCGAGTGACCGCCCAGGGCCCTGAGGTCCCCGCAGCCCGTGTGGAGAGACAGAGCCCCAGCACCTTTGCTCCCTTCCCCTCTGGCAGCCCCCAGGCCCCCTCCAGCCAGTCCCTGAGCCCAGGGGCCCTGCTCAGCCTCCCCAAGTGCCTCCGGGTGGGGGCCCCGAGTCCCCGTCCTCTGCCGTCCCGTCCAGCTCCTGCCCCGTCAAGGCTGCCGCGGCTCACGCGCACCCCCGCTTCAGGTGGGCAAGGAGAGGGCGGCCGGCCCGAGGCCCGAGGCCAGCCCTGCTGCCTGCGCCTTTCTGCTGGGCTCCCGGGGCCAGAGCTGGGGCGAGGCTGCCCTGCCCGTGGCCAGAGCCAGGAGCCCTCGGCTGGACGCCTGCTTATGCCGGGGGCAGACAGGGGTCCAGGCCTCCATCTGTTCCTGCCACTGGGCAGCTCTGTCCTCCTCCCCCTGCCTCTGGTGCTGTGTCTACACAGGGTGGGTGTGTGGCCATGGGAGGTAGCTTCCTGGTGATCCAAGGGTCGGGTGCCTTGTGCAACTGGGGGGTCTCCTGGGCTGTCCAGGCGCAGGGGGGACTCATTTATATGCAGCGTGATGGGGGTTTCTGGCTCTCTCCTCCTTCCCCCTCAGGGACCCCAAAGTATTGTGATTGTGAACTAAAGTAAAATCTTAAGGCCCCTAGCTGACCACATGGACCTCGTCTTGGCCCAGGGCACCCCAGAAACACCCTACGGCTGAGTTGCTGCCCTGAGGAGGGAGGTCAGACCTGCCTCGTCACGCCCCCTCGCTTCTTGGAGATGTCCTTTGTGCCTCACCAACAGGCCTAAGGCCACGCAGGACAGGCTTAAACCACACCTGCAGGGCCTCAGCTTACTTAACGGACCACTCGAGTCTCAGTAACGTCCAGTATTTGTCCAGTGGCTCGTCTCTGACTCACGGACGTCCTTGTCTTAACTTAAAACATCCCAAACCTTTAGACAGAGCTTCTGTAACCAATTGCAAATCAAAGATCTTTGAACCCACCCGTAACCTGTAATCCCCCGCTTTGAGATGTCCTGCCTTTTCGGACTAAACCAATGTACGCTTTCCATTTACTGATTTATGACTTTATGTGTAATTCCTGTCTCCCCGAAATGTATAAACCAAACTGTGACCCATCCGCCGAGCGCAAGGCTGTCCTGGCCATGGTCACACGTATTCAGCTCAGACTAAACCTCTAAGTTATTTTACAGAGTTTGGGTTCTTTTCCCCTGACATGACCACTGTGTGTCCCCTCAAAGCATCCCCACTGACAACCACAGCTCCCAAGATGGGGATTCTGAGGGGTGCGTGCACCCCGACCCTTCCTCCCCGAGGCGGGCGCAGCTGGAGCCTGGGCGCAGGCTCCGTGGGGTCCCCTGTCATGGAGGACCACGGCCGCCCACCCTGCTGCTCCAGGCAGGGCACAGGCCTCTCTGTCTCAGCCTCCGGGCATCCCTCAAGCTCCAGAATCCTGCCGTCCCTGCTGTGCTCAGGCCTGGACCGTCAGAACCACCGGGTGCTCTTCCTGCCGCAGCTGCTATTCTGGCAGAGGAAGGACAGAGGGTCGCTCTTGCCCCCACAGGCCAGAGCACCTGGGGGATGGGCTGGCATTGGATGATCCTCCCCAGCTGGCCGCCCAGCGCGAGCCCACTGGTCATGCCGGCCGTCCTGGGCGAGCGGACGGCTTGTGGCTGCTCCAGCCTCCAGCGACACTGGGATGGGCCTGGAGCAGCCCCTTCCCCGGGGCAGTCAGACATGCCCCCGCCCCCATGCAGGCAGCTCCGGCCGGTCAGAAACAGTCAGGGAAGGGCCCGGCTCAGCAGCCTGGGCCACCGAGGCCTCAGAGCCCCTCGGTCGGCAGAGTCAGATCTTGGGCATCAGAAGAAACTGCAAGTGGATGTGGTGGGGAAGATGGCAGGACGCGGGGATATAAAACCTCGGAACTTGGGCTTGGCCGATCCCTTCCCCGCAGCGCAACCACAGCCGCATGGCCACCGCTCGGGGACGGCTCGGGGAGAAGGACGAGCAGGGGCCCGGCCAGAGAAGCGCACTGGACGCTCGAGGTGCTTCGCAGAGGAGGGTTCGGGGCCCCAGACGTGAGGATCGGTGGTCGATGGATTTGTTACGAGGCGGATCAGAGTGTGAATTTCTTTTAATGCCCAGGAATTTGGCAAAAAGTGAAACCATTTCTAATCCCCAGTGTTGGTAACTGCCCGGTGGGGCCGTGAGGACACCTCCTCCCTGCACTCCTGGGAGCCCAGTGAGGAGGCTGGGGGCACACGGCCCTGACAGATGGGCACATGCGGGACCAGAGCCCTGGGCGAGGCCTCGAGGCTGCATTTGGGTGCGCAGCCCTGCGCCCTGTTCCTAGGGACTCATTTTTTTTTTTTTTTTTGAGACAAAATCTCGCTTTGTTGCCCGGGCTAGAGTGCCATGGCGTCAGGCTAGCTCACAGCAACCTCAAACTCCTGGGCTCAAGCGATTCTCCTGCCTCAGCCTGCCGAGTAGCTGGGACTACAGGCATGCGCCACCATGCCCGGCTAGTTTTTTCTATATATTTTTAGTTGTCCAATTAATTTCTTTCTATTTTTAGTAGAGACGGGGTCTCGCTCTTGCTCAGGCTGGTTTCGAACTCCTGAGCTCAAACAATCCACCCGCCTCGGCCTCCCAGAGAGCTAGGATTACAGGCGTGAGCCACCGCGCCCGGCCCTAGGGACTCATTAAATAAACCCTGGTGCGCCGTGGCGGGGCCCACGCCACGGGCTGGCTGGAGCGACGCCCCCAGCACAGGGCGCTTGCGTTTAACGTGCAGAGTGTCTGGGTTTCTAGATCCCGTGTTCTCTGCACACAAGCCCAGCTGCACAACGAGAAAGCGAAGTCCATCCACCAGAGGATGCGGGCCATCCTCTCCGCCAGAGTGGGGCCCTTGCGGCGTTACTCAGTGTGTGTCCCGTGGGCCTGGGGGTGTGTCCCGGGGACATCTGAAATGCAGATCCCAGGCCCACGCCAGACCTGCAGACCTGTGTTAACCAGATTCCCAGGGGATCTGGGGCCTAGTAACGTTTGGGAAGCATGACCTAGGTCACCACCTTGCTGAACATTGGGGAAACTGAGGCAGGAAGAGGGGCAATCTCACAAAAAGGTGCACCAGACAGGTGTTCCAGTGTTCAGTTTGGGGCGCCTCCCCATGCGCGAGGCTGCCTCCCGCAAAAGGGGCTACCGGGCCATGCTCCAGAGGAGAGTTGGGTGAGGGCCCTCGGGGAACCAGGTGGGGCTGTTGGGGAGACAGGTGTGGGTCCTGTTGGGAAAGCGATGGCCTCAGGGTTGGGGGCTCGCTGCCCCGGGGCGGGGATGTGGTTGACCCTCCCGCCAATGGCACTGACCCGTGAGATGCT
Organism: Propithecus coquereli; assembly: GCF_000956105.1. Lineage (NCBI taxonomy): Eukaryota > Metazoa > Chordata > Mammalia > Primates > Indriidae > Propithecus > Propithecus coquereli. Next base: position 437,597 of record NW_012150274.1, on the reverse strand, counting down.
CCAGGAAGGAAGGCTCGAGCTTCCTCCACGTGGGCTTAGAGAAGGAGCTTCCCCCCTCAGGCTGGCCCCAGGGTGGTGGCTCAGCCCGGCCATCCCGGGCCTGGTGGCAGCTCAGACCACCCATGAGTCCCATTCTGGCTTCTAAAATGGCACCGAAGGCAGACCGCGCGGGCCAGCTTGTGCAGACGCTGACTGTGTGCGTGCTGCCCTCGCGAGAGCGCATGTGTGTGTGTGTGTGTGAGCGCGGTGAGTTTCTCTGCGCTGCTCTGGCGCTTCCTTTGTGGTCGGGGGGCTTGGCTGAGGTCCCCTCTCTCTCACCCGTCCCCATCCGTGCAGACCCTGAGTGGGTCCCACCCACCGTCGGCGAACACAGAAGCGGCCTAGGCAACGCCCCCGGCAGCGTGGAGGGCAGGGACTGCGCGGGGCACCCACCCGCACCGCCCGCCTGAAGCTCTGAGACCCCACGTTCGACCCGCCCTGTCCTGCCTGACACGCCCAGCGGCCTGGGGGGGCTGGATTCTATTCCTCCCGTGTCTACATGTATGTACAGGTTACCGTGGCGAAATACACACAGCATGAAATTCAGCGTCTTAGCCATTTTCACAGTGCACAGTCAGTGGCGACGAGCACACGGGGCTGTCAGCCCTCGCCCCTCCCCCACAGAACTCGCGTCTCCCCAGCGCCACGCTCTGTCCCCAGGAACCTGCCCCCCCAGTCCCAGCACCCACCTCTCTGCTCCCGGACTCTGTGGACTTGAGGACTCCGGGGACCTCCCAGGAGTGGAATCCCGCAGGCCAGAGGGACATACAGGGTTTTCTGGTTTTGATTTTTTTTTTTTGGCTTTTAAAGAAAGAGACTTTCGTTAGCGTCATCCGGGCACTCGAACCGCCCTCGGTGCACAGCGCCGCGAGCCGCAGGGGACGTCAGCGGAGTCTGTCACTGGACACAAGTGCAGAAGCAGCTTCGCCCTGGACGTCAAACCGAAGGCGAAAATCACTTGACAGACAAAGTAAATAAAAATAACACCCGTCTTCATGTTTTACAAAGTGCCAGCTCTTGGACGGCACATCGAGGCCACGGAGGCCACGGCCCCCGCCTTCCGCGCGCTCGCCGCCGGCCGCTTACTCCGAGCCTCCCAGATGTGCATCTTCCGCAGTACTTCTGTTTTCAGATTTTCCGTCTCTACTATTTTCAGTTTCTTAAGCACATCAGCCTAACAATTAGCTAGCGTAAGCGTGAGGACCGGAGACGTCCCGTCTGAGGGGCTCAACCCTGAGCAAGCAGGGAAGAAACAGACACCAGAATCTTACGAAGTCAGACGGCAGCACAGACAATCTAGAGACGTGCTCTCCCCTCGGGCTCTGCCGTGTCAGTGCTGACGATCACCCGAGGACAGGTCACTTCTGTCCTCACGTCCCTGACGGAGCCAGGCTGGAGCCAGGCTGGAGCCACACCGGAGCTCGGGACGCCTGCTCTGCCCGGCACGGCCGGCCCTGGCCCAGGTTCCCTCTCGCCCGACATCCGCCCCGAGTAGCAGCTGCCTTCCCTGGGAAGCGGGGCTTCTGTCACCCTCCTGGGAGGCGATGCCATCCGTCTCCTGGAGGCTGGGACAGGGTGGAGGTGGCGTCTGGCGTTTGCTGGCGTGGCCTGAATGTTGCCCTCACTCCTCCCCAGCCCAGACCTGCCCCACGAGGGGCCCTGGGGAGGCTGGCGGCGGGGGGACTTCCCACCTGGGCCGCTCCGCACCCACACCCAACCAGAATGTCTCTCCTCAGCCTGTTGGGGTCCAGGGCCCCTTCCTCTCCCCTCCCCTCTGGCTGCAGTTCCACGGGGGCCAGCTGGAGTCCCCCCTCCTGTGCCCCCTCCCAGCTCCAGCTCTGTTGCCGGCCACAGACACCCCCGGGGGCCTGAGAGGCCTCCCCAGTGGGAACAGGCATTTTCGAGCCCCTCCAGGCCGCTCTACCTCCCAACCCTGCCGCCGAACCTCCGCATGCCCAGACCACGTGGGCCCCAGTGCGCACTGGTCACCTCATGGAGCCGATTCCTCTGTGTGGGCAGAGGGGTCCCTCCCGCCTGCCCCACCCCGGCCCTAGAGCCCCCCAGAGCTCTGGGAATCCAGGCCCACTGAGAGCCCTGGCCGCCGTGCCCACCACTCCAAGCCACCAGCCCCCTTGGTGACAGCAGCAGTGGGCCCGGACCCCTCGAGCTGCAGGGGGGCAGCGGGCCAGGACGGGGCCATTCTCTCACTGACAGTCCCCCAGCCTCGGTTTCCCCCTGGAGTGGGATTCGCCCTTCCTGTGGGTGGCTCGAGGCACACGGAACTCCAGCAGGTCAGTGGCGGCCAGCACCAAGCCCTGGTGTGAAGGTGGCCATGGCCCCGCCCCCAGGCCCTCCTGCCCCCAGGCTCAGCTCCCGCCCAGTGCCCCTCCCCCACCCAGCGCTCCTGTCCCTCTGTGCCAGGAGCAGGAAGCGCCAGGACACAGCCCCTGGGTCCTGCTGACGCAGCAGCCTCCTCCCAGGAGGCTGACAAAGGGACGTGCAGAGGCGGGCTGGGATTCGGGAACCCAAAGGGTCCGATGCCTCAGCCACCTTCTGTCTGCAAGGCAGCCAGCCCCAAGGATGGGCAGAGGGCAGTGGGACGCAGCACTGGGTGCAGGGGCCCAGCCCCCCCTTCCCAGAAAACCAGGGAGACTCGGCACCCAGCGCAGCCGGGCTGGGGGGCCGTCCCAGGTCTGCAGGACCCCAGCTCTTGACAATCCTCCCCGCCCCTGCCAGCCACCGGCCCCAGGGTCCTGGATGCTTAGGGGCTTGGGCCCCGCCTGGGTGGGGCACTCGGGCCGTGCAGCTGCACCCAGTGGCGCAGAGGCGGGGATCGTGTCCTCGCCACGCTCCCACCAGCCAGGCGGGGGTCAGACACCGCATCTGTGGCGTCCCCCCCATCCTAGAGGACAGACCAGGCGGGAAGGCTCAGCCCAGGACCGAGTCCGCCTGGTGGGGCGGGGTCAGCCACATGGCGCCTGCCGCGGGCTGGGCTGTGGGACGGGGACAGGCAGGCTCAGTGCTCCCTGGCCCCAGCCTGGCACCAGGCCTCTGGGGCGTTCCTGGGGGACAGTGTGATGTGGCACCTGCAGGGCGGGATGGCTCAGGGTGACCCCAAACTGCGAACCCGCTGCCACGGGGGCTCTTTGGTGCAGAGGGTGCGGGAGGAAACCACAAGCATCCAGTTGAGACTCAAGGACGGCTCCACGCAGGCTGCGACCCCGGCCACACACGGCCCACCGCAGGCACAGACCCGCCCTGGGGAGGCGCAGTGAGTGAGCCCCAGATAAGCCCACCTCGCTCTGTGGAGCAGGGGCCGCGGAGGCCCCGGAAAGGTGGAGAGCCTGTCGGGTGGTCAGAGGGCCCCCACGGACCCCGGCGAGACTGCGGGCAGGGAGGCGCCCACCACACAGGTGTGAGAGGAAGACCTTGCCAGGCACAAGGCACCACCTGAGCACCGGCTGGTCCCAGGATCCAGGGCTGGGGACACATTAACGCAAAGCCCTGCGCAGGCCCATGGCAGCTCAGAAAGGTCCTTGTGGACACGGCCAAGGAGCAAAGGAGTGGGGAAGGTGGCCGGCTTGAACCGCAGGACCTGGGACCTGCTCCGCCCACTTGCAGCTGCCCCCACCGTCCACCTGGGGGCAGGCCTGGGCCAGGAGGGGGCAGGGGAAGGGAGGGAGAGAGCTGCGCACTGTGGGGGTGGCAGTGGCCAGGCGAGCCCCACCTCGAAGACAGTAAAGCCGGGGCCCAGGAAAGGAGCTCCTCCCTCCGCCACCCCAGCCAGGTCACCCAGGGCTCGGGGCAGGGCCCCCCTGACAGGCAAAAACACCCCTGGGGCCACCTCCCCCTTCCCTTGTAAGACACTGGGGGAGGGGAGATGAACCCCCAAACCCCACAGCCAGATCCCTGCCCCTCTGTGGGCAGCAAGCCTGGGGCTGGCTCCAGCAGCTGGGGGTCCTGAGGGCATCCCTGGGACAGTGGGATGCCCTGTCCCCAACAGCCCAGCCCCCTCCTCTGGCTCCTCCCTGTCTCCCCCACCAGCCCCACTGCCAGGCACAAGTCCAGGAGACTTAGGTTTGAACTGACTTTATTATTCTGTAAATGTGAATTTTACAAAGCGCTTTACAATAACATCACATCCTCCTGTTTGTAGGAGTTCCACTCGTGAAACGGCTCTGAGCGCGCTCGGAGCCCTCGGTTTCCCTGGTCACGCGCGGATGTTTTTGCTGAGTTATTGGTACAGTGTCAGCCGTGGCTAAAGTAACAGTCTCGATGCTACGAGTGACAGCCCGGGGAGTGAGGAGCAGAACACAAAAGAGGCTAACGCCCTAAAAGAAACAAAGAAAACTGCGACTTGCGCGGCTGCGCTCTG